>NW_024070210.1:22853482-23353353 GCF_014754425.2 Oryx dammah
TGTACAACCATAGAATATAGCTGTGTATGTACAACCATAGAATATAGTTATAAAGCAACTATATTCCAATAAAATTTTTTTTAAAAGGAAGGAAAAAAAAGAACAGCTGAGAGTCCTGGAGAGGATTCTAACCCAAGCTGGTAAGACTCAGAATGTCATCTATGTCCTCAAGGAATGGGTAAAGGAGCCAGTAAAAATCCCACAGTAGGGATTCTGCATATAAGTTTCAACTGCACTTTAGTAAAAAGCTTAGGTGGTGCACTGGGACAGGTTGTTTATCTTTCTGGTGGTTCAATCAGTAAAGAATCCGCCTGTAACGTGGAGACCGCGGTTGGGTTGGGAAGATCCCCTGGAGGAGGACATGGCAACCCACTCCAGTATTCTTGCCTGGAGAATCCCATGGACAGAGGAGCCTGGCAGGCTGAAGTCCATGGGGTCACACACAGTCATAGAAAACTGAGTGACTGAGCACAGCTACCAAATCTGAAAGTTTTGTGCATCTGAATAAACAGATGTGGCCTTGGGGATTGGGAAAGGCTGGGAAGGGAGCGGGGAGAGGTGCTGAGGGGAGAGCAGCAGCCTGGGAAAGGGGCTGCAAGGATCATACAAGTTTGACTTTCACTCTGCTCCACCCCTAGTGTCTCAGGTCCCTCCCATCTAACACTGCCCCAGCCACAGAACCAGGAAAGGTTGAACTTGCTCCTAAAACCTTGGATCCTAAATCCTCCTGCTTCCCTGTCTCTTCTTTCCAACACTGTTTCTTTTTCCTCCCACTGTGTCTGTAAGGGCACAAGTACACATTTGCGTGCGTGCACACACACACACACACGCATGCACACCCACACACAGGCAGCAATGCTCACAAGGAACAATGCACTGTAGTGTTGTCCTAAAGTGAGGGGCTTCTAGGGGAAAGGTGTCAGCCACCCAGCAGGGTCTACTCCTCCATCACTTGGATGGCCCTGAGCCCTGAACTTACTGGAAGGAACAGTCTCACCCAGGAACCACCCGTCAGCCCCTCTTCCCTGCCTGACCTTGGAATCCCTGGCCCACCACCTCTGACCTGAGATTCCCTTGTTCAGCTCTCTTCTATTTTAATCTCCTAAATTCCTTCTGCCTCATCCCTTTTCTACTCACAAAGTCCAGTATCAATCCTATACCTGTCACTGGTTTGGGGGTGAGGGATGAATATGAGTCCCAGTTGTGTCTACTCCTTTGGGATGAGTAGGATTTTCAAGTATCTAATACAGAGGGTCACACTTGCCCAGGGATTGCCCTCTATAGTTAGCATCTGAGGCACAATTTACATAGTCAAAATTACCCTGGAAAATCCCTTAAACCTCCCAGTAAAAAATATAAGGTTTTGCAGTTACGACACTGCACAGTAATATGTGTATACAGTAATATGCATAGCATATAATTAAAATTACAAGTGCAAAATACAATTCTGCAGTATTTTTAATTATATACACGAAAGACAGTGCAAAGTTGAATATGAATAAATTAACTGGGCCGCTGATGCTACCTAGGCCTCTTTCGCCCCCAACTCCCACAGGCTTCCGCACACTTCTAAATAGGCTTAGGGCTCTATTTACATGAAAAGACAGACAGCTCCGGGAACCTTTGAGGCCTTCTCTTAAGATACACAATCACCACAAAAGAATAAGGGAGAGCATTCTTTCACACAGATCTCTTTTCCTGTTTTTGCCCTGTGGCAGGAACAAAAGAAGGTTTCTAAAAGAGAAAGCCGGTAAGAACTGCAGGCAATGACTTCTACACCAGGCTGTGAAAGATGCCCAGTTTCAGGTGCTTCCTGGGGCTGCCACGTCCACCGCACTCAACCTGGAGGGAATGTGAGGGTCTTTCAAACAATTGGCCCAAGGTATCTGAAGGAGGCACCAGCGTAAAGAGAAAATCAATTCTAAGAGGCCAGGCAGAATGAACAGGAAAGGGCATCTGAACTAAAACGTGGGGTAAAACGAATGTTACCAGAGACACTGAAGGATGAATGGAAGCTGAATAATTTTTGCAAAAGTGCTTATGGGGTCTAAAGTACTCATTCTCCAAGTATATCTTTCAATATAGTGTCAGTAATTGTTTATCTTAGCTGTGGAATATTCCTGTAAATGTGAGAAAATAAGCTTATCCCTGTATCATTATCCCTACTTTCCTCTTCTCCTCCCTACTTCTTCCCCCTCCCCACATATATGCACACAAGGTCTCAGTAATTCAAGCTTGCACCTACCCCAGGGCCTTTGCACCAGCTATTTCCATCTATCTTGAGTATGTTCTCCTCAGTTCTTCCCATGACTGGATCCGTCATCGCCCAGGTTGAGTCCTCAAAGAAGCCTTCTCTAACTACCCATTTAAAAAAAAAAAAAAAAATATATATATATATATATACACACACACACACACATATATATATATATACATATTTATTTATTTATTTTACTTATTTGGCTGCCAGGTCTTAGTTATGAATGTGGGTCTAGTTCCTCAATCAGGGATAGAACCCTGGCCCCCTGCACTGGGATCACAGGGTCTTAGTTGCTGGGCCACCGGGGTAGTCCCTCTAATCACCCATTTTACAGCAGTCAGTCTCTCTACATGTACCTGTCCTCTCCCTGTTTGTGCTGGTTTAATCACTAAATTGTGTCCGACTCTTGAGACCCCATGGACTGTAGCCTGCCAGGCTCCTCTGTCCATAGGATTTTCCAGGCAAGAATACTGGAGTGGGTTGCCATTTCCTTCTCCAGGGGATCTTCCCAACCCAGGGATCAAATTCGGGACTCCTGCACTGCAGGCAGATTCTTTACTGATTGAGCTACCAGGGAAGCCATGACAAGCAATGACAAGGTTCTATTTACCTTGTCATATTTATCACTATTGGAAAATATCTCATATATTTGTTATTTTGCTTACTGCCTGAATCCCTTCATTGGAATGTAAGCTCCTTGAAGACAGAAACTCTGTCTTCTTCACCACACTCTCCTAAATAGCTAGTTCATGCCTGGCTCAGTTTAGGTGTCCAGTAAATATTTGATGAGAGAATAAATAATCCCCAAAACAGTCATAAAGCTATGGCCATGTAGCCTTAGCCCTCCTGCTTAGACCACAGCATCATGGCCAGGGAACCCTGTCTAACTGGTATCTACTACCTCAAGTACTAGGAAGAGGCCAAGAGGGAAAATAGGGCTTTAAGAGATGAGTTGCAAGCTTAAATTTCTAGATAGCCAAGAATATTATAGGATTGACTGGTTTGCGGCTCCTCTATATACCATCTTCCTTCTCTGCCTACTAAAAAGAGGGAGGCACTAGAGATACAGAACCATCACCTACCAGGAATATCAGGTTTATCCTTGTGTGAGATCTCCAACAGAACCAATTCTTTGTACCATGAACTAAAACCCAGGCTCCTTATACCTGGTTCAGCTAGACTCAGTGAGAACACAGGATTCCGATTTACGGCTTTGTGGGGAAAGAAAGCATGGTTATGGCATAACCATAGGACATGATGCCTTCTTCCTTGACCAAAAGAATATGCCCATTCACAGTACCTGCTGAGATTCAAGTCCACAGAACTTACCAATCACACTGTAGAGCCGACCCAGCCCTGAGAACACTGCCGCAGAGGACACTGATGGGAGAAAGAGTCAGCAAGCTCACCACCACCAACTTTACAGGAGGAGACAAAAGACAAACATATGAGCATACACGGCTGACTGGAAATATCAGAAGAGGCTCAGAGGGTGCTCACCCTAAGAATCACTTATTATAGGAACAAATATCCACTGAGAAGACAAGATGCAGAAGGCAGATGGAATCAGTGATAATAAATGTATGTGTTCCCTATAATCTGAGCCAGGAAAGACACCGAATAGTTAACTAGAGAATGGAGGATAAAACAGCATAAAGTGACAAACCATGATGAATGGAAGAACAAACATTTCCCCCAGTATCTTCTAATGTGTCAGGATCATCCTAGTTACCCCAGTTATGTCTACATGGGTATTTAATTCTTATAATAACCATGTAGGGTAAGAATTCAATTTTATCCTTGTTTACACACATGAAAACACGGGAAGCCAGAGAGATGTGACTAAAAAATACATGAAGGGGACATGTCAAGATTGGAACCCAGATCCTGAGACTCAGTAGATAGTTCTCTTTTTATTTCCCCACAACCATTTCCTTGATCAAGATCTCACAGAACCCATCTTTGTGAGACAGAAAACCACACATCAAATGAGTTTTCCAAATCTAATGTTTTTGGTGAAAATGACATAAACCTTCAAATTAAAAACAAGCAAAACAAAGGATGTAATCCAGGAAAGATACAGATCTCAGGAGGCAATTTTTTCTCCAGATGGTGTAGATATAATGATACTGGTTTTGACTTATATCGTTTATTTTTCAGAAATGTTTGGTACAAATATCCACTGGAAAATATCTAACTGGAAACAAAACAAGACTAAAATAAATATTATCACTGGTTGCTTACCAAAATTTTCTAGGATGACTAAGAGAATTTACTTTATAAAATGTGTTGCCAGCTTCTTCGAATAGACCTGAGCAAATGTAAAAAATATACATTAGTGGTGCTCTGTGTATGTATCCACCACAGATATGTGCTTATCCATGGTTTGCTATCTACCTTACTTTGAAATCATATGAAACTATGGCCAGTTATAACCACACTGTCAGATTACAATTAGCATTATATACTTAACCATGCCAATTCTTCTTCAATCCCTAGAAAAAGGCAAACCCTTCTGTGTGAAATCACATGTGGTGACCCCAGCAAAGGCCTTTAGAACACTTTATTTGTGCTCTGAGGGTTTTTATATCATCCTCCTTTTCTCTGCATATTGTTCAGTTTTTTCAAAACAGTAAGAGAGCAGATAGGCCCAATGGGATAAAGTCTGAGTGGAAGGACCAGCATGCTGATGAACTGATCTCCACAACTTCCTGAAATCCTGATGCTTCCTCTACATATGATTTCCAACATTTAAAAATTTATTCATATGGGACTTTCCGGGTTGCTCAGTGGTAAAGAATCGGCCTGCCAATGCAGGAGACACAGGTTGCATCCCTGATCCGGGAAGATCCCACATGCAGTGGAGCAACTAAGTGCACGTGCCACAACTGTCGAGCCTGTGCTCCAGAGCCCGGGAGCTGCAGCTCCTGAGCCTCTATGTGCTAGAGCCCGTGCTCCTCAACAAGAGAAACCGCCGCAATGAGAAGCCTGCTCACTGCAATAGAGAGTAATCCCCACTCACCAAAACCATAGAAAAGCCGGCACAGCAATGAAGACCCAGCACAGTAAAAAATAAATCCATAGCTAAAATTATTTTTACAAATTCATTCACGTGCACCTAAAAACAACATTTGGATTTCCTTGAGACAATCAAGAATTTCAGTATGATTTATTTGCAATCATATAATGCTTAGGAGTGACAGATATGAAAGAGAAATGCAGGAAAAATTCCATACTTGAAATGATTTCACCCACGACAGCGCTTTCTACTCCCTCTTTTTTCTTTCTGAAAAGAGACTCTTAGGTTATTCATTTCATTCAACAAATATTTATAAAGCATCTTCTATATAACAGGCTCTGTTTTAGGGATTGAGATTACAGCAATGGCCAAAATAAAGTCCCTGCTTTGTGGAGCTTACATCATAGTAGGATACATCGTGTTGGTGTGTAGGTTGGAAAATGACAAGCAGACAAGTGCACCTGAAGTCAAGAGGGAAATCTGATCAAAATGATGCGAGACCATGTAAAACCTTGGGGGCCTGAGTGAGGGTTTTGGATTATATTCTGAGAAAGATGAAAAGCCACTGGAAAGTTTTAAGCAGTGGAGTGATAGTGATTTATGTTTGGAAAGACCGCCCTGGCTACTGTAGGGGGAACAGACTTAAGAGGGCAGAAGTAGAAACGTGGAATCCAGGCTATAACAAGTTACTTAGATTACTAATGATGGTGACTTGGTTAGTGTGATTGATAGAGGTGGAAGAAGGAAGAAGAGAATAGGTTCAGGACTTATTTTGAAAGTACAGTTGACAAACTTGCTGATGGATTTAATGTGAGTGAGGAAAATATAACCAAGAATGACTCCAAGATTCTTAGCCTGGGCAACTGGATAAATGGTGTGCCATTAACTAAGATCATGAAGATTATGAAAAAACAGCTTTGGGGAGAAATCAAGAGTTTTGTTTTAAATATATTAAGTTTGAATGCCTATTAGACATACAAATGGCAGTGTCAAGAGGTATTTGGATATATAAATCTGTAACCAAGGAATTCAGAGCAGGAATAATCATCCATGTATATACAGCTGATATTTAAACCCATGGGGGGCTTCCCTGGCAGACCAGTGGTAAGACTCCAAGCTTCCATTGCAGAGGGCATGGGTTCAATCCCTGCATGCTGCATGGTATGGCCAAAATAATAATAATAATAAAAACCATGGGACAGGTACAAACAAAGAGAATAGTAAAGAAGTCTCTCACTGACTGAAAGAATTAATATTGTTAAAATGTCTATACTACTTACAGCAATCTATAGATTCAATGAAATGTCTATCAAAATTCTAAAGGCATTTTTCACAAAAACAGAATAAATAATCCTAAAATTTGTATGGAACCACAAAAGATCTTGAATAGCCAAAGCAAACTTGAGAAAGAAGAAAGCTGGAAGTATCATATGCCCTGACTTCAAACTACATTGCAAAGCTATAGTAATCAAAACAGTATTTTGTTGCTGTTGCTGTTCAGTTGCTAAGTGATGTCCAACTCTAAGGAAGCTCTATGAACTGCAGGGTATCAGGCTCCTCTGTCCTCCACTGTCTTCTGGAATTTGCTCAAACTTGTGTCCATTGAGTCAGTGATGCCATCCAACCATTTCATTCTCTGTCATCCCCTTCTCCTGCTCTCAATCTTTCCCAGCATCAGGGTCTTTTCCAATGAGTTGGCTCTTCCCATTGGGCAGCCAAAGTATGGGAGCTTCAGCTTCAACATCAGTCCTTCCAATGAACATTCAAGGTTGATTTCCTTTAGGACTGACGAGTTTTATCTCCTTGCAGTCCAAGGGACCCTCGTGAGTCTTCTCTAGCACCACAGTTTGAAAGCATCAATTCTTTGGCATTCAGCCTTCTTTATGGTCCAATTCTCACATGTGTATATGACTACTGGAAAAACCATAGCTTTGGTTCTGTAGAGCTTTGTTGGCAAAATGATGTCTCTGCTTTTAAATACACTGTCCAGGTTTGTCATAGCTCTCCTTCCAAGGAATAAGCGCCTTTTAATCTCATGGCTACAGTCACCATCCACAGTGATTTTGGAGCCCAAGAAAATAAAACAGTATAGTATTGGCACAAAAAGACACATGGAACAGAATAGACAGCCAAGAAATAAACCTCTGCATATATGGTTAATTAATTTATGACAAAGGAGCCAAGAATATACAATGGGGTAAAGGGAGTCTCTTCAGTAAATGGTGTTGGGAAAACTGGGCAGCCACATGCAAAAGACTGAAACTAGATCCCCTATCTTACACCATACACAAAAATATTAACTGGAAATGGATTAAAGAGAGGAGGAGGGGGAGAAGCAGCAGCATGATGTCCCAGAAGCCAAGCCAAGTAAAGAAAATGAATCAAGGATCAACTGTGTCAAATGCTAGTGAGAATGCCTGAAAGATGAAAACTGGCCACTGGAATCAATAAAGCAAAGGTCATTAGTAATCTTGAAAAGATTGGTTTCGGGGGAGGCTGGGAACAAGAGCCTCATCAGAGTGGGCTGAGAAGAGAATGGATGGTGAGCTGAACACAGTGAGTGAGGATTTAGATATGCCCTTTGAGTTGGAGGAAACACAGGGTAGCCAGAGAGGAAATGTGAAATCTAAAGTTGATTTTCAAGATGAGTATTATTCCAGTTTTAATGCTGATGGGACATGGAGAGAGAGAAATTAAGGAGGAAAGAAAGGCGTGAGGAATTCAAGGAGGTGAGAGTTAGTGGGATCCAATGTACAAATTAAGCACTGGCCTTAGACAGGACCAGGGAGAAAATGAGTAGAAGGAGAGTTGACAGGGTTGTTGATGGGAAGATGGGAAACAGTCTCTTCTGATAGCCTCCATTTTCTCAGTGAAGTCTGAGAAAACTTCATCAGGAAAGAGCAGAAAAGAAGTAACAGAAGTTAGAGAAAGAAGAAGATATGAAATGGTTATTTCAGAGAGGTGATGCTGGGCAGGACTGAAGGCATTCAGGTAAAGATTATAAACATAAATTTAGACAGTACGTGTTGTATTTTAGTGAAAACCAGAGTGGACAAAGAGTTAGGCCTAATTACTATAGACGTATTCTATAGTATATTAGAATCAGTATTGAGGTCTTCTGAAGGGTATGAGTATGATGAAAAGCAAGAAGTTGAGTATATACAAAGTTGCTATTATCATAATGGACCATGGACTCAGTTTGAGGGTCTTCATGTGATCGAAGTGTTTTTAGAGTGGGGATAATAGAATAAATGACCTATAAATACGGGAGGTGAAAGATACTTGGAAGTCATGACTTTGGAAGAGGGGATGGCATAACTGGTAGTATCAGGTGTAAGGTAAGCCAATCAGAATGGGTTGCTGAAGCAGGACAGAAGAAAAGATCCTTCGGGGGAGGGAGTCACCCTGAGAAGTTAGAATGTTGGACAGATTGTCTACATGGGGTAATGAGATCATCAAGAAGGATTATAAACATAAGGCAGAGAGAAATGAAGTCAGGAGCCTAGCAGAGACCAGGAAGTTGAATGATGACCATATTTTAGAAATTGATATTTCATAGGTCTGATTTCCTCCAGTTTAGGTTCTATATTTTCCCCCTCTAATTAGAGATTAACTCTTGCTTCTGAGTGAAACTCAGCATCTAAATATGAGTCTCAGTTCAGTTCAGTCGCTCAGTTGTGTCTGACTCTTTGCGACCCCATGAATTGCAGCACAACAGGCCTCCCTGTCGATCACCAACTCCTGGAGTTCACTCAGACTCACATCCATCGAGTCAGTGATGCCATCCAGCCATCTCATCCTCTGTCGTCCCCTTCTCCTCCTGCCCCCAATCCCTCCCAGCATCAGAGTCTTTTCCAATGAGTCAACTCTTCGCATGAGGTGGCCAAAGTACTGGAATTTCAGCTTCAGCATCATTCCCTTCAAAGACTAGGTAGTAATAATTAAAAACAAATCCATATGCTGGAATAATTAACAATAATACAATAACAATAATCTGTTTCATGTACCTACACTCGACACTTGGGCTTCCCCAAGTGTCAGCAGTAGCTCAGCAGTAAAGAATCCACCTGCAATTCTGGAGATGCAGGCTTGATTCCTGGGTCAGGAAGATCCCCTGGAGAAGGGAATGACAACTCATTCTAGTATTCTTGCCTGGAAAAAGCTGTGGATAGAGCCTGGCAGGCTTACAGCCCATAGGGTCACAAAAGAGTGGGACACAACATAGCAACCACACAACAACAACAAGAACACCAGACACTTGGGTCTTGGCAAGCAGGTCTCCTAAGAAAGACCACCTATCAACAGTCCTTTCTGCTAGTGTTGGTACAAGTTATGCCCCCTTCCCCTTTCTCACATCCTCTGATATGAATGAAACTCTCTGTCAATTTTTCTTCAAATGTAGCCTCTTAATGGCATCCTTCTTCCTCTTCCCCCAACCATGTTGCCGCTCCCATGGCTGGCCTCCTATGTAAAATTCTGAGCGTCCACTGCCTAGGTGGTCATATTTTAGACCAGGTTTATCCATTCCCAGTCAAAGTTGATTAGAGCAGAGAGTTAAGCAACTGAGTCAAGGACAAGAAGTTAGGAGAGAATTTGACAGTGGGTGCTGGATCTGGAAGAAACTAGCTGGACTGCAGCTGAGACCTGGCAATGAATGAGACTCCAGGAGTGCCTCTGTTGAAGTCTACATTCTAGTTTTTGCCTCCATGAAGCTTCACACTGTCATGACTCCTGTTCTTGAATTTCCAGGGGATTCTTCTTTCTTTGCAATAAATCTTCTTTTCATTGAGCTAGTTGGAGTGGATCTTTATTCCTCACAACCACAAAGTCTAATTCCAACAGTACCAGTATGAACTATGACAGACCTGAAAAGTGAAAGTGAAGTTGCTCAGTTGTGTCTGACTCTTTGTGACCCCATGGACACTAGGCTCCTCTGTCCATGGGATTTTCTAGGCAAGAGTACTGGAGTGGGTTGCCATTTCCTTCTCCAATGACAAACCTAGACAGTGTATAAAAAGCAGAGACATCCCTTTGCCAACAAAGATCCATATAGGCTACTACTGGTTTTTCCAGTAGTCATGTTCAGATGTGAGAGTTGGGCCATAAAGAATGCTGAGCGCCAAACATTTGATACTTTCAATTTCTGCTGGAGAAGGTTCTCGAGAGTCCCTTGGACTGCAAGGAGATCAAACCAGTCAGTCCTAAAGGAAATCAACCCTGAATATTCATTCAGAGGACTGATGTGGGAGCTGAAACTCCAATACTTTGGCCACCTGATGCAAAGAGCTGACTCAGTGGCAAAGACTCTGATGCTGGGAAGATTGAGGGCAGGAGGAGAAGGGGATGACAGAGGATGAGATGGGTTAAACATCATCACCGACTCAATGGATATGAGTTTGAACAAACTCCGGTATATAGTGAAGGACAGAGAAGCCTGGTGTACTGCAGTCCATATGGTCACAAAGCATCAAACATAACTTAGCAACTAAACAGCAACAACAAATGAGAAGGGGGGAGAAAAATGCTCTCTAGTAAATCATCCCATGGGGATGGTCATGAACTGCCCTAACAAAGCAAGCAACTTGTGGGACAGCCTTGAATGAGAAAATGATGAAAAAGATAACTTTATTATTTGACACCACACACAAACACACACACACACACACAATCTGACAATATGGTCCCCACTGAACCGTATCCTTGAGATGACATACTTTTCGAGAATAAGTTGTATTTTGAAGGAACCATAGAAATCATTATTAGTGATACATATACAAACACTTACACACATATTCAGTGAATCTAGGGCTTTTACATTTTATTAAGACAAGACACAAAGCCCAGAGGAATTTCCCAGGGTCACAGTAATTTTATTACTGACTAAAGAGATATGCTTCTCGGATAAGGAAAAACTAATCAAAACCAACAACTAGTTTCAAATCTTACTACCCACGTCACCTCACACAATTCAAGTTTCTGAATCTCAGATACCTCGCCATTAAAAGAGGTGCATGTGCTCAATCACTCAATCCTACTCTCTGCAACCCCATGGACTTTAGCCCATCAGGCTTCTGTGTCCATGAGATTTCCTAGGCAAGAACACTAGAGCAGGTTGCCATTTCCTACTCCAGGAGATCCTCCTGACCCAGGGATTGAATCTGAATCTACTGTGTCTCCTGCACTGGCAGGCAGGTTCTTTTCCACTGAGCCACCTGGGTATATACATGTTTCTATACAAAGCTACATGGCCTCAAGTGGTGTCAGTTCAGTTCCATTCAGTCGCTCAGTCGTGTCCGACTCTTTGCAACCCCGTGGACTGCGCATGCCAGGCTTCCCTGTCCATCACCAACTCCGAAATTTACCCAAACTCATGTCCATTGAGTCACTGATGGCATCAAGCCATCTCATCCTCTGTTGTCCGCTTCTCCTCCTGCCCTCAATCTTTCCCAGCATCAGGGTCTTTTCAAATGAGTCAGCTCTTTGCATCAGGTGGCCAAAGTATTGGAGTTTCAGCTTCAGCGTCAGTCCTTCCAATGAACACTCAGGACTGATCTCCTTTAGGATGGACTGGTTGGATCTCCTTGCAGTCCAAGGGACTCTCAAAAGTCTTCTCCAACATCACAGTTCAAAAGCATCAATTCTTTTGCACTCAACTTTCTTTACAGTCCAACTCTCACTCAAGTGGTGTATATATATGCATATATATATATGTATACCAGTATTAGGAAGAAGCGAGGTCCTTTGTCACCAGACTTCCTCTGTGCATTTTCATCACTAAATTAAATCCTGGCTAGTTTAAGCTCTACTTTGACTTAGTGATTTTTAAAAACAATGTTTTTGTTTACAACAATTTCACCTTAAAGTTATGACTCTTACTTTGTGTTGTAGGAAACTGTATTTGCTTAATATTTGTTACAGAAGTCTGAAATCAGCATCTTAGTACCATTTAAGTCATTATGAACACATAACATAGCAGATCTGAGACTGCTATTCTTTGAGCTCATAGGTTCACCCTGGGCTGTGTAAACCATTTGATTTCCGACGATTTCCACAAATGAGGTGTTTACAGATATATACAGAATACAGATATTTACAAGGTTTTACTGAGCAATTGAACTGAACTGAACAGATATTTAAATGAAATAAACCATATTAAACATTTAACCGCTTGTTGGGCACATAAAAAGTATTTAAAAAATGTTTCCACCCTTTAGTGTAAATGTTCTTATTTTCCTCATAATTAATAAATAAATATACTCATTAACCAAAAGCATGAATTATCTATTCTGTATTCATTTTAAAGCACTATTTAATTAAAAAAAATTTTTTTTAGAAATCATAAACCTTTGTAAGGACTCTTGTTCCATATTAAGTGCTCAATGCATAAATCAAGAGATAATTTATTTTATTACTTTTTGATATTCTGCTTTTCCAAATGATATAGAGGATTTTGGAAAAAAAAAAAAAAGTACATACACAAAAAATGCATATATTCCTAAAGAAAAAAATTAAGTCTTCCTTGCTCACAAAGTTAAACTGTATATTTTATTTGTTGTTAATCCTTGATTACTAAGTAATTCTTTGGAGAGATAATATCTGTTCTACTTTACTATTTTATTTACTTTTTGAAATGAAGCTTTTATTTTTATTTTTTTCTTCTAATTCTTTTTATCTTTTGACCCTATGGCCCATTTCTCCCACCCACTGACCCCCATATCTGGCAACCACCAGTCTGTTCTCCGTATCTATAAGCTGTTTTTTTTTTTAATCTGCATATAAGAGAGATCATATTGTATTTGTCTTTCTGACTTATTTCACTTAGCAGAAGGCCCTCAAGGTCTATCCATGTTGTCACAAATGGTAAGATGTCATTTCTTTTCATGGCTAAATAATATTGTATATAATGATAATACTGCATATATATTCATATGTATATATGTGTGTGTATATATATCACAATTTCTTTATCCATTCATCCAGCAGTAGAGGTTTTTCTCTGTCTTGGCTGTTGTAAATAGTGCTGCAATGAATATGGTAGTGTGTATATCTTTTCATGGTAGTGGTTTTGTTTTCTTTGGATAAATACCCAGATGTGGAATTGCTGGATATGATAACTTTATTTTTAATCTTTTGAGGAATCTCCATACTGTTTTCCATAGCGCCTGCACCAATTTATTCTTTTAAAAGCACAGGGTATGATAGAAATAAAAGACATATACTCTCCTTTTATGGAGCTTACAACTGAGTTAGGATGGCAAAAAAATTTCACAGAAAACAACATTTGAAACTCTAATATATTCATATAACAAACTTTAGGATTTTATAATATTGCTAAAATGAATATCTTTTAATCAAAAAGATTACCAATCCCCACCACCTTAACCAATCAACTGTTTTCATTTATCTATGCTCTATCCTAATCCATATATACATGTTTATAATTTCTTTTTTTTTTTACATGTTTATAATTTCATGTTCTGATTTTATTGCTTTGTTGTTGTTCAGTCACTCATGTCATGTCCGACTCTTTGTTACCCCATGGACTGCGGCACAACAGGCTTCCCTGTCCATCACCATCCTGTCCCTTCACCATCCCTGGAGTTTGCTCAAACTCATGTCCACCATCCTGTCCCTTCCCTGTCCCTTCACCATCTCCTGGAGTTTGCTCAAACTCATGTCCACTGAGTCGGTGATGCCATCAAACCATCTCATCTTCTGTCATCCCCTTCTCCTGCTGCCTTCAATCCTTCCCAGCATCAGGGTCTTTTCCAATGAGTCAGCTCTTTGCATCAAGTGGCCAAAATATTGGAGCTTCTGCATCAATCCTCCAAGTGAATATTCAGGGTTGATTTCCTTTAGGATTGACTGGTTTGATCTCCTTGCAGTCCAACGGACTCTCAAGAGTCTTCTCCAGCACCATAGTTCAAAAGCATCAATTCTTCAGCGCTCAGTCTTTTTTATTGTCCAGCTCTCACATCTGTGTATGACTACTGGTAAAACCACAGCTTTGACCAGACTGACCTTTGCAAGCAAAGTAATATCTTTGCTTTTTAATATGCTGCTTAGATTTGTCAATGCTTTTCTTCCACGGAGCAAGCATCTTTTAATTTCATGGCTGCAGTCACTGTCCACAGTGATTTTGGACCCAAGAAAATAAAGTCTGTCACTGTTTACATTGTTTCCCCAACTATCTGACATGAAATGATGGAACTGGATGCCATGATGTTTGTTTTTTGAATGTTGAGTTTTAAGCCAGCTTTGTCTCTCTCCTCTCTCACCTTCATCAAGAGGCTCTTTAATTCCTCTTTGCTTATTGCCATAAGAGTAGTGTATCTGCATATCAGAGGTTATTGATATTTCCCCTGGCAATCCTGATTCCAGCTTGTGCTTGCTGCTGCTGCTGCTAAGTCACTTCAGTCGTGTCCGACTCTGTGTGACCCCATAGACGGCAGCCCAACAGGCTCCCCCGTCCCTGGGATTCTCCAGGCAAGAACATTGGAGTGGGTTGCCATTTCCTTCTCCAACCAGCTTGTCCTTACTATTATACAAAAATTCTTATCAGTGGAACATCTTCAAAATTATCATCTAATTTTAAATTGTTATCAATTAATAAAAGCACAGTGAATTAGGCAAACTAGTCATTCTTCTACTGTTAGACACTGAGGATGTTTTTGCCTTTGTAAATAATGCTGCAATTAATCAGTGCACTGGTCATTTTGTAATGTTTGTTCAATTTTAGATTTTATTACTTTTCCCTATACCAGAAATAAAGTGTTAAAATAAGAACATTGTTCTTAGAAAGACTGATTACTTATGATCTCTTTAGTATACCTCATATGAAAAAAACTAGATTTTTTGTATTGATGACTTTAGTATGTCTCTGACTCAATTTGATTGCTTCCTATGCCCAAAGTTAGTCTCTTTGTACCAAATGTCAGATCAGTATAAGTTTAGTGCAGCAAGAGAGAGCTGGTGATGGATGAAGACAGTAGGAAAGGCAAGAGAAGAAGGTGGAACTTGACTCAGGCATTGGAAACGTACCTCAGAGAAGAGGGACTCTACAGATAAGGAAAGCAGTTTCAGAGAAAATACTGAAGTATACAATGAAGCAGTGTGACTCAAAGAACTGTTTCCCTGAGAAAGGCAGAAGTATCACTGGGGAACAGCTAAAACAACCTGAAAGAGAAGAGAAGGATCTGAAAGCCAGATGTAAAAACTGAGACTTCTCAAACTGAAATTAATTCAAGGTCCCAGTCATCACATCAGGTGAAACATTTAAATGGACTTTTTGCTAAGTCTTCTCTGGGGGTAACTTGAGATACAAAATCTACCTGACAGATGAAGAGAAACTCCTTACTCCTTTCCAGAGAGAACACTTAGCAGACATCAGATGGTGAAGGACATGACAGAAATGGCGAGTGAAAGGGCCACCAACACTGGCCAGGAAAGGCAACAACGATGTTATAACTCCAGTTACATGAACTATAATTCCAGTGGCCAGTCCTCAAATTCAACACCCAAATAGGGTAAATCTGTATCCGTTTGTCCAATTCAGCATGTCACCTGGCCAAATGCAGTCAGAGGTAAGGTGCAGCACACATTTCTTTGGTTGACCACAGTATAATGTCTTGGATCCAGATGAACTTTCTTTGCACAGTATTTATTATTCTAATAAACCAAATGGAATGTTTAGAGATGACTGGAGCAATCTGATTGGCAAACTTACAGGGCATTAATTTTTCCAAGGTGACTGGTGCATAAAAAGTGAAACTATAGCACTCATGTAAACAATCCATCTGCCTCATTTCCCTCCCCCAGGCACCTTTAATTTTCAGCTTATGTTAGCTGTAAGACGAGCTAATGTTTTTAGTGTAGAAAAACAGCATTATCCCAGACAGAACTTACTTTAAGAAAAAGAGGAAAAATTCTATAGCCATACAGATTGTTTATCAGTAGACACCCATGACCAATGACTAAAATGAATCATTACTACATTTCAGCAGACAGGTGAGCCCATGGTATGAGCATCTCAGAAATGAAATACTAACTTATTCCAAGCATCAAAAGTTCCACTTTAAGTGAGAAAACTGTGTGATAAGTTTTGCCCATTAAATATGTATACTTTTTAACTGATCCCAAAGAAATGACTGCAAATCAATTATACAGCCTGGTTGTCTCATTCTTTCAAAACAGGTTCCTCCCTGTGGGTACTCTATAAATTTATAGAGTGATTGATTGTCTTATGAGGCAAACAATTTATCAAAGAAGTTGGATAAGTCAGATGTGAAAGCAGGACTTGGACTTATGAGCCAGAACCAAGAGACACAGGCTCTTTCCTGTGGCCAAACAAAAAGTCAATTTTTAATTATCTCCAGGTAATTACCTCACACTTATCTTTGGCAAATCTTGCTTTCAACTTCTTGCTGATGTTATTAACTCTTTCTATCAATTCTTTTCCCCCACTGTCTTTGAATTCATTCTTAAACCCAAAAGAGGAAACATTTTTTAAAATAGTTGAAACAAATTCCTTAAGATATTAATTTTTTTAAGAAGAGAAATAAGAATAGGAAGAAAAAGAAGAAGAGCCAAATGGAGGAAGAGAAAGAGAAAGAAATGAAAAAGAGAGAGAATAGGGAAGAATGAGAAGTACTAAGTGCAAAGGGAGGAGGGTAAAGAAGGAAGGAGAAGAAAGAGAAGAAACAGTTCTGTTTAGGATGATAAAGAGAATATCTCCAGGAGTGAAAGAATCAAGACAACAGAGAGGAACATGGTGGACTGTTTTCCACCTCCACCCAAATCATCTCTTGATTACTCACCCCACTCTCCCACTCCAGTACTCTTGCCTGGAAAATCCCATGGATGGAGGAGCCTGTTTGGCTACAGTCCATGGGGTCGCTAAGAGTCTGACACGACCGAGCAACTTCACTTTCACTTTTCACTTTCATGCATTGGAGAAGGAAATGGCAACCCATTCCAGTGTTCTTGCCTTGAGAGTCCCAGGGACCGGGGAGCCTGGTGGGCTGCTGTCTATGGGGTCGCACAGAGTTGGACACGACTGAAGCGACTTAGCAGCAGTAGCAGCAGCAAGGAGTGCTTATAAAGCCGAATGGTATGCCTTGCATTCAAAGAGATGAGGGCTCTTCACAATGTTTATGCCATGATCCCTTTGGTGATTTGATGAAACCTATGGAAACTTTGTCAGAAAAATGTTTCCTAGTGCATTAAAAAAAAAAAATACATAGGATCACAAAGGAAACCAATTCTATAAAAATCTAGTTTTCAAAATAACTTCTGAATATGTGAAATATTAATAAATGTGCTTCTTAATCCTTAAAATAGCAAAATCTAGTGGTCGGTCTAATATAATTACTATAATATCAAAGTAGTGATGTGTAAAGAATTATTTAAGAACAACTGAAATCTAATACTAAGTATCTATAGTTTAAAATCCCAGGTTCTGCTAATACTACTGAGGTGTGTGATCTACATTCAAAATTGAAGGAAAAGATCGATTTCATTAAAAGGTTAGTGAAAATGGAGATGTACTTTTTTTTTCTTATCCAAGTTCACAGATATCCTGAATTCAGGGAGAAAAGGGTTCCACTGACCCTAGGATGAGAATCTTTTATCCTATTCTTATATAGAGTAAAAACAAGCAGAAGAGCCTCTTTTAATCTAGCAGCAACATGAGATTCCACAAAATTATGCAGACCAAAGTTGCTGAGAAAACCGACAACTCTGAAGAAATATAGCTGAAGAAACAGCATGAAGTGGCACTAACTACAAAGGTTTCTTGGAAAAGGCAAGTCCTTTCCAAATTCTTAAAGAAATGCAAACACACTGGGGACACTGACTAATTGAAATATACAAGCCCCAGCCCACACCACACATCAAGGTAAGAACTGGACAAACTAGAATTAAATATAATTAAAACTATTCAAAACTAGGAGAAAATATGGACGCTTTTTTTTGTTTGTTTTTAGGGATTGTTGAAACAGAGCAGGATTTAGCAGAGAACTTGAGGCTAAATAAATACACTCTGTCAAACATATGGCAATACAGTGAAGTCAGGAAGAGGACAGGCTCCCAGACCAGGCTGCCTAGGTTTATGCCTCTTCCGTCTATATGACATTCTGTGCCTTAATTTCCTCAACAAGGAAACAGAGATAATATTACCTACCTCACTGATTTGTTGTAAAGAGAAAATACATACATATAAAACTGTTGACACGGTGGTTAAGTGCTAAAAATGTGTCTATTATTTATTACAGTTTCTTTAAAGGTCCTTTCAAGCCTAAAAGTAACTATAAAGGAAAGTACTGATATATTTGATTACACAGAGATGTAAGACTTTTAAATAGCATTGGTTCCATAAACAAAACTAAAAGGTAAATGAAAAATTAAGGAAAATAATTGAAATGAATACGAGAGACAAAAGATTAATGGTCTTACCTCAAAAAGAGTTCTCACAAATCAATATAAAAACACACACTAACATTCCAATAGACAAATGAACAAAAGACATAAACAGATGACTCACAAAAGACAAAATACACATAGAAAATTTGCTCAAAAGAAGTTTTAATGATGTGAGAAAATACCTGAAGTAAACTGTTAAGTAGAAAAAAATTGGACCAAAACTACATACAGCAGCCTATCAACTTTATAAAAACACGACTATACTGAAAAGAGAATGGAAGTAAGGCATCTCTGGATAGAGGGTTATGAGTAAGTGATTTTTATATTCTTCTTTATATTTTGCTGCCTTTGTGAATGGAGAATTTGACCAAGTTTACAATGGGAAACATTTCTTTTTAAGAGACAAATAAAATAACCCTGCAGTATTGCTTGGAATAGTGAAAAATTAAGAGTCCTCTAAATGTCCAATTATAGCAAATGGGTTAGAAACATGCATATATTCAAATAACTTCATAAGCAGCTGTTATAAAAGAATGAAGTATATTTTTTCTGCCATGTTTTAACATAGAAAGAAACAAGTTACAAAACTGTTAAGTATAACCTCATTAAAAATATTATTTATACTTCTTCACTATTTGCCAAAAGATGCATGTGTGTGTGTGTGATGGAATGAGAGAGGGTGGATGAGAAGCAGGAGAATAAATTAGGGTCTAAGAGAGTATACTGCATTTCCAGAGTCTAAGATAGGATCACATTTAAATGTATATTCAAAAATACATATCCAAGTTAGATTCACATCATTTTATATGGCTTCTATTTCACCATCACATAATTTTTCAAGATCTAAATTTGAGGCCCTACACAGACAATTTCCCAGGAAAACCAGGACCTCATCGGGGTCTGAAGCTCAAAATGTCCACAGCTAAAATACAATAAACAATTTTTTTAGATTGTAATTTGCTTTCCAGGTGGCACTAGTGGTAAAGAAGCTGCCTGCTAAGGCAGGAGACACAAGAGACGCGGATTCGATCCCTGGGTTGGGAAGATCCCCTGGAGTAGGAAATGGTAACCCACTCCAGTATTCTGGCCTAGGAAATTCCATGTATAGAGGAGCCTGGCAGGCTATAGTCCATGGGGTTGCAAAAGAATCGGACACAATTGAATACACACCTTTCTTTTGCTGTTTTCAAGTTTTAGCTGCTTGGCTGTGAAAGTAAAAGTCGCTCAGTCATGTCCGACTCTGCGACCCGTGGACTATACAGTCCATGGCATTCTCTAGGCCAGAACACTGGGATGGGCAGCCTTTCCCTTCTCTAGCAGATCTTCCCGACCCAGGAATCGAACCAGGGTCTCCTGCATTGCAGGAGGATTCCTTACCAACTGAGCTATCAGGGAACCCAGGTCTCCCACATTGCAAGCGGATTCTTCACCAGGTGAGCTACAAGTGAAGCCCTGCTTGACTACAGGTATATTCAACTCCTTCAGGCTGGAGGATTCAAAGACGGATTTGAGCCCTCTCTCTTTTGTAGAAGCTGCAAAAGACCTCTTAGAAATAAGAGACTCAGAAAGGAAAGCTATTGGCTATGAAAGACACTCCTTCTAAATTCTCGATAAAAGCCAGTTCTTTCCCGAGCCTTTCAGGTTGTGAAGGCTTCCCAGGTCCATCTTTATGGGCATGAGCCTAAGGCAACGTGGCTGAGTGAGAATGGCATTCAGTCACAACAGACACTGGTGGTTTTCCTCTAACATTAGAAAATGAAGAATTTGTATATAAATATACTAGCATCTCATCTTTAAACAGCACCATTCTTTCTTGCCATCAAAAACAGTACTTCACACTTTTATAAGGATGGAGCTGAAAAAAGTACAGACCTAAAGTCTGAAGGAAAAATTCAGTAGGAAAATGAGCAAAGTTGTTGGGTCCAGCAGTCATGGAGGCAACTGAAGTTAGCTGGTGTATATGGAGGAACTGATGTGGTGCTCACAGGACACTTCAGAGAAGAGAGTCCATCATGGAAAAGTGTCTTCTTAAAACGTTTTTTGTTTTTCTAAACATTAGAGTCAAATGACAACTCCTTCACATTCCTCCAAAAGCTTCCACAGGTTTTAAGCTATTTACTAGCATTTTAAAGAGAAAAGGCCAGGGTCCTCTCCCCTTTTGCAGCTACACTCCCTTTAAAACACAGAAAAACACATGCTTGGCTCTTTCACCTTATGCTTTTAAGAAGGAATTTTAATGGGATGGAGCTTCTCGCGGTGCACCCACTTAGGAGGGAGGAGCAGAATAGTAAATTACACCCTGCAAAGACTCTGAGCCCACCGCCCACTACCAGTGCTGTCCTGTCCATACACATAATCTGTCTTTAAGAAAGAAAAAAAAATGTCCTCCTTGAAAGGTACAGCAGAGAGAAGATGAATCACTTTTCTTCAGGATCGGTCATATAAGAACCAAGGACTCGTCAGTGACTGCAAACAGCAGGGCTGTGACAACTAGTCAAAGACACACTTTTTTTTCCCCAGCATCTCTCTTTTCTCTGGAAGCATTTTCCTCCCAATTAATATAAGTTATGAGGCTGCACTGGAGATATCCATGAACTGACACTCAAGAACATTACTTGGCTTTATTATGTTTGAAAATCAAGGCAAACTGCCATCTCTGGCTTGTGTCCATGAGGGGGAGGCGCCAGAGCCTCTGGTCACCCTTTGCCACAGTCCGGCCACTGCACTGGGGCTGGGCCCCCGGCTCGCCTCTCCTGTTTTGTTTTGCCAATATTCTACCCTTGCCCCACAAATGCCCCGTAACCCTCAGTCGTATCTCATTATTTTCTTACTGTTAGATCCCAGTCCCTCAGGTCTCCGGTTTTAAGACGTCATTTAAATACAGGTATAAGGCCCTCAGTGAAGGCTGGGCATCCTAAGGTTATGAGCAACCTTGGGCATACCCCCAAGGCCTGTTGCTGGAGAAAATTTGGGGGAAGATCTGGCCTATTTTGGGTAAGGCTTTTCTCTCTATGGACAAAAAATAATAAAACCATGGCCACTGTGCTTTTTTCATTTTGGAAATACAAATCTAGAGAATTCTGTATGATTCAAAAACATCTGATGAAAGGAGCTAACTACATTTTGGTTATGTCTCTGCACCTTGAGCATTATAATGGGAAAACTAAGTTTCTTGACTTAGAAGCAAACATGGAAACAAGCCGTGACTCATTTCTGTCATTGTTCTATTCCAGAAACTTAAAAGCATGGCCTGCGTACTGAGGATCCCACATAAACACGCAGAGACACATTTGCTGTTGTCCTCAGAGCAGAAGATATCAGTTAATTGAAGGGTGTGAGAATAAAAGATGGGACAAATGGTGGCAGGGAGTGGGGAGAGGGGGTAGCGAGGAGTGATGAAAATAGCGAAACGATCATAAATAAATAATTCAGGATGGATGCTCAGTACAAAAGTGGAGCCAAGCCAGGCTATAGTTCCGAGCCTGCATCTCGGGTTATTTTGAGCAACACATTTATTCACTAAAGCACCAAAGCAGCTATTAGAGGAAACAATAAAGAGGTCCCTTCCCCCTGGAAATTTGAGTCTTGCTTTGGAATTTTTATGACATTTCATTCTTAACAAACAAGAAGGTCTCACAACCCTCTTTGAGCTTCAAAGCCTCCCCATGGTGGTGGCCTGAGATGGATATCTGTGGCCTGATTTATGTATGCTGTTTCAGGTATTCTCAAAAGTCACATAGTTTATTCTTTATGAACGAGTGGCATCTCTGGAGGGCGAACAAACAAACAAAACCCCCCAATTCCTAAGCTGCAGGCTTGCCCTGATTACTGTGACTCACCTGGGTCCCATCAACAAGGGACGTCACCAATGTCTTCCCTGAAAACTCAAGTCAGGGCCAGCACCCTCAGCTATAAGCTAAAAATACTGAGATTCCCAGTTGGAAAGTGGAGTAGGGTGTGGTGAAAGTACTGTAAACTGTAGTCCAGTTCATGCAACAAGTGGGTTCCTGAAAAGTCAAGGTTTAAATACTTCTTTTTTTCTTCATTTTTGTAAATGGAATCATTTACAATTCACATCAGGAAGCGTGCTATTTAATGAAAATCCGATTGTGGCTCCAGTTGTAAGGAATGCGTTTATAATTAAAATAAGACCTTTCTGTTTGATCCATTTTACACATTCAGACTTGGTTTCATTGGGATGCCTTGAGGTAGAGTATACTTAGAGTGCTACCCCTAGACTTAAATATGGATTGTTTTGTTATAACGATATTCTTTTTCACCAAAAAATCCGAAGAAGTATTTCTGCACCCCCAGGCTCATCCTCTTTACAACGTGAAAGGACAATGCCAGAGCAGCTCCATTTAGCACAGCACATCCTGTGGCTCGGGAGGGGCTCAGGGCAACAGACACTTCCAGCTCTGCGACTCGGGCAGAGCATCAGGGGGAAGAAACGGAGGCAGGGTCCCACAGACCACGTGGCAGCATTTCTAAACCCGCTAAACAGTTGAACCAAGATCAGGCTGCTCTTTCAAAACCAAAGCCCTTCTGTATACCTGAGTTAGTGAGGGCAGCATTTTCAAGCTTGGTCCAGCTTGGCCCCTGCTGCCCCTCAGCCACACCCGCCGACACCACTTGGGGACAAGGGCTCAGGCCTCTTTTCCCCAGACCCTCCCTGACCCACTGGCACACAAGGGCGAGAGTGCCAGCGCCATTGGGTGCGTCCATCCAGATTTGCCATTTCACAGCAGCTGCCTGCAGGCCTTGTCTACATGGATGCAATGGGGCATACAAATTAAAATGCTGGGGAGCTGGAAAAAAAAGGAAAGAGGGAAACCTTAAAGACAGTATCTTGGAAGCATATGTTTTAGAATCACTGCAGCCAGCTCCCTGTCAAGAAAATATTGGCCAGGTTGGTTGGTCCAATCTCATGCAACCACAGATGGTTTATGCCTCACAGCTCGGGTCCCTGCTCTGAGAGCAGCAAGAAACAAAGGCTATCGTGCTATGTGGTGTAGTAATTCTGCCACCTAGTGTTACACACAGAAACAAACAAATAACATCTCTAAAAGCAGATGCGGTGTTAAAAGAGTAAAAAGAATCAAGAACACTGCTAAACTGCATTTTTTTTTCTTTCTTTCTTAAAAAGAGCATCCTTCATTTATGCTGGCATCCTGGGGAGGCATCACCAACAATCACAATAATCCTTTTTTCATTTGAATGGAAAGACAGGGAGTATTAGGTCTCAAGTTCGGGATGTGAAGGAGAAACGAGGATAACCTCAAAAACCCATTATAATGATTTTTAAAAGGCCGAGTCCCTCCATGGAAGGTAAATAGCACTAATAGAATAAAACAAGCCAGGAAGCAAAAACCATCTGGGCAGGCGCAGTGTAGCCACTGTATTTTCTGCCTTAGAAAGAAAAGAAACCAGGGATTGCTCCATGAGGCACTGTCACCTGCGTATGCATGTATCAGGGGGTAATGAAAGAGTTGCGGGCTTAGAGTGAAAGCCTGGGTTTGAGACCCAACTCAGCACCCACCTGTGCTGGGTGAGTTACTCTGTTTCGCTGAGCTTTGTTTTTCTTTTCTGGAAAACAGTTGTACTTATGCCTGCTTTTCCTACTTTTACAAAACTGTCCAGAGGATCAGTTTGAACATGTATGCAAAGGCGCCCTGTCAGCTAGAAAGCACTATGGAGACCACCTCCGCCGCCCTCTGTATGAAGGGCTTGCATAACCAATTTGTGTTTATTCTCAAATAAGTATACTTCCCAGGTGGCTCGGTGGGTCAACAATCTGCCTGCAATGCAGGAGACTCAGGAGATGCAGGTTCGATCCCTGAGTTGGGAAGATCCCCTGAAGGAGGGCATGGCAACCCTCTCCACTATACTTGCCTGGAGAATCTCCGTGGACAGAGGAGCCTGGTGGGCTACAGACCACAGTGTCACAAAGAGTTGGAGACCAATGAAGCGGCTGAGCACAGCACAAATGTCTTTATGGTTATAAGAAGTATTAAATTAGAAAATGTTCAAATAGTTCATGCAACATAGGAAAGTCTCCCCCACTAGAGTAGAGAAGGAATTTGTATTATCGTGTAAAATCAGGTTATTCCAAATGTGTCTCCTCAAGGTTACATTCCCTTGAGAATGATGAGGTTATCTTGATCAGCTGTTTTTACTAAAATCCATATATTTGTCCATGTTCTTAAAGTTATAGAGAATCTGAACCGAAATTTCCTTCTGGGGGCACAGCTTTTGTTGTGATAATAACCCAGGCATCAGGCCATACTAACTAAATGGTGTAACTTCAGGCAAGTTACTTGGAGTTCTCAATTTCAGTTTCTGAAAGTGCAAAACGTAAGGGGCAAACAAAACTGCCCCTCCCAGTTCAATGATGAAAAGCTGTTCTTCTGCTTTTGACAGTAAAATTTCAAGAAAATTTAAAGCTCCTGGTAGACCAGCTACAATGTGATCTTCAGAAAAGTCCTAAAGGTGTGTAAGTTTTCAATCACAAGATAGAAAGGACAGCATCAGGAGAGAGGGCCACTGTGGGATGGGGGTGTGTGTGCCCTCTTTCAGAATCTTAAAGCTAATCAGAAACCACCACAGGCTAAAACAAACAGGCTGCAAGAAAATGCTTACCCAGCCACCTACCTAGGCTTTCAAAGTTCCAAAGAAAGACTTTGCTTCCATGTAGCTCCGAAAACACCCTTTGCTCTTTTTAGTAATATTTTTAACAACGCCAAGAAAAGAGTTCTATTTATCCAGATTTCCTCTCTCCCTACCAATGTCAACATTAGCAGGGAGGACGGCAAAAACAGCCTAGAGTTTTCCTGACATGAACGTCAGACCAAAGTCACACGGCAGAGGGGTCAGGCTTGGAACCTGACTGCCAACAGAGGATACAAGTCCTGCCTAGAAAAACCTAGCCATGGATTTCTGCTTCTGAAATCTCAACCACACTGAGTTTACAGGCTCTTCTTCCCGTATGGAAGTGCCTTATTTTAAATGTTCCAGGTTCCCTCTCCCTTAGGAGAATGTCGGTGCCTAGTCTTGTAAAAATGCTCAGCCTTTGCTCATTCCCCCCCCCCCCCGCCCCCCACCGGCGGCTTGTTTGTGTGCCTCCCGGCACATTTGGGCCAGCAAGATTCAGCCTTCCCCCCACCCCCACCCTGCCCCGTCCACTGGAACCTCTACCCCCTGTATCAAAAGGATTTTTTCAGGCCTTTCCAATAATCTGCTGGAGGCCATGGAGACAGATCTAATCAGGGTTTTCATCAATCTTTCTCTGCTGGCCAAACTGAGCCAGGAGGCTACATGGGAAGGTGCTGGATTCTTTTTTCTCTCTCAAGACACACTTCTGTCCAGAGAGTTAGGACCCACTGTGTGTTCCAAGGAGCTAATATTTTCCTGGGGAAAGTTCAGGGATTTCACATTTGCCCCAAACCAAATACACATGAAGTTTTAAGTCTAAATTCCACAGAGCCTTTTAAAAGGAGGGGCCTAGCCTCGCCTTGGCTTACAACCACCATGAGGGCTTGTTGTAGCTCATTCATTTTGGCAGTTTTCCAGAACAGCTGACAAACTGAAAATAAGCACACTCTGTCCGTCCTCCCCGCTCCTTAAAGCCCCATACCACCTCTCTCTCCCCTACCCACTGCCTAACACCCACCACTCCATTCCTGGGAGTGTAGATACACTCAGCATAACACATAGGTAAACACCACCTCCGCCCCAACTGCTCAGAGTAACCTTGAACATTCCCCGTTTGAAATTTCAAATGTAAATCATCGTTGGTCTAAATCAGACTGTAACATTAAAGCCCTATTTAATACGTGAGAACAGGATTTCACCTTTCACGGCGGTGTGTCTAAGGTCAAAAAAATCTCCTTGGAGAGATGCCTCCATCCACTTCCAAACTACCTCTGTGTCCGTCCTTCTCAATAAGCAACAGGAAGGGATATATGGGGTAACTACTGTTGTACAATTTGAATCAACTATTTGAGGCATACCCCCTCTGTGCTCAGGCACCCTTGTCAGAAAGCTGATTTGGGAGAAGGATGTAGGAAGCAACACGTGCTCCAAAATTACACGGATGCTATAAAATCTGAACAACAGACTCTAAGTAGGAAGCGAGGCCCCCATGTAAGGTACTCTGCCATGTATTATTAATACATCGGGTATCTGATCAACCACAACTAGACATCACCTTGACTCTGAATGCAGCAGCAGCTCCAGTTCCCCAAATAGGCAAGCTGAGATAGGCAACCAGTTTATAAAGTCTTTTAATAAGAACCATTTTCCTAGAAGCATTAAATTGATAGCCATCCCAGCTTGCTGGACCCTACTCTGGCTAGGGCTCCTCTAGATCACAATTCAAGTGAGATCAAGACCACGATGACCAAGACAGGGCCTGACTGTCCTAGAGAGGATGGAGGAGAAAGAGAGGACACAGGCCACGGTTCTACACATGTGTGTTCACCGTGGTGTCAATCGACACATCTTAGCTCTTTTGTGTTAGGACATTCATCTACCCAAATGTCAGAAGATTATTTTCTGTATGAAGTATGCCGAGTAGTTGCCAAGGCAACACCTGTGCATCCACTTTTTTGCTATGGGAAGCATTCTAGGAAATCCATGTATGAGATCCGCCTAGAGATCACCCACCCAGTGGCTTGGAATGCAGTGTGACCAAAGGCATTTCCAGAGAGCTCACAAAGCACAATGGCCACGCATGGGTGGATTTGCTGGATGGATTAGACAAACCAACGGCAACCTTTCCTTCTTTTGTTTCCATCTCTTCCAGTAGATTGGCCTTGTTACCAATACTGATGCCAAGACTAGCAATTGCTCGTAACAAAGAATTGTTGTTAACCCCTACCCCCTGCTTCATTCACCCTAATTATTCTCTAACAATACAATGGCTTCAAAAAGCCTCCAACTGTCCAGCAGACACTATGGGCCAGAGGAATCACTGAACACAAGCAGCCTATCAATAAAAGACAATACTGAAGCAGCTTCTGTCTGGGTATTTGCCCCATCTTCTCTTAGACAATGGGAGAGAGAGCTCAGGGAATAAAAAGGAAGTTCTGCCCTTCAGATCTTTTGTTTGTCTGCCAGGGTTGTATCTGTTCCAAGTTCTTGGGCGTATCCTTTACCGCTCCCAAATACAGGAAAAAGCCTGCATTTCCTAGGAAATGTAGCTTCTATGTTTTTGATGAATTCTTTTTGTAGCCAAGTCAGACTTCAATGAGGATTCTGGTTCAGATTTTTTTTTTCTTCTAAGGTCAAGTGCATTTCACGTACAGAGAGATGTGGGCCACTGAGTTAATTCATAACAACATTATAACATAAATAGTTCTCTCCATAACAGTTTAGATGACAGCATAGAGCCCACCAACAGATCAGCATTTTGTTTGGTTTGGCTTTTTTATTTTTTAAACAGATAACATGGGTTGACAGAGTAACTGAATAGCAAAGTAAGAGATTGGAAGCAGGCCATCATGAAAGAAAACCTGTTTAAGAAATTGAAACTGATATAATAATCTTGGAGGTTTCCAAACAGGGAGAAAATAAAGTCAGCAGAAACTTAAATGAGAGGAAGCCTCTGTTGATTACAAATCAACATATAATTAGATTGGGATGCACCCATAGTGATGAAATGCCAGTGGAAATAAAAGGTCAGTTGTTTCCAATACTCAATGCTGTCAGTTCCATGTTTAAGGAGAACAGACCCACACAGTAACCCAGAATCTCAAAGATATCCCAGAATAAAGGGGATTCATTATAGTCTATTTGAGTCATCAAGTAGTATGTGTCCATATGTAAATGGAACATGGGACTTGGAATGTATAGTGTGTCAATTACTGTAGAGCCATCAAACCAATAAAAACTAAGGTTCCAAACCATGCCATCTGCAAAGCTATAAATAAGTGAACAAAGGGAAATTAAATTCCCCAAGGAAGAAAAACGCCAGATTAAAAAAAAAAGTCAGTTAAGTTTGAGACCTCAGAAAATATAAAAAAAAAAAAGTCAGTTAAGTTTGAGACCTCAGAAAATACAAAATAACACCAAACATGAGAATTTATTGGTGATGTTGCTCAATAGTTCTTACATGCTAAATGACCTAGTTAAAAAGATAAACGATTAAAAACATGAAATAACATGCAGAAAGTAGCTGTTAGTCAAAAGGTTTATATATTTATAATCAGAAAAAAAAATGGACAGTGCTTTACAGAAAAAATAAAAGGAAACTTCAGTTTACCAGAACTTACAAAGGTTAAAAAATGTGATCACCTTGAATGTGATCATCTGTCACTAACTATAAAACAGTCACCATAGTAATAATTCTAGGCAAGTTTTTGGTGCATTTTGAAAAATTATATTGCCAAACATATATTAGAAAGAGAAAGAGAGATAAAGGTCATTGAATATCATATGTGAATCAAAGCAATGGGTGATCTGAAAGCAACAAGTACTGATTTGCTTTAAAATTTCTGGTATAAAATACTCCCAGCTTTTAGATGTAAATTAATTCTGAAGAACACCACTGACATCAACAATAGAGACAATCATGCATGAGGGATGCACTATTTATAATACTGTCATTAGTTAGTAGATACTAAAACTCACTGACCAAAGGCCTCTGTAAGGAAGGGTTCGATTGCTGGCTATGGGGAGGACAGTCAGCAAACAGCATCCAACATTAACTCCTTCAGGGTCAGCCCCAGTTTTAGAGGCCTCCTTGCCTGAGGTCATGACCTTTCAGGAGTAGATCACATCCACATCCCTTAACTAAGGAGGCATCAGTGGGGGAGGGAGGGAGTATAGAGTCCACAGCAAGTTCTAGAGTAAACCTGATTTTTAATTATTAATATAATGCTAGCTTATTATTAGTCTAGTGGAGGGATTTTTTCTCTCTTTTTTAAATTTATTTTTAATTGAATAATTTTTTATAATATTGTGTTGGTTTCTGCCATATATCAACATGAATCAACCACAGGTATACATATGTCCCCCAGCATCAAGATATGATGCTTTGAACTGTGGTATTGGAGAAGACTCTTGAGAGTCCTTTGGACTACAAGATTAAACCAGTCAATCCTAAAGGAAATCAACTCAATATTCATTGGAAGGACTGATGCTGAAGCTGAAGCTCCAATATTTTGGCCACCTGATGCAGAGAGCCAACTCACTAGAAAAGACTCTGATACTGGGAAAGATTGAGAGCAGGAGGAGAAGGGGGTGACAGACGATGGTTAGTTGGCATCACTGACTCAATGGACATGAGTCTGAGCAAACTCTGGGAGATACTGAAAGAAAAGGAAGCCTGGGGTGCTGCAATCCATGGGGTCACAAAGAGTCAGACACAACTTAGTGACTGAACAACAATAACTCCCTTATGAATTTCTGTCCCACCTTCCACCCCATCCCGCCCCTTTAGGTTGCCATGGAGCACCAGTTTGAACTTCCCGTGTCATACAGCAAATTCTAGTAGGAAGAGTTTTTTTTTTAACTCTAAAACTTGTTACAGGGTTGACTGAAGCTCTGTTGGATCCATACCACAACTCAGTTCCTCCCTCTGTTCAGTCCTGCCCCTGCCCCTGTCTTTTGCAAGTATTGATTCCCAACCACATCTTGCACTGCAAAGTCCACTTCAGTGTATACTTTTCCGGAACCCAACCTGAAACAGTTAGCTGTCAAAAAGTCATCCATTTGTTCAGCCCACAAGGCCTGTTCTAGATACTGGGGATTCAGTGGTGAATAAATCTTTACTCTTGCTGGACTTCAATTCTAGTAGAGGAAAAGAATAAATTCACAAGTACATGTGATCAATGCAGACAGTGATAAAAATACCAGAAGAAAATGAACCAGGGTAACTGGGGTAGAGGGAGCACAGAGCAGGTGGGAAAGTAGAATGTTACTTTAGCTGAAGAGTTCAGGGAAGTCTTTCTAGGAGACGACTTTCTAATCAAGACATGCCAGTGATGTGAAGGTCAACACTGAGAGCATTCTAAGCAGCTGTCTGCACTGTTGTAGGTGCAAGGGTCCTGGGGCAGGAACAGGTCTGGCACACTGAAGGCACTGCAGGAAGGCCAGTGTGGTTGAAGTGTGGTATTACAAGGTAGAAGTCAGAGAAGAGGATGTGGACCAGCTCACGTATCTTCATTACTGGACACTTAGTAACTCCAAAAGTAGAACTCTTATTTACCTGATTAAGAGCACAGGTTTGGGAGTAGACAACCTAGTTTCAAATCCTGGTTCTACCTCTGACTAGCTGCTGACCTTGAGCAGGGTACTAACCTCTATGAACCAAACAGCTTTTATGACAATACACTGAAAGTATCTTCCTCATAAGGTTATCTTGAGTGTTAAGTGAGATAATATTAAAAAAAAAAAAAAAGGCAGTTTAGCATGGTGCCTAGCACCTAGGAAGGGCTCAGTAAATTGTAGCTGCAATTATTATTTTTGACCCCAGCAATAGCACAGCTTCTAACATTCAGCAGGTACTCAGAAAGTGCAAGTTGGTGACATAAGGTCAAATCCTGACTGCACATATACTCTGTCCTCCTCTGTTTAAACAGTAGAGGAAACTATCAAGTTCAACTGACGAGACAAGAAAGTGACAAAGGGGGCCTTATTTTTCAACAAATATTTATTAAGGACTGACATGTAAGAAGAACTAAACTTCCTACCTCCGTGGGACTTACAACCTAGAAGAGGAAAGGAAGTTGTGCTAATCATTCTCTCGCTGTCTATGACAAGAGCTATCCAAGCATAGACTAACTAGGATTCAGAGTCTGGAGGTAACCAGCAATCGCTCTCTGGAGGTGACCAGCAATCGCTCCCTTGAGGGTACCGTGAAGGGTGATGGGGTCTCTGATGAGCAAAGATGGCAAAAGGGACTGGGAAAAGGAGGTGTACCAAGAGAAGTATAATGTGAAGACAGCAAGTGCATCATTAGGGAATGTCTAGTCCAGGTTGGCTGGAAGACAGTTTATGCTGTGGAGCAGGGAGAAATAGGTCTGGAAAGAGCAGTGTGGGGCAGCCTGTGCCGTGCTGTGTGGTGCTTAGTCACATCCAACTCTTTGTGACCACATGGACTGCAGCACGCCAGCACTTTCTGTCCATGGGGATTCTCCAGGCCAGAATACTGGAGTGGGTTGCCATGCTCACCTCCAAGGGATCTTCCCAACTCAGGGATCGAACCCATGTCTCCTGCATTGCAGGCAGACTCTTTATCTAGAAGGCTCTCAAATGTGAAGGCACAGTGGGAAGGAGCCAGAGAAGCTTCAGAGTCAAGATATGGCAAGGCTCAGGCAAAATGATTTATCGGCTGAGTACACAGTCAACCCAAGCAGGGGGAACCTGGGAACAGGGCAGACACCACCAGGTCATTTAATCCTGATAATAACTGAGTCAGTGTTTTCAGATGGGGAAATGAGGAAATGTGTGCCCAAGGTCACACAGCTCAGTTTTGGGGGTGAGTTTTGGGGGTGACAAAGTCAGTCAGTATGACTCCAGAATTTGTGAAGACAGAGACAGAATTGGGCAGGAGAATCACGTCATAGTCTTTTGACTTTTGGTAGGGGGAAAAAACATGGGCTGGACTGCCAGGGGTGGGGTAGGAGGGCAGCAAGTAGGGACTGCTGCTGCTGCTGCTGCTGCTGCTGCTGCTAAGTCGTTGCTTCAGTCGTGTCCAATTCTGTGCAGCCCAACAGACGGCAGCCCACCAGGCTCCCCCGTCCCTGGGATTCTCCAGGCAAGAACACTGGAGTGGGTTGCCATTTCCTTCTCCAATGCATGAAAGTGAAAAGTGAAAGTGAAGTCACTCAGTCGTGTCCGACTCTTCGAAACCCCATCGACTGGAGCCTACCAGGCTCCTCCATCCGTGGGATTTTCCAGGCAAGAGTACTGGAGTGGGGTGCCATTGCCTTCTCCTAAGCAGAGACTACAGGTTTCCAAAAAAAAGAAAATCTGAGAATTTAAATTAAATGGAACTTATTTATTCGATTGAGCCAAAATGATAAAACCAAATATTTTATTATAACACTGTGACTGACAACTCTAAAAGAGTTGTCAAAGGAAGAGAGAAAAGAGATTTTTAAAACAGAGAGAAAGATGGTTGTCTAATGCTAAGTTCGACCCTGAACAGCACCTTGCAAGAGAGAAGTATGTGCAATTTGGGTTTATTAATGCACCAGAGCCACATTTTAAAAGGAAATACAAGATATCATAGAATAGGTCCCGGTGGGTATCAGGACGAAGGCCATGATAGCATATAGACAGCTACTGGCCAACAGAACAAATGATAAACATTCTGGGTTTTCTTTTAGTTTCATGAGATAATATATACAAAGTGAGCCGCCCAGTGCCTGAAGCCAAGCAAAAGCTAGTTCCTCTCCTTTTCCTTCGCAGCTTCCCACTCTAGCCAACAAACAAGTAAGATAAGGTCTCTTTCTCTGAAGGTTTAAGTTGGAAAATATATAAAGCAGTTCTCTAAATCTTCAGAAAGAAAAACATCAAGGCAAGTTTCTATGGGTTAAAGTCCTGGAGTTCTGGCCTTACCTATAAGTGAGTATAGGTATGGGAATAGAGCCTGTTTCCTTGAGAAGTCAATGAAGCAGGAAGGTGAACAAGTATTACTCTGGACACTTTATCTTATTCTTCTACTGACACACCAGAAACAGCAAGTTCCTATGTGTTAGAGAAAGAATTGTCCTTTATCACCATATTCCCTTCTAGCAATCGATGAGTAAAGCACTCCTAATGAAAGATTAGGTAAATGAAAGTATTGATTATGCCTATGCTGTAGAAAAATTAGCCTAGACACTCACATGAGCTTTAAGCCACAGTGACTGAAGGAGAAAGGCTTACATTGCCAGGGCATACATCTTCTTTTTCTCTCCATTCTCCCTGACAGGACAATCACCAGAAGTTCCTGTTTATTGTCTGTCCTTCCCTAAAGTGTTTGTGTGTGGAAGTGTGGAGCTGAGGCTGTTAAAGGCTTCCAGATTCTGAGGTGAAAGGTGCTGTTTTAAGTCATCCCATTCATTACAGATGTAATAGGCCTGGGCTGTGGATCTAAATATGCACAGCAAGGTCTGTTCTGAGATAAAGGAAGCGAAAGATCTGAGGCAGTCTTTGTTATTGCAGATATAACACCCCAGGTAATAAGGGTGTCCTATAAACCTCACTGTTGCTGGTAAAGAGGGGTTGGGGGCTCCTGGAGAATTTCAGTGTCACTCTTAGTGGAAAGGTCTCTTTGCTCTAGATGCCTACATGGATGTTCTTGTGGTCAGATAACGGCCTTTTACGTAGACTCAGTAAAAATATGGAATAGTTGTGTACTGGAACAATGTGGCCAATGAAGCTTTTTCACATCCAGACTAAGATCTTTCACTATTTCACTCAGATATTGATTGCATTACAATTAAGGTAGCCAGATTTTTGCAACTTGAAAACCCTGCCAGTGAAGTTAAGGCAAGGATGGAACAGAATATTCAAAATGCAATTGTTGGAACATCTGATAATTAAATCAGATTCTGCTGGACAAAAAGGACTCATGTGGTTCTTCTGGCTGGTGGTATCACTAAAAGGAGGCTTCAGAGTCTCAGAACTGGATCAGAACCACTGGGCTGGGCTGATGGGATGGGGGGGTAGAAGTGAGAAAGTGTGAAAGGAGAGAGAGAGAGCAGCGAACAAAAGCAGAGAGTGGTGAGTTCCTGAAAACAGATCCAAGTCAGGCACCAGAGGCACCAGAGTCAAGCCCTTGGACTCAGTGCGGGGGAAAAAAAAGGTACAGCTTCTTGGGAAAAAAAGAGAACCTGAGTCTAGAGCAGAATCACTGCTTCTTCCCTTGGAAGGCCAGTGTCTAAGTCTGGGGGGGGTGTGTGTGTGGCAGTCACTCAGTCATGTCCAACTCTGCGACCTCATGAACGGCAACCCACCAGGCTCCTCTGTCCATGGAATTCTCCAATCAAGAATGCTGGAGTGGGTTGCCATTCCCTTCTCCAGGGGATCTTCCTGACCCAGGGATCAAACCAGGATCTCCTGCATTGCAGGGAGATTTTTTACAATATGAGCCACCACAGAAGCTCCCACCCAGGTCATTAGGCCTGCGGTAATCAAGTCCATTAACTGGTGGCTTATGACAGAAATTTATTTCTCACAATCCTGGAGGCTGGAAAGACCAAGTTCAGGGTGCTAAAATGGTCAGCTTCTGGTGAGGACCCTCTTCTGGAATGCAGACTGCTATCTTCTCATTGCAACCTCATATAATAGAAGGAGCAAGAGCGCTCTCTGGGGTCTTCTTAATACGGGCACTAATCCCATTCATGAGGGCATCACAGGTGACAGCCAGGGGAATATATGCAATATATGATGTGGTCTGACCATAAGAACTGAGATGAAGTTGAGAGTTCCAGTGATGAAGAAGGGTTAGCATGACCTATTAGCAACATTTCCTTGTAAAAATTTATTAATTTCTATTTTATAAAAAAATATTTTTTAAAAATCAAAACCACAATGAAATACCACCTCACAACAACTAGAATGGCTACAAGAAGAACAATAAAAAGTGCTGGTGAGGGTGTAGAGAAACTTAATCCCTTCTACACTGATGGGGAATGTAAAATAGTGCAGTCACTTTGGAAAAAAATGTGGCAGTTCCTCAAAAAATTAAAACATAGAGTTAAGACCAATCATTTCACTTCCCAGGTACATTCCCCAAAGAAATGAAAACATATGTCCTTTCAGACATTTGTATGCAAATATTCATTAGCACTATTATCTATAATAGCTAAAAAGTAGAACCAACCCAAAGCCACAGAGACAGAAACCAGATTAACAGAGGTCTAGGGGTGGGGGAAAGAATAGGGAGTGACTGCTAATGGGTATAGAATCTCTTTTGAGTATGAAAAAGTTCTAAAATGCAGTAGTGGCAATAGTTACACAACTATAAGCCAAAAAATACTGAATTGCACACTTTATATGGGTGAACTTCATAGTAAGTGATTTTTTTTTTCTTCCATTTTTGGCTGAGTGGCATGTGGGATCTTAGTTCCCCAACCAGGGATCAAAACCACACACCCTGCAGGAGAAGTGAGGAGTCTTAACCACTGGAGCACGAGGGAAGTCCCTATGGTAAGTAAATTATATAAAAATAAAATGCCTTTGAAATATCATGCTAATTTGTAAGTTTTCTAAGTAATTTTGCTGGTGATACCCACAAAGAAAAACCTACAGAGGTGAGGCATGAAACATGTGAGTGAGGTATGTTGAGTGTAATAAAAAAAGGGAAAGGAGGAGATCTTGGCAAATGGGAGAGATATGCCCACCCTCAAATGAGCAGCAGTTATGCAGCTCTCATCAATCATCAACCTGCAAGAATGCAGCCCAATGTTTTCAAATCATGCAGTTTTCAAAAAAGTCAGAAAACCTGGGTTGTTTTATGATGATTTTGCTCTGTTAATACTGATACTAAATTCATATTTTCCTAAAGACGTCATTGAGAGAGTTAAGTATGGCCCATAGATCTGTAGACCAGAGGATCCCATGACTGCCAGCTTTGACCTTCGATCAATATATGCACTTTTCTTTGCTGTTAGCAAAGTTGATGGCATTCAATGAGCTCAGAAGCCTTTAAATACATTGTGACCTCCAAAACTTGAGACAATCCAACAGATTGAAAATATTTATCACAGACCTCTTGGGTATAAGGCACTAAAAGTTAGGAACAAGAACATACGTCCTGGTCAGTCAATTATGATGATGAATGGAAAGTGGCATTTCTGAAAGAGGCAGGTGGCTTCAGAAGCCTGCAGGAGACAGTTATGCACCAGGCCCCAAAACTGACCTCCTGAGCTCCGGGAACACCACTGGGCCCCATCACACGATCCTTAGTACTGGCTCTGGACTAACTGAATTTGTTTATTTTTTCATTGCTTCAGTAAACACCAGGAGGAAACAGACTCTGAGTTCCTCAATGTGCTTATGAGCTTCCACTCAAGACGCAACTCAATCTTCCAGAGTCAAAAGGCGAGAGACACTTGAATCCAAGGGCTCTGTAGGCCGGAGGAGATTTAAATCCCTGAGTTGCCTCAAAAGCGGAAAGATTTTTTCCAATAATTTTCTTCTGAAGGAATTTCCCAGGTCAGGGTGTTTTGAGGCAGATACATCCCAGCTCACATAATTGAAAGAGCAGGTGAACAAAAGGGGGAGGGGTCAGCTGATGTGATGAAGGGTCACACAGATGTCCTTGAAAATGGACAAGTCCTGGAGAATCAATTTGTGTGCTTTCTCAGAGACTTAAGGAACAGATTGTTACAATTAGTTCAGGGGCTGCATACAAGCGATGCTCCTTTTGTGTGGAGTCTGCAAATCTCTATAGGGCCAGCAGTCCTTTGGAATCCAGGTCAACCAGAGAAATCTGAGTGGGAACTTGTGTTTCTGTGTCTCCAAGAATGACTCCTCAACTCCTCCCCAAAGCAGCACATGCAGAATAATGGTCTATACAGGGTCAGTGTCCTGCTAGCCTTTGACTGAGGCTTCCAACCTCATTTAAAAATGTATTAGTCACGCATAGGAAAATAACAGAATTCAAAGTGTGTTCTACCACAGAAACAACCAACATGGTTAAAACAGCCAGCTAGTAATTCCTAAAACTCTCTCTACACAGCGTGGATAGATTCCTGACCCACACTCTAAACAGAATAGATGCTTTACTGCCCTTGGCCCCTTTTCCTCTCCGGCTTCACTGATCTAATCAGCTTCAAGTACTTCACCTCTCATTAGCACCTTAATTTCAACTCAACATGTCACAAAGGAATCTCATCACTCCCCAAGGCTAGTTTTCCTCCTCATTTCTCATGGTACAGCATCATGGCCCACCCAAAGACCTGAGTTCCTCATCTGAACATCATCCACACATCAATCTCTGTATCCAACCCGACATTACAGTCTGCCCACATCACTCCCCAGCTCCATCTCAAATCTATCCCTCACCTTTGCCCCTGCTGCTATCACTTCTAGACTGTGCAACAAGTTTTCTAACCAGTCCCATTTTGTTACCCCTCTCTCCTACCCTACATTATCATCAGGACTCTCTTACTGAAACATAATCAAATAAAGTTGCTGCTGCTAAGTCACTTCAGTCGTGTCCGACTCTGTGCAACATAGACAGCAGCCCACCAGGCTCCCCCGTCCCTGGGATTCTCCAGGCAAGAACACTTGGAGTGGGTTGCCATTTCCTCCTCCAGTGCATGAAAGCGAAAAGTGAAAGTGAAGTCGCTCAGTCGTGTCCGACTCTTAGTGACCCCATGGACTACAGCCCACCAGGCTCCTCCGTCCATGGGATTTTCCAGGCAAGAGTACTGAAACCTCCATAAGCCCCTCCAGTGCTTATAAGAGAATGCCTTAGGATGTTATACAAGATCCATCGGAATCTTATCCCAACTTAACCTATTTAGGCTAATTTTTTTGCCACAATCCCATGTTTAAAATGTCTTCTTCCACCCTGAACATGCTATATTCTTTCTCACATGCTGTTTCTTCTATTGATGATGCTCCTTTTGCCTTTATTAGAGTGAGCAGTTTCTATATATTCTTAAAGGTTCAGCTCTAATGTTTCTTTTGAAGAAATATTTGCTGCTGCTTCCCAGGTATTTTGCTCATGCCAATCACAAAGCACTAACACAATGCTGAACTCTAGGTCTGAGGCCATGTCTTATTCACAACCGTATCTTCCATGACCAGTACACTCAGGTGCTTAATGAATGTCCACGAACTGCATGACTGAACCAGGAAATTAAAGCATTCCGAAAGCAAGAAAAACAGACTTTCCAGAATAACTAAGTACAATCAGGAATCTAAAAATGAACACTTCTTCAACAATAAACTTCATGATGAGGAACATTAGCCAGACAAAATACTGTAATTGATAGACATGGTCTTGGCTTAGACAACCATAAATGACCTTTCAATTCTCTGAATATGCCCTCTTAAGGAAAGCAATTAGTACAGTGCCCAGCACACCATAAGCACTGTGTATATGTTTGCTGTTGTTATTAAGGAGTTATGTTCTGACCCATAATCCATCTAAATAAATATAAAAATAAGCTGTCATAATGGAGTTCTACTGTCTAAGTAAGTGGCCTACAATACTTAATCTTACAATTAGAGACTAAAATCCCCACGCATACCCAAGTTTCCTACTGCAAATGAAAATACCCGGCTTCAAACACATGAACGAGCCAATGCCATCTGGCCATAGCCCACATACTAGCATCTGAGGACAGATACTTAAGTGCTTTTGTCACTATATTATAGGTTTTTCTATAGCCCAATATCAAGTCAACTGATCTACTCAGCCCCTCCAGTACCTACAGCTATTTGCTAGAGGCTTGAATGAGTCAGGAGAAGAAAATGATTAATCCACTTGAAGACATTTGAAAGCTGGATGAGAGCCATCCTGTGAGTAAAACCTCAGAGCTGTGGGGCTGCAGCCATTGGAAAGTTAGGGGATTTCCATGGTTGAAAACATTTGGCTGCCTTGCTATGGTCCTCTGACCTTGCAATAAAGACAGAGCAGGCTTAGCTGGGTGATTTACCTCTGATAATATCCTATGTCTGCTGCCTTTGGCTATCCGCTCTGACTTGACAAAACCAAAGCTACTCCCCCGGAGCCTTATAATTTTGGAACTGGCTCAGAAAATTCCCTCTTTTTCCTCCCAGCGAGTATCATTCTCAGTCTTTGGCTTCACTTTTATGTATCACGAGGCTTAAATGAGAAGTGGATGTAAAGCATCTAGCTCAGTATATGGCAAACACGAGGTGGGTCTATTCTTCTTTAGGCCATGTTGGTCTTTCAACTCTCAGGGCAGAGAGAACCAGAATATTTTCCTTTTTGAAAACCTAGCAATACCATTTAAAATCACTTTTCCTGCTTAAGATTTCTATCACTTGCCACTGTTCCTCGTCTATTCAAATTCTTCCAATCCTTTTATACCGGATGTGAATTCTGAAGTTTACTTCTTTTTTTTTTAAAGATGCTACACTAATCTTATCTGGCTTTTATTTCCCTGAAGTTACTAGAGATACTGCATCTGAGAAGTATAGTTGCATGCTCTTTGTTTGTTGTTTAACATGTAATGTTTTATTGATGTTAAGTAGAGTGTCTCAAATTTCTAATCTCTTGGTCTCCACCAGTATGTCTCTACTTCCATTCTCTTACCCTTTCACATTTTGGGCACTGCCGTCTTTCTTCTTTCTTTCATTTAAATATATGAATCAGTTGGATTTTATTACCATTTATTGCCATCTCTTTCTTGGTTCTGCTTTCTATTCTATCCCTGCATTCATAACACATTCTTTGTGTTTGCTATCAAAAATGTGTCAGCAGGAGCTACTAATGCCTGACTGTTTACCAGTCTCTTGTCTCTGTTTCTCTCTTTATCATCATCTGTTTTCCTTACATAACTTCTTAGAAACGTGTCCATTAACTTAATGAAGAAAGAAATGTAGGCAAAGCTTGCTGCTTAATTCTCTTTACTGCCAGGAAAAAAAAAAAAAATCCAAGAACCCCTCCATTCAACAAACTAGTTGCTTGAGGATCATCATACATCTCATATACACATACAAACAGACATATGCAACTTTTCACTGACAGGGTTTTCACTCATTGATTCATGGTTCACAGGGCACTTGTTGAGCAATGCTAACTGCTGCTTTTCACTGTGTTGGCATGGAGAGAGGGCCCTGGGGATTTTGCCATTTGGCCCACAGATCAGTAAACATATTAGGGATTAACAGTGAAGAGATAAGAAGCTTGGGAATAGGGCACCAGAACATTGATTTTGGAGGAGGAGAACAGAAGGGAATTTCAGGAAAAGAAAGAGAAGTTATGAACTGTAAGACCAAATAAGGAAAAGAAAGAGAGGGATGAATAGGATTAGAGAAAGGAAGATTTAGAGAGAAAACACAGGATTCAAGGAAGGAAAGTGGAGTGGCTAAGGAAAAGAAAGAAATGAGGAACAGAGGCAACAAGAAAAGAAAAAGGTGGCAGGCAGCTGGCCATCCACTTGAAAAAGAAAGCATAAAGGAAAATATTTAGGAATAAGTAAATACAGATGAGAAAACATTCCAAGTCAATGTGTCATCCTCATTTTTAAAATCTCCTTTGTTATTATAATCTACTATCCACAATATGGCTTCTGGTTAGAAATCCCTCAGCCTATAGAAACTGAAATATCCGTCTTGCTGATTCTTTTGAAGTCAGCTACTCCCATCAAAGCCCTCAAAGACTCAAATCCTGTCAATTGACATAACTCAAAAATGAGAAAAGAACTAACTGGGATGTTCTAATAACTGGCCTTCCATATGCGATGACAATGATGGTGTTTTTTAATCACAAAGAATTTTAAAAATTCATTTTGCTCCAGGCAACTACAATGACCAAAAGATGCCTCTTGTTAATTACTGATTTAAAGCCTGAAAGTATATTGGGGACAAAAGGGCATGAAAATTAGAGCCAAGGACTCCTAAGCTGGGTTAAATATCTGTATGGCAACTCCTAAGAAACAAATATCTGCACAGCTGCCTGTTTCTTTGGCTGTGAGGCTGAATCTATCCCCACTCTGTATAGACTCGTAGTTAGCACCTGTTGTCTTTGAACCTCCCTTTCTTTCAGTAGGACCACCGTGGTTTGGAGCACCATCCCGACCTTCATTGTAGGCAGCGCTGATAGGACTGTCATCCCAGGAACAGGTGATTCTGCTAGCCAAAGGGTGGGCTTATAACCCAAGCCAGCCAATCAAACTCTCTCCTGGGAATCTGATTAATTAGCTAATCAACAAAGATCAGAAAATATCTGGAATGGATTCATCCCCAAGGCAGTACTCTGATGTGTCCACTAGTTCCTGTTTCCTGTATTCCTAGAGCTGTCCTGCTCTACTTTGCCTTCAGTTATATGATTTACTCTGTATCTATTCCAAAATTGTTTTTTTCCCCCTTTAATCAGCCAGAGTTAGCGTCTGTTAATTTTAATTAAAAACTCTCAACTAATACGATCCACATTACATTGAATCAACAAGTCATCTGTGTAAGGCTGTCCTACAGCCTGATGCCTTTTGTAACCTCTCAACTAGCTACAGGCCTGTTCTCTGTGCCGTCGCAGTCCTGGAAACCCAGCTGAAACAGTTTAACTTGTTCTGAAAAGCAGGGCCAGAACAGTGACAGGCTAGAAATGAGATGAGTCAACTTAGTCAAAAAGTTAAAGTTTTAATATGAGATGAAGCTGTAGCCTGCTTTATGATGGCACCAGAAACTGGTCAGGACCATTCTGTCAAACCCTAAGACATTCATTTAGAGATGAGACGATCTAGAGAACTGAGAGTGGGGAGTGTGGTTGCAAAGATACAGATCTATAACACAGTTCTGAGCCTGGCCCCAGACTGAAGCCTTGTCTAACAGGGCAGAGCAAGCCCCACACTGGAGCTGGGATACTTGCCCTGCTGGTTACAGCTTTCAGGGCCAGCCTCTTTGTCTGGAGACAGGGTGACTGACCACCCGAAAAGGAAACACTATACAGCATATGCCAAACACCCTGCAAGAATGTAAGGGACTTCCTTGATGGTCCAGTGGTTAAGGCTGTGCTTCCAGTGCAGGGGGCATAAATTCAATCCCTGGTCACGAACTAAGATCCCAAATGCCTATGTGCCTAAACAAATAAGTAAAATTAAACAACAGCAACAAAAAGAATGCAAGGGAGTCTACAACTAGAGACTGTGGCTGGGTTATTCCCAACACCCTGGATACTGCTCTGCTCTGAAACTAACTGTGAGGAGATTAACTCAGATTTGATTGTAGCTGTCTACTCCATGGGCTCATTTCTCTCTCAGCCTGCAATATAAAAAACCTTGGAAATGGCAGTGTAAGCCAGAGACATCTTACATAATATCAAATTCTTACCCACACTAAAAATTGTCCAGAAGTCTCAAACATTATTTCATCATCTTGGTTCTTATCACATACTATTCTAAAATGCAATGTGTTATTCATATTATCCACTAAGGCCCCTCCAGCAAAGAGTTTTATAAGAAACCCTATAAATGCCAAGAGTTCCATAGGTGTGTCAAGAATAAAATGAGGCCAATAGTGACTAGATTCTCCAGCTCCTGGCCATTAAAACATGTTAAGTTGACCAGGATGACAACTATTCAGTTCAGTTCAGTCCTTCAGTCATGTCCAACTCTTTGTGACCCCATAAACTGTAGCACGCCAGACCTTCCTGTCCATTACCAACTCAAACTCATGTCCACTGAGTCAGTGATGTTATTATAAGTTAATATAAAAGATTTAAATATATTCAAATTAATGTAAGAGAAAATAATTACTTCTCAGAAATCTAGAAGTATTTACTTACAAGAGAAGTTTCCATTTATAAACTTTCAAAAGTATAAAGCTATGTCTCAGTCAACTTAGCTCATCAGCAAAAGATGTTATTAGCTGTTGCATGAATAGTATCTTTTGGGACTTAGAAACAAGTAGACTTTTGGAACTTATCTGTTGGTAACTTAAGAATTTCTTTAGTATTTTTAGAGAATATAAGGTTTTCTTTCCAAATTGGCTAGGTTCTGGGATTCCAGATGAATCCCTGAAAAAAAAAAAAAGTCATACTTTATTTCCACAGTCTACAGAAAGCTACAGAAGCTGAGACTCGGATGGGACCTTAGCAATCATTTAGATTACATTTCGCCATTTTACAAAGGTCAAACTGCATGTGCGGGCCAGTTAGGAAGTAGTTACTTGATGTAAGTCACACAGCTGATCAGTGGCCTGGCTAAACTGAGAAAACAGATTATCTGACTTAAGCCCAGTGCTTGTTTCACTATACCAAGTGCTTTAAAAACAAAGCTACTAAATTCTCATTCATTCATTCATCCCATTCAACATGCACTTATAAAACACATCTGATATGCCAGGAGCTGGCCTATGTAGGCATAAAATGATAAATACAAATATAATTAAGTTCCTTCAAAAAGAAAAGGGAAAAAAGTTGCTTTCTAAAAGTGCCTCTTGATGTTTTAGCATTAATACATTTTCACACTGTGGTAAAGGCAAGAGAATTGAGACAAAAGATAAATAAATTTGTACAATCATATCAACAATAATGATTCAACATTATGTGAATTGTTTTGCCAGCAATAGGAGCTATTTTCAGTAAGTTAACAAGTAAGGCCTAGAAACCATTATGATGTCTACTTCTGGTCCAGAAGTAAGGCCTCCATTCTTGCCTAGGATGGAAAAAAACAGAACCTGAACACATGACTACTCTGTACATTGTCTCCAAACAGAGATACACTCTCTAGACTAATCCATGAGAAGAAAGCACCATTTCACTGAAAAGATCTGGGAGGGGTTTGGTCTTCTTAGAACTATGTTGAAGGGACCATGGCTGTGAAGGTGAGGTGCCTTGGAAATCAAAATGGCTAAAATGTACTGAGTGCTAACACTTAATTGCTTTCTCAGTAATAATCATAGCTTCACAGGCAAGGTTTCATTTAATCCTTACAACAACCCTCTGAGGTAGAGGCATCAGGATTACCTCCTTTTCGTGGAAGACTTAACTAACTTATTGAAGGTCACCAGCTGGTGAGGGGCAGAGTAGGGATTTAAACCCAACGAATCTTCAGATTGAAGGACTGGCTACAGCCCTGACCCCCCACAGGAGGGGAGGTACACCTCTGGGATTCCAGAACCTGGTCCTGGCAGCTGGGAAAGCTCCACCTATGTCTTAGCCATGCTGAGGTCCAAATCAGAGGGTTTGAGAGGAGAGAAAAAAAGAGGGAAGGGACTGTCTGAAAAAAAGACAGGAGAGTCCTACTGCCCTCTAAGTCAAAGCCACAGGCCTTGGAGAATGTATATCTCTCTCTCCTGATACTCTGCCTCTGACCAACTTGGGTCAAGGAGGCATTATTGTACTGTGATAGGTATTTACATGCCTGGAAAAATCCCAAAGATGCGTCCAACACTTCTGAATTAAAGTCCTTGACGACCACCAAAGACCCATTATGTATGGCCAGCACCTTCTATAGTGCCTACCATATGAATAGGGCACAATAAATATTTCTAGAAGGAAAAGGGGAAGTGAAGGTTAAAAAAACTAGAAAAGATTCTCAAAAAATTTATCAGAGCCCTAGCTCAGTGACAGAACATTGGCCTGGGAGTCAGGAGACTTGGGTCCTACCCAGTTCTAAAACCAGATGTATAAAACTGATGAAACAAAAACACTACATTAAATCCAATCCAGCAACAGACTGAAAAATCAAAGACTGCTAATTTCGAGGAAAAGTGGAGGAAAAAAAAAGAGTAAGTCTCTTAAACATATACACTAGTATATTTAAAATAGATAACCAACAAGGACCTACTGTATAGCACAGGGAACTTGACTCAATATTATGAAATAACCTAAGAGTCAGTTGCTCAGGTGTGTCCAACTCTTTGGGACCCCATAGACTCTAGCCTACCCCACTGCTCTGCCCATAGAATTCTCCAGGCAAGAATACTGGACTAGTTAGCCATTTCATTCTCCAGGGCATCTTCCCGACCCAGGGATCAAACCTGGGTCTCCCACATTGCAGGCAGATTCTTTACCATCTGAGTCACCAGGGAAGCTCTCCAATATAAAATAAAAATTTTTTAAATAAAATAAAACTTAATCTCTCTGGCCCTCAGCTTCCTCATCTATAAAATGGGTTGATAAGATGATCTATGAAGGAGATAATATGTAAAGCAGTCTTGTACAATGGCTGGCCTAGAAGGGGCTTTTAACTTATGTTTACTGATATATTTTTCATCTTTTAAACTCCATTCTGTCATTTAACTTGGCCTCCTAACCTTACACATGAGGAACATAAAATATAGAGACGTTAAGTGGCAAGAACAATACGATTGTTATTAATTAATTAACTTTAGTACACCTAGGACAACAATGAAGTTTCTCAAAAGTGTGTTACGCTCTTTTCTACTCACACTGCTTCAGGACTTGACTGGTCCTCTTGTTTCTCTCATGCTGTACATGAGACCTTTGAAAATAATGCCACATGACTGATGAGATTCAAAGAAGCCATAGGATCCGTGCCACTGTCTTTTTTTTAAATTTATTAATTTTTTTAATTGAAGGATAATTGCTTTACAGAATTTTGTTGTTTTCTGTCATGCTCTGGTGCCACTGTCTTTGAGTAGGACTTATTTCAGGAAAAACCAACAGGGACCTACCGTAGAGCACAGGGAACTCTGCTCAATGTTATGTGGTGGACTGGATGGGAGCAGAGTTTGGGGGAGAATGGATACATGTGTATATACCTGGTGAGTCCTTTTACTGTCTACCTGAAATTATCACAACATTGTTAATCAGCTACACTCCAATATAAAATAAAAACTTTTAAAAAGGACCCATTTTAAAACACTTAGAGAGAACAGAGTTATATATATAATCTTCAGAGGTGGAAATTCTAGACATTTCTCAGTAGTCTACTCCAGTTTTGCTTCTTAGTAGACACTTCCTTATATCTATCCCCAATCCTTCATACTGCAGTATAAGCCTCTTGTGTTATTTTCAGGTGAGATGGAAAACACATGTCATTATTTTCTGCTAAGCATGTTCATGGACGCAAAGATTGCTATTAAATTGTCTTTTATCCTCTTTTTTTTCCAAGCTGACTAATCCCAGTTTCTTTAAATTCCCTCATACTTCTTCTTTCCCAATCCTTTAATCACCTTTGTGGCTGAACTCTCAGCTACCTCGAGACTCAACTCCTCCCCGTTAATTACAAATAGCAGAACTGAGCACAATTTCCTACTATGGTTCTGAATGCGGACTAGCAGGCTGATTGTGTCATAGTTCCTACAGGAAGGTTCCCTAAATTAGCATTCCAAGATCATGCTTTGGTTTGTAAAACTATAGCACCCTAATTTAGGGTAAAAGTAAATTATCCTTCATAGCAAACTTAAATTGGCTATCTCCCAACTCAACATGCTTCTATCTACTCTCCTCCAAGCAGTTAGGGAGAACTGCCTTGGAAGAATACGGGAAAAACATAAGAAAGTATCAGTAAGTTAGCTGAACAGGAATCCTAAAATGTGTATCAAATGTAAATATAAGGGGATTTGGGTTTTGTACATCATTGTTTTTATATTAATACAGATAATTCAGTGACATCTAAGAAGTCATGAGTTGCTAAAACACAATTTAGTTACCATACACTATTCTTACAGTGTTTTCTCCTTCTTTGCACAATATTTCTAAATTCACAATATTTTAGGAAAAAGAACTTTTATAAATTGCACAGTGGCATGTCTAAATGCTTTTTTCTCTAACAAACATACTTATCTCCTATGTTTTCTGTAAGTACCACTGAGGCTCAAAATGAAAATAGCTTTTTAAGATGTCTTTTGTTGTTTACATGAAGAATTAAGATCACAATAATATGAGCCATATATTAACATCAACTTAATGAATATTTGTCAGATACCTGCTATGCACACACTAGGTGCTTAGAGATTGGGAAATAATATGAAAAAAAAAAAAACCACACATACAAACTTGGAAGGTTCTCCAAAGGAGATGACATTTAAGGTGATCACTGAGGAGTGAGCAGTATTTTGACCTCACACTCAAGCTAAAAGAACATCCACTAAGCACAGGAAGGCAGGATGGCATTCCTGACACAGCTAATGACACACTGGCCAAGGGAGTCACTGGGAAAGAACTGAACTGGATGCTGGAGAGATGCTATTTTTACAGTAATTTTTCCAACTAAAAGTCATCCAAGTACCACCGTTCAGACAGTCACGCCATTTCAGTGCAATCTCAGTTAGTGAGTAAACAACTATTTAATACAACAGGCTTCATGCAGGACGGACACTACGTAAAAAGGAGATGGTTTAAAAGGCCAGGCAATCCAGGGAAACAAAGTCATTTGCCTTTTATGGTTTCAGTAATTTCACTCACTATGGTTTCACAACCTTTCTTCATTCCACAGTGGGATCATTTGGTCCCACTTGGCAAACACGGGGCTTCTTTGTCTGTGCATGTGTGTTTCTCAGCAAGAAGAAGAACAACAACAACAAAAAAATGTGGCTGAGGTTGACTTGCAATTTTTTACTGTGGCTTTGAATCATGGATGATATCAGCGCAGCTCCAGAAATTGGGTTTGTCAGTTAAGCCTCCCTCCCTGCTGGCTAAGCAGCAGAGCATGAAACACAAACCATAAAGAAAGAATGACAGGGCTCAGGGGTTATTTATTGTTGTTCTTCAAATACATCTCCGTGACAGAATGGAAAATGGTCAACTGGGAATCCAAACGATATTTTCATCAAGCTCAAGATAATTTCTTAGGGTATGCTTTTTTCTCTTTCTTTCTTTTTCTTTAATTTTGAAAATTTGTTAGCAAAGGAGAAGGAAAATGGTTGGGAAATGTCTGAGAAAGGTTTGGCAGAATGGAGTGTATGGCTTAACTAGCCAGTAGGAAGGAATTTTGAGTTTATCATGGCAGAATTCTCAATTTACATCCTCTTTAGAACTAGGCATGTCTGTAGGTCTGTGCGAATCTCCTCAATAAGTTGAGGGAGTTAAGAGCACTGAATGGGAGATGATGAACTAGGACGATGTAATGGATGTATGTGGTCACAGGCCTTTCAATAAAATGAAATACTACAGAATAAAATGCCAGTTCATTAGACATTTATTAAACGTGCATATTCTGGATCAAACTTTGGTGAGGAAGGCTAACAGTAATGAGAAAAGGACCCTGTCTTGGTGGGAATCCTGAACCACAGGAGAAAGAGGAAGGTAAATATATTCACTTGGATGGGGGAGGCGGAGTTCCCATGCCCCTAAATTGTGACTTGGGCAGCTATGTGGACAATGATTTTCCACTAACAAAAGTGGGAAAACTGTGAGAGATGGTCATTTTGGAAAGAAAGACTAACAGTCCAGACCTGGGCATTCTGAGCCACCGGTGGCCACACAATATCTGGTAGATATCCAGCAAACACTTGGACACACGAGCCTCGAGCTTAGGGGAGAAGTCTGGGCTGGAAGTAGAGTTCTGAGGCTGGTCGGAGTGTGGGTGGATTTCATAAGCATAAATAAGAGATCGCCCAGCGAGAACACACAGTGAGAAGAAAACCAAGGGCGGCATCTAGAATGCTGCAATAGACAGCGATTTAATATATACCTCCCTTGGGTGGCCACTCCGTGTAGTCATTGCATGTAGTACTTCCAGGTATAGAGGAGAAGAAAACGGGAGTTCCAGCCCTCCAGGAGATTATTTTACAGGTATCTGAGTAGGACACGTTTCTTTCTTGACATCAGTGTTACCTCCTCTGCGTGTGTGCATGCTGTCACTTAAGAAGTGCCTGACTCTGCAACCCTGTGGACTGTAGCCCTCCAGGTTCTACACTATCCCTCAAAATTTACTAAAGTGACATAGAAGATATTATGTTGTACTTTCTATGCCTTTCCAATATATTTCCCTAAGCTTTTCATTTTGTTCTTAAATGCACATCCAGGTATTATTAAGGGCTTCCCTGCTAGCTCAGACAGTAAAGAATCTGCCTGCAATACAGGAGGCCTGGGTTCAGTCCCTGGGTCAGGAAGATTCCCCTGAAAATGGCAACTCACTTCAGTAATCTTGCCTGGAGAATTCCATGGACAGAGAAGCCTGATTGCAAAGAGTCCCACATGACTGAGCAACTAACACTTTCACTTTGACTTTTCAGCCATTATTTAGAAGGACTTTACAGATTATTTCATTTAGACATCACAACAACTATACAAGGTTGATATTACTACTCCATTTCACAGATATAACAATTAGGATACAGCTGCTGCCAAACAGCACAGCCAAGACACAAAGCCAAATGTGTCTATGTTCACAAGAGTAAACCTACGTTCTTTAAAAAGTTTTTAAAAAATCTTTATTTGGCCATGTTGGGTCTTAGTTGCGGCACGTGGGATCTTTGTTGGGTCATTTGGGATCTTTCCTTGCAGCACACGGATTCTCTAGTTATAGCACTCAGGCTTAGTTGCTCCACGGCATGTGGGATCTTAGCTCCCTGACCAGGGATGGGCAGATTCTTAACCTCACTGGATCACAAGGAAGTCCCAATCCATGCTCTTTTAAAAGTCCTCATGTTCTGTATGTCCACTCCTCATGAAGAGGGAACAAATGATCACCATCAGCAATAGGAGGGAGGTTTTGTAAAAACTGAGCCTCTGCTATCAAACACGCTAATCCATCCTTACCTACTCCCAGGACCAGTGAGTTAGCATGCTTTGAGAAGTGCTAAGACTGTTTAGCAAATGACCAAACTTGTGAGGGATGAGAATCTGTCAAATGAGAAGAGACCTGTTGTATCCATCATATAATGAACATGTCTGTTTAAAAAATGAAACAAGTCATGTTTGATGTAGGTTTTTGTAGCTTGTGAATAATACTGTGTTGGGCAGTGAAATTAGGAATTCAAAAGAATCATAAAACTGAAGAAGAAAGAATTGAAAAGCTAAATAAGATTCAAAACCTCAAATCTGACAAAGTATCCTGAGGGAGGAAGAGAATAGACCATATGACATTAATATAACTCTGAGTTTAACAACTACGCAAGAATAAGCAAAATATGGTGTATCTATGCAATGAAATATTATTCATCCACAAAAGGAATGAGGTTCTGATTTATGCTACAGTGTGGGAGAAACTTGAAAATATTATGCTAAAAGTAAGAAGTCAGACACAAAAGGCAACATACACTTTTATATGCAATGTCTAGAATTTGCAAATTCATAGACCCAGAGAGTAGGTTAGTGATTGACAGCAGCAGTCGGGGAGGGGGACTAGAGAGTATTTTAAGGTAACTAAATGGGATAAATAGAAAGACATGTTATGGACTAGATGAAGCCCAACTGGGTTTATGTTAAAGTCAACTTCTTTTGGATAATTCCAGCTTCCTATTGTTTTCCTCTATAAGTCATCCTTATGGGAGAAAAAAAATTATCAAATTCTCCTGCTCCAGATGAACTCAGAAGCTCTGATACACAAGATTCAGGTGTCCTGTCAAAAACACTGATGCTGGGAGTTTTAGCTACTTAGAAGTTCCCATTCTCGTTACTAATATTTCCAGAATTTTCTAATTTTCCCCTAATTCTGAAAATTTCTCTGCTGCCAGCCTTATCTCTGCCCAACAAGTCTGTCAGACTGGAGAATTTTTCTCATTCACCTCTTGCCAGACTTTGTGCTTCATGGAATCCCTTCTGCTCCCCTCTATGATAAGTGCATAATCAAATATCAATATTCCAAGTTGTGCCTTGATAAAATATACACAGCCCACTCACTGATACATCATATTTTCATACTGAAAATTCCACAAAATCAAGCTTTTGGATTATGTTAGCTAAATACATTTTCAACATAGAACTATGAATTTTCTGATATAATTAGGGCAACTTTGCACAGCTCTTAACTATATGCTTTTTATCTCTAAAGAGAGATCAATACACTCATGTCATAATTATACATTTGCAATTTGTCTCTTGATTAAATAGATCCTGCCATATTAATAGCACTCACACTCAGGTAATAGCAAAACTAAGTCATCCCTTACAAACTGGCATACTTTCCAATAAGCACATATTTCCTCAGTGTCCATCTTCAGAGTATCATAAATAATACTGGCAGCCACATAAACTAACACAAAATGTACTCCTAACTGCCAGCAATACTGAACAGAAAGTATACACCTCACCTTACTGAAGCCAGAATCAAAGTTAGACCAGAAACGAATCAGGAAATATTATAATCTTTTTCCTAACCCCTATACTAACTTGGAAGTGAGGTAGGGGTGTGTGTGGAGGGGTAACATCAAATAATCTTTACAAGTCAGAACAGAACAGGTCTTAAAATTGTTTTTGGCTCCATTGCCTTTGGGTTGGCTCCTGAGACAGAAGTCAAGCTGTGACTTACAGGGTTATATTAATTTTCCTTATGCTGCTTAATTTTAGTAGCATAGTTTCCACATACTCTAATTTCTTGTTTTCAGTGTTGTCTGACATGTCTTGTAAATAGTGTGAAGCTGGTTTAACTGTAGAACATTAAAGTTATATCCCCACTAGGTCTATAATCTAAAGACCCGCCACTTATAGATAAGGAGTAGTTCTGACCTCTGGGAACTACTGAGAATTATGGAGAAATCCAACAAGGCCTTCTTGCTTTTTAAAACTAACCTTCAACAAGAAGGCTTTGCTCATGTCTACAAAGTTGTCCTTTCAAAATTAGGTAGACAAACACTTAACACTCCAGATCCTGAGTCTTCCACAACTTCCTCTGTTTTAGAAAAACATTTGACATAGGTGCCCAACTCTCTCACCACATTTTGTAGGTCCCATTCATCCACAGAGACTATGAAAATGGAGTTTATTTCAAATTTAATTTATCCCAGAGCCACACAGTCGCACCAGGTAAAAAAATCTTGTGATTATCACTCTAGAGCAGGGATTGTATATTTCCGATGTTCCGAACAGATGCCAGTAGTGCTTCAGACAGTGTGTCTGAGTGTCTGTTCATTAATACAGCAGTTCTTGTGCTCTTCGTGGGCTATGATGCCAGCTCTCAGTGATGGAAGCTAAACCCACTTCCCCTGTCCCAGACAGCCCTATCACAAAACACTGACTCACTAAAACAGCAGTTATGTTCTTGATCAAGGGACCTTTTACAAAAGATCACTTTCTGTAAGAGAGCATTTAATAAACCACAAATGATATGCCTTTATACTGAGTAGAAAAAAAAGTCTCTGACGTTTCCATATTACTGATAGCCTGAGATTCTAAGTTGGAGGCTTTTAGAAAGGAGGAATGAAGAGTGATCTGAAAGCAGCAATGAGGAAAAGGATGATGCCAACTCCACATCCGGGGCTCATGGTAGGAGACTATGGAAAATAACTGCAATTAATTAAGAGGGCAGCAGGCTTAGACAGGAGAAGGCAATGGCACCCCACTCCAGTGCTCTTGCCTGGAGAATCCCAGGGACAGGGGAGCCTGACGGGCTGCCGTCTATGGGGTCGCACAGAGTCGGGCACGACTGAAGTGACTTAGCAGCAGCAGCAGCAGCAGGCTTAGACACACGAGAAGCAAAGTTCTCCTAGAGTTAAGAGGGGAAAGGAGTGTTCCAAGAAGAGGCTGAGGATATAGGATGTCAGATTTTGCTGATGTCAGTTTCTGAACTGTAGGGATACAGGACTTGGCAGGGAGATGAAGAAGGGGTGGAAGAGAGGAATGAGAGTTTGGGAGATAAAGGGTTTCCTACAAGTTGGGCTCCTTGTGACATCTACGCAGTAATCGAAGCACAATGAAATCAGATCTGTATTACTAGAGGCAGAGACTGATGACCAGGCTGAGAGTGGGGTCAGAGAGGGATGACTACCTGGGTTCCCCTTGACTCCTGCTAACAGAGTATCCAATGAAGTTAAGTAAAAGGGGATCTTATTCAAGTGCGTATATCCCCTCTTGATTCCTGATGATGTAGAAGGGGATACATAAATCCATACCACAGAGCAATATACATTTAATTTTTTTTCTGTGTAATTTTAAATTTAATTTTATGGCACCAAAAAGATGGAGAAACAGCTAAGATAATGAAAGCTAGATGGCATTCTTTAAGAAGATTTTGGGAAACATTTTGGGGAGTCTTAAGGATAGTTCATGGCTTAGGGAAACTGATTTAGGTATGTTTGATAGAATGCCCTCTTAAACTTTTCTAAGACACCGTGGTAAAAATCACCTCGGGAAAGTTATAAAATCTCCTTGAGATTCAGTTCCCTTATCTGTTAAGTGGTTGGAAGTGTGGGAAAGGCTGTTATGAGGATTAAATGATACAAAAATGTAAAAAAAAAAAAAAAGTAAATGATGCAAGCACAGTACCACCAGAGAGTACATGCCCAATAAACACTTAATTAGCTTTTTCATTTGTTCTTTGCAACAAACCCATGATTCAAGTGCTATCTCCATTTTAAAATGCAGAAACACATTTGTAGTGAGGTTCAGAAACTCATTCCCTTAGGAAGAGGCTGAGCTGGGATTTTTAACTCTGCTGAAAACTGATGCCAAAGTTCCTTCTGCTCCATCTGTTGTCTCTCCTGTTTGTTTGTCTACTACAGAGTATCAGAACTTACTTCCCCCAAGCTGGTTGAAAAACATGCTGCCTCTTCAGATGTCAAACCAAATAGAACAGGTGTACCAGGGTCATATACGAATCACCCTCAGACAAGAACCACCTGCATTAAATGATGGTGATGGTGAAGATGAAGACTATGAAGAGAACATCAGGAACTTAAAAACCCATAAGAGCCTGAGATTCTCTTTGGTTCTGAGTGAGTTCCTTTATGTGATAAGGGCAAAATTTGGCTCAGTTTTCATTTGCTTCCTCTTTTGTTCAGAAGCTAAGTTGTGTTCAACTTGTTATGATCCCAGGAACTGCAGAATGCCAGGCTTCTCTGTCCTCCACAATCTCCTGGAGCTTTCTCAAATTCATGTCCATTGAGGTGGTGATGCCATCCAACCATCTCTCCTCTCCCACCCCCTTCTGCTCCTGCCCTCAATTTTTCCCAACATCAGGGTCTTTTCCAATAAGTTGGCTCTTCGAATCAGGTGGCCAAAGTATTGGAGCTTCAGCTTTAGCATCAGTCCTTCCAATAAATATTCATGGTTGATTTCCTTTAGGATTGACTGGTTTGATCTCCTTGCAGCCCAAAGCACTCTCAAGAGTCTTCTCCAACACCACAATTGGAAAGCATCATCTCTTTGGTGCTCAGCCTTCTTTACGGTCCAACTTTCAAATCCATACATGATTACTGGAAAAACCATACCTTTGACTATACAGGCCTTTGTTGGCAAAGTGATGTCTCTGCTTTTTAATATGCTCTCTAGATTTGCGATAGCTTTCCTTCCAAGGAGCAAGCATTTTTTAATTTCATGGTTGCAGCCACCATCCTCAGTAATTTTGGAACCTAAGAAAAGAAAATATGTCACTGCTTCCACTCCCCTTCTATTTACCATAAAGTGATGGAACCAGATGCCATGATCTCAGTTTTTTGAATGTTGAGTTTTAAGTCAGTTTTTTCACTTTTCTCTTTCAGTCTCATCAAGAGGCTCTCAGTTCCTCTTCACTTTCTGCCACTAGGGTGAAGTCATCTGCATATCTGAAGTTGTTGATATTTCTCCCAGCAGTCTTGATTCTAGCTTGTCATTTATCCAGCCAAACACGTTGCATGATGTATTCTGCATGTAAGTTAAATAAGCAGGATGGCAATATACAGCCTTGTCATACTCCTTTCCCAATTTAGAACCAGTTCATTGTTCCATGTTTGGTTCTAACGGTTGCTTCTTACCCCACATACAGGTTTCTGAGGAGACAGGTAAGGTGGTCTGGCACTCCCATCTCTTTAAGAATTTCCCCCCGTTTGTTGTGATCCACACATTCAAAGGCTTTAACATAGTTAATGAAGCAGAAGTAGATGTTTTTCTGGAATTTCCTTGATATATCTCTTTCCTTGGCATATATCTATGATCCAGCAAATATTGGCAACCTGATCTCTGGCTCCTCTCCTTTTTCTCCACCCAGCTTGTACATCTCAAAGTTCTCAGTTCACATACTGCTGAAGTCAACTTGAAGAATTTTGAGCATCACCTTACTAGCATTTGAAATGAGCACAATTTTATGGCAGTATGAACACTGTTTGGTACTGCTCTTCTTTGAGATTGGAATGAAAACTTACCTTTGCCATTCTTGTGGCCACTGCTGAGTTTTCCAAGTTTGCTGACATATTGAGGGGAGCACTTTAACAGCATCATCTTTTAGGATTTGAATAGCTCAACTGGAATTCCATCACCTTCATTAACTTTGTTCATAGTAACGCTCCTCAAGGCCCACTTGACTTCACACTCCAGGATGTCTGGTTCTAGGGGAGAGACCACACCATTGTGGTTTTCTGAGTCATTAAGACCTTTTTTGATATAGCTCTTCAGTACATTCTTGTGCATTCTTGCCACCTCTTCTTAATATCTTCTGCTTGTGTTAGGTCCTTGCTGTTTCTGTCCTTTATTTTGCCCATCCTTGCCTGAAATGTTCCCTTGGTATCTCCAATTTTCTTGAAGAGATCTCTAGTCTTGCCCTTTCTATTGTTTTCCTCTATTTCTCTGCCTTGTTCACTTAAGAGGGCCTTCTTATCTCTCCTTGCTATTCTCTGGAAGTATGCATTCAGTTGGGTATATCTTTCCCTTTCTCCCTTGTCTTTTGCTTCTCTTCTTTCCTCAGCTATTTGTAAAGCCTCCTCAGATTTACTGTCCTTCTTGCATTTCTTTTTCTTAGGGATGGTTTTGGTCACTGCCTCCTGGACAACATTACAAATCTCCATCCATAGTTCTTCAGGCACTTCATCTACCAGATCTAATTTCACCTCCACTATATAATCCTAAGGGATTTGATTTAGGTCATACCTAAATGAAACCTAAAGAAAATTCTTTTCCCTACTTTCTTCAAATTAAGCCTGAATTTTGCAATAAGGAGCTCATGATTGGAGCCACAGTCAGCTCCAGGTCTTGTTTTTACTGACTGTATAGAGCCTCTCCATCTTCAGCTTCAAAGAACATAATCAATCTGATTTCAGGACTGACCATCTTGTAATGTCCATGTGTAGAGTCATCTCTTGGGTTGTTGGGAAAGGGTTGTTGCTATAACCAGTATATTCTCTTGACAAAACTCTGCTAGCCTTTGCCCTGCTTCATTTTGTAATCCAAGGCCAAACTTGCCTGTTACTCCAGGTATCTCCTGACTTCCTACTTTTGCATTCCAAACCCCTATGATGAAAAGGACATTTTTTTTGGTGTTAGTTCTAGAAGATGCTCTAAGTCTTCACAGAACTGGTCAGCCTCAGCTTATCTGGCATTAGTAGGTGCTGCATATACTTCAACTGTTGTCATGTTGAATGGTTTGCCTTGGAAATAAGAGTTCATTCTGTCATTTTTGAGGCTGCACCCAAGTACTGTATTTCAAACTCTTCTGTTGACTATGAGGTCTACTCCATTTCTCCTAAGGGATTCTTGCCCACAGTGGTAAATACAATGGTCATCTAAATTAAATTCGCCAATTCCCATCCATTTTAGTTCACTGATTCCTAAGATGTAGATGTTCAATCTTCCCATCTCCTGCTTAACCATGTTCAATTTCCCTTGATTCATGGACCTAACATTCCAGGTTCCTATGCAATATTGTTCTTTACAACATCAGACTTTACTCTCACCAGCAGACACATCTATAGCTGAGTGTCATTTCTGCTTTGGCCCAGCTGCTTCATTCTTTCTGGGGCTATTAGTAATTGCCCTCCACTCTTTCCCAGCAGCATATTGGACACTTTATGACATAGAGGGCTCATCTTCCAGTGTCATATCTTTTTTCTTTTTCATACTGTTCATGGGGTTCTCGTGGCAAGAATACTGGAGTGGGTTGTCATTTCCTCTTCCAGTGGACCACATTTTTTCAGGACTCTTCACTATGATCTGTCCATCTTGGGTGGCCCTGCACAGCATGGCTCATAATTTCATTGAGTTACACAAGCCCCTTCAGCACAACAAGGCTATGATCCATGAAGGGGTTTCCTCTTTATATGTTGTAAAGAACCAATGTTAATGAAAACCAGTGAAGCAGCTGCAGTATATACATAGTAAAAAAATGTGCTGAGCAGTCTAAAGACATAGATTCTAGCCTGAATGAGGTTACTGAGTAGCCAGATGGCCTTGGGCAGGTTCATAATCTCTCTGATGGTAATAATCTATTGATTATGAGCCGGATTTCAGAACCAAAAGCCCTAGATTTAATTCTGGTTCTTCTGCTTACTACTGTGTGACCTTGAGCAAATCACTCTCTGAGCCACAACTTCCCCATCTCAAAATGGAGATAATAATACCTAATTTGTTGAACTATTATTATAGGAATTAAATAAAGTATTGCAGGTAGTTGGCACAGAGTTGGCTTTCAGAAAATACCTAATTATTACCATCACCAATCTCATAGTTTCACAGTCTCTGTTTCTGAAATGAGGCAATAATATCTATCTTGCCTCCTGTGTTCTATCTTCCAGATAGTATTATTTCTGATGATTATCATATGTGAAATAGCATTTGGGAATGTAAAAGATCATGTAAGAATATCGGGTTATTATGAGGATAACTCAAGAGAGAATTGAATATGCTATCTCTGACATCTGAGCTGACAGAGAGGATTAATCTTGACATTTTTTTGAAAATGATAACTACGTCCTAAAGGTCCCTAAATATCTAGCTGAGAAAAACAAAATGTTCTTCAGCTTCTCCGAACTCCAAGGTCTTTTTTTCGTAATATATTTGGAACCCCTAAGGGATCATTTAACTCATTGTGTAAATGCAAAATAACAACGATAAAGTGGAAATCAAGGGAAAGATGGTTTCACAGACTGCCCACAAAACTGGGAAATAGTTACTACAGCACAATGCAATAAAGAGGCTTACAAACTGAGTCCTAGGGGAAGGATACAAGTTCTATTTGTTGCATGTGGATATTGGTGGCCAGAAGCTGGCTTCTTCTATTCTGTGAAGTGCCATTTACATAAATTTCTAGACTGTCATTCCCTTTAACTCAAAACACTGGTGAACAAACAGCTGGAGCAAAGCCACGTCCAAAACATGACCAGCACAACACTTAGAACATCGGGCGTCTCTTGTTGCTTAAACTCAGCCCTTAAACCACCGACTTCCTTAACTCAGAGCTGTTGTTCAGTGTGTACCATAAATTATCTCAGAGAATCTTAGGGACGGGGTCTTAGAAATCTTCTGTCCCCCACAACTCCCATTGCTGGCAGGCCATCTTCACACCACTCCACACAGAGGCTGGACAGTCCAGGGACAAGGCTGCCCTGCTGATCTGGTTGCCCTTGGAGCCACAGATGACCAACACTGGGGCTAACACAATCCCCTTGCCCTGAGGCTTTCCTGAGGGGCCTCTTGCTAGAGCAACATTTTGGTCTTTTTTGCAGCCCCATCCAAGGATTCCAAGAAGGATTTGGGGGCAGATGTGAAATAGGCTCCCTTCTCTCTCATTCTGAGTATGGAAGACATTCTTCTTCTTCTTTTTTTAAAGCAAGTACATGACAGTGTTGACTCTCACTGAGTTATCCATCAACAAACACCCCTAAAACGTCTCCCCATTACTTGCTATCAAACCAAGCTCCTGCCTTCTTTTTAGGACTTATCACAGTATTTTGCTAACCTAAGTGTGGAACTTTACATTGACCTGTATAAAATTTAGACTCACTGGCTCAGAGAGCTTATTACAGTGGGTTAAGAGTGTGGGCTTTGGTGTCAGACAACTGGTCCCTGTTCCAGCTGTGCCTCTGTGGCTGGAGGACTTGAGGAAATAACTTAACATCTCTGTGCTTCTATATCTGCCTATCAAATGGAGTATTAATAATGTACAACTCAGAGGGTGACTGTGAGGATTAAATGAGGGAATCCATGGAACACATTTAGCTTTCTGCCTGGCACTTGGTAAGCACTCAATAAATGTATTTGTGGTTGTTAGCAGCAAACCCATGCCGTGAACCTACACAGATCTTTTTAAATCCGGTCTCTCTCATTGGATGTGTGAGCCATCTCTTTCAACTTTGAGGCCACCATATGTTACACAAACACATCTTCTCTGCTTTCATCAAAATTTTGAGTGAGAAAATTGGATAGAAGAGTATCAGCAAACAGATTCCTTACTGTGATGCTCTCCCTCTAGATTGTCATCAATCCAAGCTCAAAACCACTTGGTTACATTTCTTCAACCAGCTCTGAGTTTACTTCATTAACCCAATGAGACATCAAGGATAGAATAAAAATCTCTGCCAAACACCTCAGCTCTACTCTATGACATTCCTACAAGCAATCAGATGAAATGTAAAAGAAGGAAATAGGAATGTTTTGCTTTAATGAGCTCATACTGACTTTTAATAATCATCACAAGGTGTCATTTGCTTTGGTAGTAAGATGAGAGCAACTCTGTGTAGGGCTCTGAGTCAAGCATTTTACATAGATTATCTAATTTCATCTTCAAAACAACCCTTTGAGGTTGGGGTTATGATGATCTCTCTCCGATTTTACAGAGAAGGAAAAAGGCTTAGTTCATACATTTTATAAATGGCTGATCAAGCATCCAAACCCAAATCAGACTCTAGAGACTAAATTATCCAAGTGTATATTATCTCCCTTTTGTACTAAATGACAACCTAAGACTATACGAACTAACAGCTAGGGTCCAGTTCCAGCCTTGCACCCCCAGGAACTTGACATTGTCTGTATCCCAGAGTTGACAAGGGTTAGTTCTCACACTTCACCTTAACCAAGTTCGTAATAAACCAGTGCTGCAAACCAGAATGGAGAAGGCAATGGTACCCCACTCCAGTACTCTTGCCTGGAAAATCCCATGGGCGGAGGAGCCTGGTAGGCTGCAGTTCACGGGTTCGCGAAGAGTTGGACACGACTGAGAGACTTCACTTTCACTTTTTACTTTTATGCATTGGAGAAGGAAATGGCAACCCACTCCAGTGTTCTTGCCTGGAGAATCAAAGGGACGGACAGCCTGGTGGGCTGCCATCTATGGGGTCACACAGAGTCCGACACGACTGAAGTGACTTAGCAGCAGCAAACCAGAATGCCAATTTATTGCTTTACAATAGCGATGTATCTATCACACAGACTAAGATACTCATAACATTCTGACCAGAGCATTTCCCACTTCAGACAGTTCTACCTACAGAGGCAAATGATAATCATGAGGTATCAGAAAGAGGAACTTGCTATAAAACTGGAATGTCAAACTGAATTTCCTAAGAGGAAGGCTCTTGCCAGGGGAACTGAAACCTTGAAGACTCCCATTCCTATAGACAATTACTGGGGACACAGAGCACAACCAGTGTTCACCCTGGATGCTTCTGAGGTTGACTAGCTTCCTTTACAGAGAAGGCAATGGCACCCCACTCCATTACTCTTGCCTGGAAAATCCCATGGATGGAGGAGCCTGGCAGGCTACGGTCTATGGGGCCACTGAGAGTCAGACATGACTGAGCGACTTCACTTTCACTTTTCACTTTCATGCATTGAGGAAGGAAATGGCAACCCACTCCAGTGTTCTTGCCTGGAGAATCCCAGGGATGGGGGAGCCTGGTGGGCTGCCGTCTATGGGGTCGCACAGAGTCAGACACGAATGAAGCGACTTAGCATAGCATAGCATAGCATTGCTTCCTTTATGACACATTTGTGTTTTACTTAGGTTTAATCTTGCTTGCAGAATTCCATGGACAGAGGAGCCTGGCAGGCTCCATGAGGTTGCAAGAGTTGGACACGACTTAGCGACTAAACCACCACCATGCCTGCCAGTCTTTGGCTTAGAGATCATCATTCTCTTTAGATGAATTTCCACACCTTTGCTCTAATCCTTTCTCTGATGGCCATATATATACATATAAATTTACTTCCCAACCAAGTCCTTGAGTAACTCCCATATCTAGTCTAGACTCTATAACATAACCAGCTTTGGCCTAAAACCTTTGACTCAGTTAAGAAAAATGTGCACTCTCCTACTATCTTTTTTATTTTCTTTCTTAGTGTGTGCATGCATGCTAAGTTGCTTCAGTCGTGTCCGACTCTTTGTGACCCTATGAACTACAGCCCACCAGGCTCCTCTGTCCATGGGATTCTCCAGGCAAGAATACTGGAGTAGGTTGCCATGCCCTTCTCCAGGGGATCTTCCTGAACCAGGGATCAAACCCATACCTCTAATGTCTCCTTCATTGGCAAGCAGGTTCTTTACCGCTAGCACCACCTGAGAGCCCCCCTCTTTTTAGTATAGAAATAGGATTTGAGATGTTCTTTTTCCTGTCTTCTCCTCACAGTGGTGTCACTGGGGAAAAGGGAAAGAGAAAGAGCAATGTGATCAGAGAAAAGAAAAAGGACTAGTAACTGATTCATCGTATAGCCCTGTGTTATTTGTTATAAAAGGCATTCATGGTTAAAATTCCAATGCTTTAAGAAAAATAAAAGTTATCTCATCTGATAATATAAATCTTCCCTATGATATACCTTCACTGGTAGTCTAGTTTACTCTTAAACACCTCCAGTAATGGAAACTCACAGACTCTTGGGGCAATTCATCCCATGTTTGGACAGCTCTGTTAGAAAAATCTTCATATTATTCAGTTCAAAATCTGTCTCTGTATAGCTTCTGCCCACGGCCTTGGTTCTGTCTCTTGGGCCCCAAAGGACACATCCCATCCTGCTTTCCCTTAGACCTTGGAGGCCTCATTCCAGCTCAGATACTAAGCACAGCATAACCCTACTTGCTTGCCTTTTCTTCTGGTTTAGGTATTTTTTAGGGCTTATGAGAAGGATGCTGAAAGATGATAGAACAGGATACATGCTATGAATGTTTTCTAGACTGTGATTCCTGAGACTGAGCCAGAATACCTTGGATTCCCGAGAAGCTGTCATGGAAAAGTTTACTGCCTTGTTATAACACTCTCACTTACAGAAAAAAGCAGGTAGCCAGATGCTAATAAAGGCTCTAAGCCACAGTTCACAGAAAGAGTCCAGTGTACAAGCAGTCAGGTCCTTGAACTAAGAATGGAAGTAGTCCTATATGCAAACAAATCAGAGTTACTTGGCATTGGGAGAGGAGGGTGGGACAGGAGGGTCATAGAGAATGTTCTTGTTGATTTTAGACATTCCTACCTAGGAAATGCACCCCGAGCAATGCTCTCATCCTGACCACAACCCATTAGTCAGAGAGAAGATCGAGGAAAACAACACAAATTTTGAAGTGTGGGAACATCACTAACACTGAACTGAAGCTTGAGAACTTGAAAGTGAAAGCGACTGGAAATGAAGTGAAAGAGTTCAGTGGTGAAGAATGAAATGTGAAAATGAAATAACATTTTAAATGAAGCACACTTCTCATTGCCTCTCATTTAACTCTGTGACTCAAACTGGGAATTCCTGTAACACATTCAGAATCCTACTGAAGTGACCTACCTACTCTTTTCTGACAACCTTATCATAAATATCTGGGGAATAACTCATTCCATGTCATTGTGATAATGATCAGAAGAACATCTTTGCTTCTGCAGAGTGCTATGTGGATGACAAAGCACTTTCCCACTTTCTCATTTAACCCTCACACCAACTCTGTGAGGTGGAGATTACTGTCTGTCTGTTACGGGTAAGGAAACTGCTTTAAGATCAAGGTTTTTTTTCTATGATATTACAGCAGCTGAGGTTGCTATCACAGTCCACCCAGACTTCACCAAAGGCAACCATGACAGACAGGATGATCACTCCACTACCTTTAATTAGCCCGTGTCCTAGTCAACTAAATAAGCGAGCCTGGTTTCTGCAATGATTCATGTCTATCTATGTACCCTACACTGCGTTATCATCCTTAACGTTTTTTAAAAGAAAACACAGACATGGACGAGAGTGTTTTCGAGATAGTACTATTTATTTGGTCCTGGTGTATCTGATACTGCAATACAAATACTGGTCATTTTTATTTGTTTCAGGCATGCATCTAAAAACTGTGGTTCCATTGTTACCTGGTCTCAACTTTTCTAACTAGAGATCTATTCTCAAGATATTCCTAGAGTGTGCTTCACTCAGATTAATACAGCCTGATGAAATTTCAGTGCCAAATAAGGAGAAAGATTATGTGCTACCTTCCCTGGAGGTATATTACAGCCTGGCAAGTAGCTTCCTGCAATACCCATTTAAAAAGATTAGCAGGAGGAAGAAAACCAAGGTTACAATAAAAGATTCATTACTAAGAGTTCCCAGTATAATTCCTTTCTTTGAAGCCTAAACATAGCATCTTCTAACATGATGGTAGTCAAGGCATGAGTATCCCAAGGGCAGTAGATCCGAGTGTACTGAATATTTTTCTATAATTTTCTCAAAAGCGGATTTAAAGGAACATTCACATTTTTTTAGACCTAAACATTCTTCTTTCTCCTGACTTCAGTCCTTTCAAATGTTAAAGAAAAATGAAATGAGTATGACAACAAAGACACTTCTAAAATTCTCTTGGAAAATCTCATCTTTTTGAAGGGAATCATAGTGAGAGGGACAAGTTCCCTGGAGAGACTATCAATGAAGCTGATAACAAGGCCCTGGGAACTAGAGAGGTTACCCATCAAAGGCCTCTCAGAGACCGTCAGCAGAGGTTGCTGCACAATCGGTCACTACCCTGAACTCAGGAGGGACGATGAACAGTTCTCAAAGGCCCTTGGTCACCTCACAGTGCCCAGCATGGTGCCTGGCTCACACAGCCTTCTGTAAATATCTGTTGACTAAAATCAGATAAAATGGAAACAAGCTCCTGTATGTGCCAAAATGTTAGACATTAGCATGTAGAACATGCTATTGAAAGTAAAGTGGAATGTTCGCTACTGGAAGAAAGGAGAAAGAAATACTATTTTTAATCTACTGTCTTTGAGTCTTGTAATAGGAAGGATAAGAAAATCTTCCTGGTCCATCAGAGTTTGCAAATGGGATTACCCATCACGAAAGAGGAAAGGACTTCCACAAAGTGCCACAGCTTAGAGAATAGTTGCAACCACTCAGCAACACAGAAAGAACTTCACAGATTTACAGAATGGATCTCCACAGATTCCTTTCAACTCAGAAAAGACTGTACCTTCAGATTGCCCACAGGGTTTGCTTGCGGACGTAGCTACCAAACTGTTGCTGAGCCCAGTATGACTCTGTTACAGGACAGGCTGTCACCACACAGATCTGATACATAGCATCTAACGTATAATACATAACCCCAAAGAGGTTTTACTGTTGACCAGAGATGCTGTGATGTGTGGTACAGCTGCAGACCTGGGAGGAAGGTCAACTGGCCTGAGTTCAAGCTCCACCATCTTCCAGCTGTGGGGCCATGGACATGTTATTTCACCTCTCTGAGCCTTGGTGTTCTCATCTGGAAAGTGAGAGGCTTAAAGCAGTTGACCTCAGAGATCCTTTCTGATTTCTAGCACTTCTGACTCTGGGAAGAAAAACAACTAAAATTAAACCCTGTATTGCTAACATGCCACGTAAGAAAACAGGTTGATGCATCAACAGGGCACAGAGACATGGATCCCATTAGCAAAAGCTCAGCCTTTCTGTGGCTGAAAGGAATGAGAAGAATATTTTGGCTTTCAAAGTGGGCAAAGATTTGGTTTGGACGTCTCTCTAAAAAGACAGCATGTCTCAGCAGTAGAAATGGTGCCAGTAGCCACAGGCTGGGTCACTGCCTTTAGTGAGGGAGGCCCAGCAAGCAGAACACAAATTTCTTAATTACCATTACAATAACCTTTACCACACCTTGTTTTTCTTGGGGGCTCTCCTGGTCAGGTAATCTGAGTTAGTAGATTCAACCCAATTTATAAAATTTGAGACTTTTTCCCACTGTAGGTAAGATTACATGCTATTTTAAGAAACCTCTTGGGGGATGAGGAAATATGTTGTTTTTCTTTTAAATATTATACTGTATATCGATTCCAAATGCTAACTGAGCTTTTAAAGAAAAACATGAGTTCCCTAAAATAGCCCGTCTACAATGCCTCTTAGATTTGGTCACTTTATACACAGAACATACTTGCTTATTAGCATGTAATTAGAAACAAAATGGTATTTGGTGAACACATCTAAAAGAAAAAGTAACTGTGAATATCCCCCAAACATTTAATCAAATTTTATCATCATCAGCCTGAGCTACGTGGCCACTTTAAAGTTGTACTCTCAAAAAATTCTCCAGTGAGCTCTAGTTTGTAAAATCTTTGGTAATCAAATATCAAATCCAAAGGTCTAGTCTCAATCTTCCATTTTTTCTGACCATTTTGAAGTATCTGATTACTGAAAATCTTTCCAGTCTTGACCATCATGACTCCACTGCCTTCTCCCCCTTCTTTGACTCCATTTTCTGTATCTCCTTCCCTGAGCTATTCTTATCTCTACTACAATTTCTTTATGTATCTCAAACTTCAGTAGCCATCCTCTGCCACTTTCACTATCTTTCTCTTGCCTTTGGATTTGGCAAACTCGACTTATGCCTTACTCTGTGTGGGTGACACCCTAACCTAATCACTACACTTGAGGCTTTCACATGAGTTTCAATTTTCTGCCTCCCTACTGCATGCTGGACTCCTTTACCATTTTGCCTTGTCATCATTTCAAACTGAAAGTCATAGAAAATTGAATCAAGCAAGGAAGAAACCTGTGGGAATGGACTAAAATTGGAAGTGTAAGAATGAATTCACTTTCTAAAATATGCATATGTATATATGTATATACGCAGGTGTGTATGTATGTATATAGTTCTCAACTCTGTCCACAAAAGGGCCAAGAAGCAAAGATACTCCAGTAGTAATGAGCCCACCTATTCCCAGAACTTGATCTCTAATATCATTCTACTACAAAACAACCGATTCTTGGAGAAATGGGCAATTTGAGGACTAGGAAGGAATAGGTTCAGATGAGCCTAAGATAACTTACTACGCAAAAAAATTAGAAAGTAAATATTTTTAAAAGAAAGGGAAATAAATGGTGAGGGTGTGGCAAAAATGCAGTAGCCAAATCTGGGGCAATCTGAGCACCAAAGTGGTTCAGTACAGTGTTGACCATTAAAACAAAACAGAACAGGAATCCATAAATCCAGACTGGTGAGGGATGGATGGGGGAAGAGACAGATGGGTAAATAGATGAGAAAAAGAAAGAGCTCTTTTGCTTACTGGAAAATATCTAGTGATGATTGGTAAGTGTGGCGGGACTGTTGGAGTTGGAAAATTGTGATTTTGCAACTATCGTAAAAAGTTTGGATTATGAAAGAATTATTAATGGACAGTAAATCTGGGTGAACCATGAGGAATAAGATATTTGCTTCCCACTGACTGCTTAGTGTTTGCAAGGGAAAAATAGTACCTATGTAGAGGAAAATCTAATAATACCTTGACCTGATGATTAAAATTTACATCCCTGTGAGAGGCAGATGAACATTATGTGCCTCCAGATATGATAACCTGAGAAGAACAAAACATTTACCTGGCTGACAAGGCATAACTCAAGCCTAATCATGAGGAAACTGAATAAAACAAATTAAAAATAAAAGGGGGTGGGGGGGTGGATAAACGAACCATAGTCTTCATAAATATCAGCCATAAAAGAAAAAGAAAGGCTATGAATACGTTCCAGTTCTAGATGAAAGGAGTCTAAAAAGGAGAGACAATTAATTGTAATACTTAAAGCTAGACGTTTTTCCTGTGCTAGAGAGAAAAAAAATGCTGTGAAAGACACTGTTGCATTACTGACTTAATTGACAAAACTGGAATATTAATGATAGTGTAGATAAACGTATCTAATCAAATTTACTACAGTTGATAATTCTCTACAATGGTTATGTAAGAGAATATCCACTTTCTCTGAAATACAAACCTAGTATTTGAGGGTAAAGGATCAAGATAAACAAACATATCTGAAAAAAATTATGTATATGTATATAGACAAGTGATAAGTTATAAAGCAACTGTAGTCAAAGATCACAGGATAAAGGTACTCAAATATACTGTCTTTATTTTGCAACTTTTTTTTGTACTTCCCAATAAAAAGTAAGAAACTAAAACATACACACAAAAAACCAACCAAACCAACCAACCAACCTGGACGGAAAATCACTTTTCCCTATTTCCAAGACAGTGGTCTCTGTCTTCTATTGACTTCATGCCCCCAACAAGCTTGAAATATTGCATTTTCCCTCAGGACTATTCTCTCCCCCATCTCCAGAGCCATTTCACCATATTCTGCCTATTCGCCCTTCATACTGTTCCGCATCCATCCCTTCTTTTGAATTCCTACAATTACCTTCTTATTTCAAACATCTGTGTTGTGCTGAGCTCAGCCACTCAGTTGCATCTGAGTCTTTGTGATCCCATGGACTGTAGCCTGCCAGGCTCCTCTGTCCATGGAATTTTCCAGGCAAGAATACTGGAGTGGGTTGCCATCTCCTACTCCAGGAACAAACATCAAACATCTACCATTTTACAATAAAGTATTGTTGCAATCTGTAGATTCATCACTCCAACTAGGTTCTCTACACTGAAACATCTTATGCTTATTTATCTTATTCATCTCTCAACAATATTATTTTCATTCTGTCACTCAACTCAGATTTTCACAATGGACTCTGTATTGCCTCATATAAGTGAATAAATCAATTCCAAAAAGTGCCTAACTTCTTAGCCTAACTTTAAAAAAGAATTAATTGCATTTTGTTGGCAGAAGAAAACTAAAAACATCAGAGGCCAAAGAAGAAAGTCAAACTCATCTCAGAACATATTGCTAACTGTTTAATCCTCTCTAATTTTTCCCCACATAATAAATATAAACACTTTACAAAACTGGGACCACAGTGTATATTCTATTTCATAACCTACATTTCCATTCTTCCCCAATTGAAATTAGGGAAGAATTTCCCCATTGGAATAAATATTTTTATACAGCATGATTTTAATATCTGTAGAGTACTCCGTTCTCTACTTATAGTCTTATTCAATCCGTTTTCTGAGACTTTCCCCTGCAACTTTTCATTTTTATAAATAGCACAAATATAAATATTCATAAAAACACACTTTATACTCATTTCTCAATGATCTCCTCAGGATGAATGGCTGTTTTTTTAAACTTAAACTGAATCACACCTTCCACTGCTTCATGAATACAAAACACACTATGAGCTTTCTGGCTGCTATGCTTTTACTCCCTTTCTCTTGTTGCCTTCGTGACTCCTCTGCGCCAACCTAAAACAGAAGCAGGCAACATATTTTAAATATCCCTGTATCAGAAGTCCTCAAAAAATGGTCTTGGAATGACTAACATCCTAGGTACTCTCCCAGGCCTCGCTCATGTCTCCCATCTTCCACAGAGCCTTCCCTATAAAAACTGCAGGCCACAGTTATCACTCCTTCCTGATAACCACTGACACAAAAAAGACAGGATATATTTTTCTCTCATTGACAAGCAGATAACAAGTTTGTGCATCTCCACTGGGCAAGTAAGAGAAACACGACATGAAAAGGTAATTAACTTGCCAACAGTCTGGTTCTGAGTCTCAGAGTCTGACTCTGTGCCCTAAGATGAGAAGACTGTTCCCTGGGAAATTTTCTGTGATACTAAATAAATCCATCCCTGTTAGGCCCTAAATGTCTCACGAAAGCACGTGCTGACTGGGTGAGCTTAAAGTTAAAACCAAATGGCTTTTAAATAAATGACATGCATGAGTACTTCAGGCTAATGAATTCTCTTTGCAAAACTATCATTAAGATTCAAGCACTGTCCTCTTCATTGCTTTCAGGCAGATCTATTTTATTAGAACTGCGCTAAAAGGTCTGAAAGGGGGGCTTTATAGAATCTGCTTTAATAAATAGATACAAACATTCATACTTAAAAGATTGATACATTACGTATTAACAGGAACTTCTGAAGGGTATGAAAGTAATTGAGAAAGATTTTTCTCTTAAATTATTCCAATATGAAACTTCCTAATATGATTGCATTTTAAAAACAGATTCATGAGTAAATAGAATAGCAATGAAGATCCAATATTTAAGCAAAGCATTCAAAACTACTATGGAGTAAAATTTTTATCCTATCATAGCTTCTGGAAATCCAGTTGCTGCCTTTATATATTTAGAGAGAAAAATCAATGTTTTATTTTATCAAGTTCCTTCAAGAAAAAATTTTAAACATAAATGAACTAAGTCAAGGGCAGAGACAGCATCAGAGTTGCTTTCAAGGCTAATAAAGAAAAAAAGTGTTGGGGGGACTTCTGCAGTTTAAGTGAGAAAACACATTTTGCAAAACTTGGTGCCTCAGAAGTTGTTTTTGTCAATTTAAGAATTTTCTGTAGTAAAGTTTTATGCACATTATTTACAGTCTTAAAAAGTTAATAGGTAACACTTGAAATAAAATACAATGACATAGTACTGTCCGTTGCCCTCTCCAAGATGGACAAGTTCCATCAAAGGGAGGTTAGAAGGAAGTAGTTAATACCACTGTAGTAATTTCCCAATCAAAGCCTCCATTCCGACAGCTCTGTTCTCAGGCTCCCTCATGCTGGACACTGAGATTGGTTTCATGGACAAGGAAGGTGCCACAAAAGAAATGATTAAAAACAACTAGAAGACGATTACTCCTTTGTGACTCCTGCCTGAGAACCTGAAATCTGAGCAGAATTCATCTCAGTTTTTCTAATGAATTCCTCTGCTGCTGTCATGCGGTTAATTCTCCACGTTTTCTACTACTCTGATTATTAAAAAAAGAAGAAGTAAAAAGGAAAAGGAGCCAGCCAATATAAACATCAAAGGGTACTCCCACTTCTGTGGCCTTCAGATATTTTCCAGAGCTGGATTGTGGGGACAAAAGAGATGGTGGGGGGTGAGGGAGGGGCGAGGGAGAAGGAGTTTGCTTGCTCTGTGTTTCCTCTGGGAGACAATAAGCCAAGTCGGCCCCACAATGGCACAGAGCAAGTAGGTGACATGTTTCATATCACAAGGCAGCAAAGGTTTCCTCAGCGAGGCTAAGAGATGTTCCCTCAGCTTAGCCAAGACAGACCCTGGCTATTGCCACACCTCAGCGTGTGGAGGATGAGAGCTGGGCCCTCCATAAAGATAGCCTAAGTTGCAGACATGCTGCACTCGGCCTCAGACCAAAACACTGAAGGGGGTGGGGGGTGGCACGGAGGAGGGACGAGGAAGGCAAATTGAGAAACTTAAAACCAGCATAACTTTTCATTTCCTGAACCTAAAGCAAATAACTGTTTGTGGTATTCACTGGAGTTGGAGGGTTTTTGGTTTTGTTTTGTTTTTTCTTCTTTTGCCAAGCCTGTAGACTCCACAAGCAACTGGGGGGAATGTTGGTCTGAAGTTAATAAGATGAGACTGAATGGGAATAAACGTAAAAACCTATTACATGGATACAAGAAAGAAAACTATTACATGCCTAAGGTCAGGGTGGGAGAGTGACCAGGCTGAACAAGAGTTCATGTGAAAAAGATCTAGCGGGTTTTAGCTAACTGTGAACATTATGTGAGCCAGCAGTGTGGCTTGGCTGCTGAAAAATCCAATGCAATTTAAGGCCAGATTAGCAGAGGTATAGTGTCCAGAGTAGGAAAAACTAGTCCTGTGCTGCGCTGGTTCGGACACAAGTGGAGTGCTGCCTCCATGGTGGGTGCTAAGTTTCCAAGCCTACATGGAAATACCTGGAACATGCTAAGAGTGTCATAGGAATAGAAAGGGTAGGGAAATAATCACAGGAATAATTGGAAAAACCAAAATTGTTTCAACTGGGAAAAAAGAACACTGTGGGCAAGTGAGCTATCTGCAAATACATAGATGGAGAGTTGCTTTGTGGAAGAAAGAGCAAGCATATCTCCATGACTCCAAAGGGCAGACAAATGGGCAGAAAAATAAGGCAACGTAATAAAACATTTTCTAACAATTCAAACTGTTCCAAAATGGAAAAGGCTGTTTTGTCTAAGAGTCACTTCTCCACCACTGAAAGAGTTCAAGGTTTAATGAGCACCTGGCAGGGATGTTATAACTGAGTGTTCCAGAATTCAGAGGGAGACTAGTCTCAATGCCTTGTCTTTCAGACTTTCTGAGTCTGAGAACCACGAATGAGACATAAATAATATTCAAAAGAAAAGGCATCTATCATTTGCTTAAATCTTTCTATATATCAGTAAGAAATGTCATAGTCATTCCACAAAACACTACAGTTTCTTGAATTTGTATTACAATAAGGAAAACCCTGCTCCAGTTGCAGTCTTAAACTAAAAAAACCCTTATTTGTAGGAATTTTAGCATTTTCATACCCTTTCAAACATCTTTCTTAACCTATTTTGCTTTCTAGAGAGCTTGTCTTCAGACACACCACATGCCAAAAAAGGCATATCCTTGACAGCAGGGTCTATGACTTATTCATCTTTGCACTCTTGGGCCAAGCACAGAGCCTGACACAAAGTAGAGGCTCAAAGATATTTGCTAACCATACTAGGGATGTGCGAGGTGCTGTGGCGGGAACAACAAACAAAACAGGCTGGTCCCAGCTGTTGTGCAATTTACAGTCTAGGGTGAGCCATCAATATTAAGCAAAGAGTCGTACGATGGAACACATCATCATAAAACTATAACAAACTTTTTTTATTACTATAACAGACACAATTAATAAAAAGAGGAAGATGAGGGATTATAAAGGGAAATCTAATTTTCTTAAAGCAGTGATCTTTATGCAGAGTCCTGCAGGCAAACTGGAGAAGGCAATGGCACCCCACTCCAGTACTCTAGCCTGGAAAATCCCATGGACGAAGGAGCCTGGTGGGCTGCAGTCCATGGGGTCGCTAAGAGTCGGGCACGACTGAGCAACTTCACTTTCACGCATTGGAGAAGGAAATGGCAACCCACTCCAGTGTTCTTGCCTGAAGAATCCCAGGGACAGCGGAGTCTGGTGGGCTACCGTCTATAGGGTCGCACAGAGTCGGACACGACTGAAGCGACTTAGCAGTAGCAGCAGCAGCAGGAAAACAGGAGGACTAGGCTGGGTAAAAACTAGGAAGAGGAACGAATACATGTATAGGTGTGCTCAGATCATGAGCTCCTTATTGCCAAATTCAGACTTAAATTGAAGAAAGTGGGGAAAACCACTAGACCATTCAGGTATGACCTAAATCAAATCCCTTATGATTATACAGTGGAAATGAGAAACGGATTTAAGGGACTAGATCTGATAGAGTGCCTGATGAACTATGGACAGAGGTTCGTGACGTTGTACAGGAGACAGGGATCAAGATGAGCCCAAAGAAAAAGAAATGCAAAAAAAGCAGAATGGCTGTCTGAGGAGGCCTTACAAATAACTGTGAAAAAAGAGAAGCAAAAAGCAAAGGAGAAAAGGAAAGATATACCCATCTGAATACAGAGTTCCAAAGAACAGCAAGAGAGATAAGAAAGCCTTCCTCAGTGATCAATACAAAGAAACAGAGGAAAAGAATAGAATGGGAAAGACTAGAGATCTCTTCAAGAAAATTAGAGATACCAAGGGAACATTTCATGCAAAGATGGGCTCAATAAAGGACAGAAGTCGTATGGACCTAACAGAAGCAGAAGATATTAAGAAAAGGTGGCAAAAATACACAGAAGAACTGTACAAAAAAAGATCTTCATTACCCAGATAATCATGATGGTGTGATCACTCACCTAGAGACAGACATCATGGAATACGAAGTCAAGTGGGCCTTAGGAAGCATCACTACGAACAAAGCTAGTGGAGGTGATGGAATTCCAGTTGAGCTATTTCAAATCCTAAAAGATGATGCTGTGAAAGTGTTGTACTCAATATGTCAGCAAATTTGGAAAACTCAGCAGTGGCCACAGGACTGGAAAAGGTCAGTTCTCATTCCAGTCCCAAAGAAAGGCAATGCCAAAGAATGCTCAAACTACTGCACAGTTGCATTCATCTCACACGCTAGTAAAGTAATGCTCAAAATTTTCCAAGCCAGGCTTCAGCAATATGTGAACCATGAACTTCCAGATGTTCAAGCTGGTTTTAGAAAAGGCAGAGGAACCTGAGATCAAACTGCCAACATTTGCTGGATCATGGAAAAAGCAAGAGAGTTCCAGAAAAACATCTATTTCTATTTTATTGACTATGCCAAAGCCTTTGACTGTGTGGATCACAATAAACTGTGGAAAATTCTGAAAGAGAAGGGAATACCAGACCCCTTGACCTGCCTCTTGAGAAGCCTGTATGCAGTTCAGGAAGCAACAGTTAGAACTGGACATGGAACAACAGACTGGTTCCAAATAGGAAAAGGAGTACGTCAAGGCTATATATTGTCACCCTGCTTGTTTAATTTATATGCAGAATACATCATGAGAAATGCTGGGCTGGAAGAAGCACAGGCTAGAATCAAGATTGCTGGGAGAAATATAAATAACCTCAGGTATACAGATGACACCACCCTTATGGCAGAAAGTGAAGAACTAAAGAGCCTTTTGATGAAAGTGAAAGAGGAGAGTGAAAAAGTTGGCTTAAAGCTCAACGTTCAGAAAACTAAGATCATGGCATCTGGTCCCATCACTTCATGGCAAATAGATGGGGAAATAGTGGAAATAGTGTCAGACTTTATTTTGAGGGGCTCCAAAATCTCTGTAGATGGTGATTATAGCCATGAAACTAAAAGACACTTACTCCTTGGAAGGAACGCTATGACCAACCTAGACAGCATATTAAAAAGCAGAGACATTACTTCGTCAACAAAGGTCCATCTAGTCAAGGCTACGGTTTTTCCAGTAGTCATGTATGGATGTGAGAGCTGTACTATAAAGAAAGCTGAGTGCAACAGAATTGATGCCTTTGAACTGTAGTGTTGGAGAAGACTCTTGAGAGTCCCTTGGACTGCAGGGAGATCAAACCAGTCAATCTTAAAGGAGATCAGTCCTGGGTGTTCATTGGAAGGACTGATGTTGAAGCTGAAACTCCAATACTTGGCCACATGATGCGAAGAGCTGACTCATTTGAAAAGACCCTGATGCTGGGAAAGATTGAGGGTAGGAGGAGAAAAGGACAACAGAGGATGAGATGGTTGGATGGCATCACTGACTCAATGAACATGAGTTTGGGTAAATTCCGGGAGCTGGTGATAGACAGGGAGGCCTGGTGTGCTGTGATTCATGGGGTCGCAAAGAGTCGGACACGACTGAGAGACCGAAGTGAACTGAAAAGGTGTTGAAAGATGGGAAAGAATGAGGAGAAGCACGAGTGGGATCCTGCAGGACCTTATGGATAGCAGTTATTTCCAGGTTTCATCATCAGTGCAATGGGAAGCCAATGAAAAATTTTAAACAAGAAGTGGGATAAAACCATCATGTTCCCCCCTGTGTTGAAAAGGATCAGCACAGTGTATTTCAACCCATTAATGGATCATGAAGTGAATTTAGTTGACCATTGCAGTATAAAAAAAGAAAAAAAAAGAATTAAAAAAAATCAGACTGTGTCATACAGAGTAAAAGTATTATTTTATGACTCTCTCATTTCAGAGTTACTGATAGAAACAAAGCACAGACATATGTGTACTGTGGGTATCGTGAATGTATTTTTTATTGTGAGTCATAGTCAAAAAAGGTTGAAAGCCTCTAATGAGAGGGATTAAGAGCAAAACCTCAGAAACCAGTAAGAAGGTAAATGGAGTAGTCAAGAGGGTAAATAAGCTGAGAAGTGGACAGATTCAACACATATCCTGGAGACAGACATCGAAAGGACTTGAGGATCATTTGTATTTCTAGGGCAAATGAAAGGTAGATGTCAAGAAAGATCAGGTTTCTAGTACCCATTAACTTGGAAAAAAAATGAATAAATGAAGACAGCACAGTAAACCTAGCTAAAATCTGGAGTTTTCTTCAAACTACTGAAAACAAGCAAAAATGATCCTAACTACTCAGAACAGTAAAAACTCTCCTTGGTTTCTTCATTCTCCTCTACATGAGATCTGAGGCATGGAGCATGCCTTCTTCAGATTTATATTCCTGCCAAGTAAAGCATGCATGCTCAGTAATTATGAACTGAATGAGTTAACGAATGGAGTAAAATAAAAATGAAAAAAAAAAAAAGTCTTATGGGAAAATAAAATGTCCTGTCTTTCTTAAAGGAAGAACAAATCAACTTGATAGATCTTTCTAATAAGTTGCCATTTATTAATAGAAAGTTACATTTTACAAAACTAAAAGAAGAATCTCTTTAATTAAAATCATACTATAAAAGCACTCATTTCTTTTATCACAGAGCACTCATCAATCTTCAAGAGTCTCTTCTACCACACTGTCATATCTCCTCATTCTGTGTACCAAAGTGCAAGAGACTCAGGTTCTAAATTCACAGCCTCAACATTACTTTGATTACTTCCATTACTTGGTAGACAGCGAGTATAATCCTCAGTTTAAATGGAAGTAATAAGTCATGGAGAAGATCCAAGAATCTAAAGCCACCTAGCAGTAAAATCCACTGCAATCCACTCCTTGCCTTCTGGTTCGTAGTCAGTCATGTGACACTTTGATAATACCCTGCTGAACTAACATATTTTGTTGACGTTGGTACATATGAGCTGCCTATTAAATTTCCCCTCCCTCCTGGGGAGGACATAGTATCTTCTACTTTTACTATATTGTCCATGATACGTAGCAGTTCCGAACAGAGGAGACACTTAAGATTTCTTGACTTAAGGACTAGTAAGATGAAAATGTTGATCTCCTGACTTAGAGGTTGTTACACTAGACTCTGCTCCTTTCATCAAACTGTATTGGCTTTGCATGCAAAATAGCATGTCTTCCATTACAAAAGAGCAATTGCCTCTTTCCAAAATGAAAAACATTTTCCATTGTAAGCTACACTTGCAGCTGTGATGTTGAAATGTCCCTCAAGTAAAGATTTTTATCTGTGTTGCAAAGGGGGAAAGTGTAGCTCATAAGCTTAATTCTTTAAACAAATCCAGTTACTCTGTTCCTTTGGTCCCAGACAGCCCTCTTGGCTTGTCTGTCTGTTTTAATGTCCCACACTATTTACCCCAAGTTCCTGTAATAATAATCTGTCTAGTGCGTGTGATCACATTAAGATAGACTATTGTTGGTACAATGAATATGATCCCTATTATCTCTTACAGCTAACATGCCATTCCACATAAAAAGAGCATTGAAAATGTGGGTACAAGGAGAGAGGAAGCCCAGGGGTAAGAAGCTTGAAGGAGGCCTAAACCAACACGTTCAGTCAGAGAAGCTCCTTCTCCAGCATTCTTGTCTCAACCTGACTTGGTCAAACAGATTGGAGGCAGGTATCACCTCTTGTTCTGGCCAACTATCCATCTTAATCTTTGGGTATCTTAGAAAAATGCAAAGCTGTTATGTCACTGAAAACTTGAGTTATTCCTTTCCAGATCAACACTATTGTAAAGAGATTTCTGAATTTGATCAAAAGTTTTCCTCTCCATCTCTTAGCCCTTCCTCACAGCAGTTCTGAGAAATGTTATAAGAAATGTTTCCTTATGTTAATGGAAAAACAAGAGATGCACACAGCTTTGTATCAAGTCAATCATTTGGATGCTGCATGAAGATAGAGTCCTGGTCCTCAATAAGTCTGCCTCTCATAGAGGAGTAAAATGTGCACAAAATCAATTAAAACACAAGGTAGAGTGAAATAAGTGCTTCAGTAACAGGCCAAATAAAATGGTTCAATGAGCAGCATTTAAGTCCAGGTGGTAAGCAGAGGGCAGAATTTAATGACAGAAGGAGTACTTCAGCCTTATCTCTAAGGATGTCGAGTACTGCAGAACACCAGTCTGCAGTAATGAGACAGGTTGGGACCGAGACCTGGGACCCTTTGCTATCATGCTTGTCCCTGAACAAATGTCTCCTCAAGCAACAAAATAAAAGAAATAAGGGACTAAAAATAACCACATACATGAGCAGTTGGGACAAATTATGGACAACAAGATACAAAAAGACCAAAAACCCAATCGCCACTTCTTAAGAGCAAGGAGCAAAAGCAGGGTACTATGCATGTTCCCTGCACACAATACCACCAAAAGGGATGGGCAAAACACCTAAGCCACCCTCAGGCCCAACACCTGAACCCACCCCTACCCTCACTGCAAGGAAACCTGTTACATGTGCTCACTCCCTCCTGCTACAACAGGAACCCCGAGAGTGCTTTGCCTGAATTTCCTGTCTAGCCTCTTATCTATTTCTATTGATTAAGGAGAACTGCCAAGAACTCTGGTTGGTAACAGTACGGCAAAATCCAAGCCACTCAGGAGTGTGTGCTATACTTAGGGAACCGCATGAAAGCAGTGTGGCCAGTGGAGAGGGCTCACAAGGGAGCAACTGAAGAGTTAAAAGCTCATGGAAGTGAAATCCACAGAAAAGCTATCGATAAAAAAGACATTTGATTTTAAACTTTGGAAACATTTTGAGTGCCTCAAAGAAAAAGCAGCTACCCAAGCTTTAGTTTTATCCAAATTCAATTTAGGATGAAGTTGACAAATCAACAAGTCTGAGAGCATAAGCTATTACTCAATTCTTAGATTTTAAAAATTCATTCACATGCATGATCAATTCCAAAATTCATTCACAAAATGATCCTACCCTGATTCCTGGATATGACCCCCTCTTTTAACAAGGGTAACTCACAAGATGAATTCTCATAAAATAGGATATAAAAGCTTAAAAAAGAGAGAGAGACTGACATTTAAGGTCTCAACCATAGTTTGAGGGGGTGGGGGAGGAGGGGCAGTTAAAAGAGCTGCCTGGAGAGATCTGGTCTGACTGTTTATGTTAACATCAGCAGAAACATATGGTTAAAAACAGACAACTTGAATTCTTGATAGCAAAATGTGCTTTCAGAGAACCAGTATATAACTTTTAGTGACAGTGACTGACATATAAGAATTAATCAAGCTTGGGACCAACTGAAAGGAATAGTCTGAAGAGTACTGGCTTAGTGTTTTACTGGTCATCAGCTGAAACATATAACACGATCATTTAAATTCAGAAGAGTAAAATCTGTTCTCCAAGAGGCCAATATACAATATTCAATAACTTTTGAAAGTCACATGCAGTCCTCTTCTTTTCACGATGAAAGATGAAGGAGCATCCAAAAGGAAGACCTCACGGAAGGCTCCTTTCAAACAGTGGCCCTTGCTGCACCCCCTTGATTAAGGGCTCATAAATAAAAGGAAACAACAGCAGCAACTTATGATTAACCATGGTATAGTATTTCAAACAGTGAATAACATTATAGTTATTGCAACCAACAAAAAACTCCTTATACTGGTTCAACATGACCTTGATTTTTGTCTGGCCTGTAGATGACCCTAACTGAAGAGAGATGCCTGGGTTGAAATTTAACTCAGGGTCTGAGACACTATATCACATGGCTGGAAAGTCAGTAATGTTGCAATTTCAAGAACCCCTGCTCCATTCAATGTGATTGGATGGTGTAAGGGTGAATCTAAGAAGAACAGTGAAAAATAAAGGTGACTGGTCAGTCTAGGACAGCCCTTGAATAATGTCCAAACATTTGTGAACAGTCTGAATAAACCACTCAGGTTATTTTTAAACAACCAAGGTAACTTTACTGCCTGCCATGGGCAAGTGCCCTCTAGATTAACGTGGTAAACAACTCCTGAGTGATTTATGACATAAACTCTTTCTCTGCCCTTTACTGAGGGCAGAACTCTTCAGGAGAGCAGGAAAAGGCTTTACCTCTTGATTTATAGGTTAAGACCAAAACAGTCCAAGTTTCTCTGAGTATGAGAATCTATGCTTAAATAAGATCTGAGCTTTAAAAGAGAGATCATATAAGACAAGGAAGAAAGGGTCTTCCATTATCTGCTTCCCTAGAAAGTAAACACTGAGAAGCTGCCAGTGTCTTCTCAGTCTTAGATAGGCTACGACCTGATTCTAAGAACTGTTTTTTCCCCTGCCCACAACAGATGAAACTAAAGGAGAGACTAACTTTTCTCATTTCACCTGGTAAGTAGTCATATCACTTAGTTTTCAGTTTCTTAACATAGACCTCAAATTACCTTTTATTGGGTTGTCCTATTAAATGGCCTGATTATGCAATAATTTCAAACTGTTACACAGAAACTCAAGTTTCCATAGAGCAGATCTATGACCTCTGTAAAACCATAATCACGGCACATATGATTAATTTTTGTCTGTTTATCACCAGTTCACATCTTAACACAATTTAAGATTTAAGCAATCACATCTCTGTTTCCAACTCTGCTAACAAAACCACACAATCCCTCTAAAAATGAACAATAACATTTATCTAACACAGATACATTCTTTTAGCATATTTAAGAAAGCCTACAGTAATATAGCATTAACTAAAAGCATTTGAATAATTAATATTGAGAACTAAGGAGATATATATTTCACAGAAATAAGAAGAGTTTACATAAATGTTCCATTTCATTATTACTAATGAAATATATGATACAAATATATACAATATATTTATAAAACTCACAGACATAAAAAACAAACTTCTGGTTACCAAAGGGAAAAACAGAGGGGGGGATAAATTAGGAATTTGAGAGTAACATATACACATACTATATATAAAATAGATGAACAACAAGGACCTACTGTGTAGCACAGGGAACTATACTCAATGTTTTGCAATAACCTATATGGGAAAAGAATCTGAAAAAGAATATATACACATATAACTGAATCACTCTGCTGTATAACTGACACACTACATTGTAAATCAACTATACTTCAATAAAAAATAAATTAAAAAAGAAATACATGACATTAACCACACAAAGAACTTCAAATTTATTAGTCATCATTTAAATTAATGGGATAAATTGCTAGCTTCTAGAAAGATTATGGATTAGGGTTTTGAACAGTTCTGAGCACAGAATAGATCCTAAATGGACACTCATTAAATTGAGCAGTCAGTCACAGGGAGTATAAACTAATTTTTTAAGAATAGAGAGTTGAGATAAAATTCTAACCTGAACTTGGTACCTTTGTATCCCCAAATCGAGGGTGTCTTGCACATAAAACAGGCATCAACAATGACAACGTGAATGAATGAGGTGATTGATTGCTTAATTAATGGAAAAAGGGCAGTTGTATAATAAAACTAAGGCTGAAAAGGGAAAAAGGTATCTGAGTTCATAAGGACAGGAAAAAACATGCCCACTTGGTGCTATTGTTTAGCTATTTCTAGATATACCTTTCCAGAGAAGGCAATGGCACCCGACTCCAGTACTCTTGCCTGGAAAATCCCATGGACAGAGGAGCCTGGTGGGGTCGCGAAGAGTCAGACACGACTGAGCGACTTCCCTTTCACTTCTCACTTTCATGCATGCATTGGAGAAGGAAATGGCAACCCACTCCAGTGTTCTTGCCTGGAGAATCCCAGGGACGGGGGAGCCTGGTGGGCTGCTGTCTATGGGTTCACACAGAGTCGGACACGACTGAAGTGACTTAGCAGCAGCAGCAGCAGCAGATATACTTTTCAGAGTGAAAGAGTTTGTCACTCAGTCATGTCCAACTCTTTGCAACCCCGTGCCCTGTAGCCCACCAGGCTTCTCTGTCCATGGAATTCTGTAGGTAAGAATAGTTGAGTGGGTAGTCATTCCCTTCTTTCTACAGGGAATCTTCCCAACTCAGGAAGAAGCAAACCTGGGTCTCCTGCATTGCAGGCAGACTATTTACTATCTGAGCCACCAAGGAAGTCCCAAAGAAGAGTTTATAAAAGGAATCAGTGTAAAGTACTATTTCAGCCTGGATTTTTCTAGCTCAGAAAAGGTATCTGGGCCAGCCTCATTTTAAATAGGAAAGTGTGTTTATTTCCTTGGAGAGCCTAATGTAAATTAAAGGAATTGATTTCAGGATCATTTTTCAAGGAAGATTACTGAATCCTTTTGTTAAGTCAAATTACTCTGAGCAAGTTTTCTGATATTTAGCTTAAAAAAACATAAATAAATACTATCTCCTTTACTATGTCAGCAACTCTTAGTGGGATAAGCAATTTTGAAATTAAACATCCATTTCCATTTCTTAACCTAGTCTAAACCTAGATTTAGGAATTTAAAAGGGAAGGCACAGTTGCTTTTTACTACAAGGAATAAATAATAAGGGGAAGGCAGTCTGATCCTAACCATATCTCTCTGCTAATACCTCAAGTCTTAAGATTTATATTTTCCAGTAAAATTTTATCAAAGGAGTGAGTGAGTGAGTGAGTGAAAGTCACTCAGTCATGTCTAACTCTTTGCAACCCCATGGACTAACCATGGAATTCTGCAGGCCAGAATACTGGAGTGGGTAGCCTTTCTCTTCTCCTGGGGATCTTCCCAATCCAGGGATCAAACCCAGGTCTCCTGCATTGCAGGAGGATTCTTTACCAGCAGAGCCACAAGGGAAGCCCAAGAACACTGGAGTGGGTAGCCTATCCCTTTTCCAGGGTATCTTCTTGAGGATCGAACCAGGATTTCCTGCACTGCAGGCAGATTCTTTACCAACTGAACTATCAAGGAAGCCTCATCAAGTGGATAGATGAATGGATAAAATTTGTTTTTATTCATGGATCCATAATTGCCTCTGACAATCCATAACTGCTACTGAGGAAATTGGTACTGAGTTATATCTCTTCACTTTTGAGGCTAGTGGCAAGGAAGTAAACAAATATACTTGGTCACAGTCCTAAAAAAACCCCCCAAAACCAAAACCTTTATTGTCCCCTTCCCATAAAGAAACCAACACTAGATGGACTGAGGAAATTATAATTGTTACTAATTCACTGAAGCACTTATTGAGTATCTCTGGAGAGAAAGGATGAATAAAATATGGTTCTTAATTTCTGAAGCCTTACAGTTCAGGTATGAATTCAGACTGGTAAGGTAAGTTTCACTCTAGCATCAGAACCACCGTAATAGAACCAGCATGGAGAAAAGAGAGGAGTTCTTTACTCTGCCTATGGAGTCCAGCAAAATCTCACCAAAGAGCTGATGAGCATACAAGCTCCACCAAACAAAGAAGCTAGCCAAATGCATCTTCACAAAGGGTAAGTCAATGCAAAAACACAAAGGTACGAGTCAGCAAGAAAGGCAGTTTGTGAAGCATGTGTACATGGAATGGGATGCTGGGAGTTGAAACTGGAGAGATGAGCCAAGAAAATCTGACCTATGAAACTAATGAGTTTGGATTCTATTCTGTAGAAGAGAAATTGAGAGATGTTTTTGGAGAGTGGCTGGATCAGATGTATTTCTCAGTGGATAACTCATTCCATCTTTCCAGGGCAGATCAACATCACCCTTAAATCCAATTAGTTTTCACAAGCCCTGTGCTGGAAAAAATGCCAGGATGGGGGGAAAAAATTACTTTTCTGAAGTCATTAATTCATGACTCATACTATCAATACAACAGTCACAAGTAATAGGTTGGCCAATAAGAATGTAGGGCCATGGCCAAACTGAGAAAGCTCTGTCTTTAAAAAAGGTTTTGCCTTATTTTTTAAATCACTCTCTGGCTCTCTTGTTTTTCACATTTTAAGTTATTTACCATCCAGATCAGGGTCTAAGGGGCTCTGAAAGAAAATGAGAAGAGTAGGGAAACCGGTATCAAAAATCCTATGAAATATGTTCAAGATGTAATGATGTAACATGAGGAAAAAAATGGGCAAAACAGTATGTAACATACAAACACATTTTTGTTCAGAAAATTCATAGTAAATGCGTTCATATATGCATTGAAGAAATGTAAAGGACTGTACACAAACTTGCTATTAGTAGTTAAGTCTAAGATAATGGGTGACTATTTCTTTTTCTCCATAATATAGTTCTTAAAAGTCTGAATTTTATGAGTATGTACTACTTTTACAAGCAGAAAAACCACTGAAGGATCAATTTGATTTAAAGAAAATCTTTTGTCAGTGGCCTATAATCACAAAGGTTGTGGGAAGCCAGATAAGTGAACTAAAGCACTTCCATGGGACAGTCACCACTAACAAGCAGGTTTGCCCATGTCTATGTGGCCAACATAACATATCAAAGGCAGGGTTTCTAGATTAGCAGACAATCCTCATTTATCTTCTCACTTTCTTCAGGAAAATGGGGGTAATTCCATCCTAAGGTCATTTTTTTTCCCCAAAATGTGTACTTTAAAGTGATTATTTTAATACTGAATATTTTACTGTTAGTCTGTATGAGCAGCAAATAATCTTTAGCTTTTGTCTTTGTGAGAAACAAATATTCATGTTGGGCCTGCCAAATTTCCTCCTCTTGGGGGAGCAATAAACTGAAATGGTGAACTGAAGATATTCAAGATGCCTCATTAGCTTCCCAGGTGTCTCAGATGGTAAAGAGTCCACCTGCAATGCAGGAGACCTGGGTTTGATCCCTGGGTAGGGAAGATCTTCAGGAGAAGGGAATGGCAACCCACTCCAGCATTCTTGCCTGCAGAATCCCATAGACAGAGGAGTCTGGTGGAGTACAGTCCATGGGGTCACAAAGAGTCACACATGACTAAGTGACTAACACAACAAGATGTCTTATAGTCACAGCAGGTTGCAACTAAAAATCCGTGTGCCCCAACTAAGACTTGGCAGCAGCCAAATAAATCAATAATTAAAAAAATATATATCTTCATATGTTCCACTTCCCCTGCATAGAAATTCTGAATCTTTAAGGCCAAGTCTAACCTGTCAGCAATAACCTTATTATATGGTTAGCCTTCATTTTTCAAAGTGTACTCTTACATCTTATTTCATGTGATTCCTCTAACTCTATGAGATAGTTGGAGCTAGAACTTATCTCCATCTTTTTGCTCTTCATGATTTTTACATTTGAAGAGATACTCAGCTGGGAAAGGGCAGTAAATAGAAAAGGAATGCATTCCCACTGCATAAAATCTGGAGGAAAAAAAAAAAACTTTAGAACAAAACAAAACAGAACCAAGCCAAAGAATCATTCATAGTCTTACTACCAGACATAACACTGTTACTCCTTGTGTCTAATAATTCTTCTCCACATTCTATTAAGTATTGTGTTAGTTGCTGAGTCGTGTCTGACTCTTTGTGACCCCATGGACTGTAGCCTACCACGCTCCTCTATCCGTGGGATTTTCCAGGCAAGAGTACTGGAGTGGGTTGCCATTTCCTATTAAGCTCATTTTAAAATGAGAAAATTTTCACATGAGTAATCAACATCAAAACTAGGGCTGAAATTCATGATCATGTTCTATCACACCAGGAAGCTCCTTTCTTCCTACCGACCTTCCCCTTTCACAATGCCCAAGCATTATAAAGAAGAAAGCTTCAGGGACTTCCTGGTGGTCCAGTGGCTAAGACTCTATGCTCCCAGTGCAGGAGGCCTGAGTTCGATTCCTGGTCAAGGAACTAGATCCCACATGCTGTAACTAAGACCTGACACAGCCAAATAAATAAATATTTAAGAAAAGAGGAAAGCTGCAGAAAAAGATTCTGATACGTTCATATTTTGTTTCCATGTGCTATGTAAAGTTACCAATGGTCTTTGGAAATAGACACCTCTAGTATAAAAAAACGATTGTTGAACTCAATGATCTCTAAAATTCTCTTAAACTCTGAAACAATTCCAGTATTCTCTGAATGAAAAAAGGCCAGAGGGCAGGGGCAAGAATCAGAGTCAAAAGGATATAAGATGAGGACAAATTAAGTAAGTCAAAAATCTCTTAAATAAGGTGTTAACAAAGCTAGAGTCAAAATCACAAACTGATGTCATAAGTTGGAACAGGGGTGAACTGAGGAAAGGCAAACATGTCCAGAAGGATGAGGTTGAACCAACAAATACATCTGTCAGAGATGGCTGATTGCACAGAACCTATTTCCTCTTCTACCCGGACACATAGCTATGTCACATTTTCTAGTTGTCCTTATGTTCACTATGGCCGTATAAATCCAAGCCAATGGAATATGGATGGGACTTATCTGAGACACTTCCAGGGTTGACCTCTAAAAACCTCCCATTTGCAAATCTTCATGTGCTGTCTTCTTCCAAAGTAACCTTGGAAGTCACTTGTTGAAAATGACTGAGCTAAAAAGTGGAAGGAATTTCTGCTTGGAAAAGAGCTTTCCACCAACTAAGAACATCTAATTAAATTTGATGGGAGCAAGAAATAAAGTTTGAATTCACGGAGTCATTGAGATTTAGGAGTTTATGTATGAAAACAACTAGTGTTAGGTGACAAATCAAATAGGCCCTGTGGGCAAGGCCAGACCCTGACATAGTCGTGGATAAGCCTGTCTTCCTTAATCTAGGGCCATTAACTGCTGACCAGACTTTGATAGGAAAATGCTAACAGCACACTGAATGCTTTCTTGTCAGTGAATTCATACTCTGAGTTTCATAAAGGTTAAGAAAGTCAAGTGATAGATAGAATCATACATATGTTATAAGCAAATCATGAAAAGATGCAATGAAATCCAAATGTCCAATCAAGTTTTTAGAAGACTTTGATCACATTTTATGGTGAGAAAAGCATAATTAAAATCAATTCTAGCATATAGAAAAAGAAATGCAAAAAGGTAAAATGGTTGTCTGAGGAGGCCTTACAAATAGCTGAGAAAAGAAAAGAAGCTAAAGGCAAAGGAGAAAAGGAAAAATATACCTATCTGAATGCAGAGTTTCAAAGAATAATAAGGAGAGATAAGAAAGCTTTCCTCAGTGATCAATGCAAAGAAACAGAGGAAAACAATAGAATGGGAAAGACTAGAGATCTCTTCAAGAAAATTAGAGATACCAAGGGAATATTTCATGCAAGACGGGCACAGTAAAGGACAGAAACAGCATGGACCTAACAGAAGCAGAAGATATTAAGAAGAGGTGGCAAGAACACACAGAAGAACTATACAATGACCCAGATAACCACAATGGTGTGATCACTCACCTAGAGCCAGACATCCTGGAATGAGAAGTCAAGTGGGCCTTAGGAAGCATTACTACAAAAAAATCTAGTGGAGGTGATGGAATTCCAGCTGAACTATTTCAAATCCTCAAAGATGATGCTGTGAAGGTGTTGCACTCAATATGTCAGCAAATTTGGAAAACCCAGCGGTGGCCACAGGACTAGAAAAGGTTAGTTTTCATTCCAGTCCCAAATAAAAGCAATGACAAAAAATGTTCAAACTCCCACACAATTGCACTCATCTCACATGCTAGTAAAGTAATGCTCAAAATTCTCCAACCTAGGCTTCAACCGTACATGAACCAAGGGCTTCCAGATGATCAAGCTGGATTTAGAAAAGGCAGAGGAACCAGAGATCAAGTTGCCAACAACCATTGGATCATAGAAAAGGCAAGAGAGTTCAAGAAAAACATCTGCTTCTGTTTATTTACTACACCAAAGCCTTTAACTGTGTGGATCACAACACACTATGGAAATTCTTCAAGGGATGGGAATATCAGACCACTTTATCTGCCTCCTGAGAAATCTGTATGCAGGTCAAGAAGCAACAGTTAGAACTGGACATGGAACAATGGACTGGTTCAAAATTGGGAAAGGAGTACATCAAGGCTGTATATTGTCACCCTGCTTATTTAATATATGTGCAGAGTACAATGTGAAATGATGGGCTGAATGAAGCTCAAGCTGGAATCAAGATTTCTGGGAAAAATATCAATAACCTCAAATATGCTGATGACAGCACCCTTATGGGGAGAAAGTGAAGAGGAACTGAGGAGCCTCTTGATGAAAGTGAAAGAGAAGAGTGAAAAAGCTGGCTTAAAAATCAATGTTCAAAAAACTAAGATCATGGCAAATAGATGGGGAAACAATGGAAACGGTGAAAGACTTTATTTTCTTGGGCTCTAAAATCACGGCAGGTGGTGACTGTAGCCTTGCTCCTTGGAAAAAAAGCTATGACCAACCTAGACAGCATATTAAAAAGCAGAGACATTACTTTGCCAACAAAGGTCCGTCTAGTCAAAGCTATGGTTTTTCTAGTAGTCATGTATGGATGTGACAATTGTAACATGAAGAAAGCTGAGCACTGAAGAATTGATGCTTTTGAACTGGCGTGTTGGAGAAGACACTTGAGATTCCCCTGGACTGCAAGGAGATCCAACCTGTCCATCCTAAAGGAAATCAGTATTCATTGAATATTGAATATTCCTGGAAGGACTGATGCCAAAGCTGAAACTCCAATACTTTGCCCACCTAATGCAAAGAATTGACTCATTTGAAAAGACCCCGATGCTGGGAAAGATTGAAGGCAGAAGGAGAAGAGAATGACAGAGGATGAGATGGCTGGATGGCATCAACGACTTGATGGACATGAATTTGAGCAAGCTCCGGGAGTTGGTGATGAACAGGGAAGCCTGGTGTGCTACAGTCCAAGGGGTTGCAAAGAGTTGGACACAACTGAGCGACTTAACTGAATTGAACTGATAGAATATAGATTTTTCAAATCAGATATGCAAAAGGGAGAAAGGGAAAGTGGTATGAACTGGAGGGGACATATTTGTGTCTCCCCAAAATTCACATAATGAAACTCTAACTCCCAATGTGATAGTGTTTGGAGATGGGGCCTTTGGGGGGTAATTAGGTCATGAGAGTAGAACCCTCATGATGGGATTAGTGCCCTTACAAGAGGAAACACAAGGGCTTTCTTTTCTTCTTCCTGGTCATATGAGGATAGAATGAGACGGGGGCTATGCCAGAGGTAAAATAAAAGTAATATTTAGAGAAACTCTCCCATGTCCTAGAAACTTTCACATATTTATTCTTGGTTAAGTCTCACAACAAATCTGGGTGGTACTTATTATTATTCTCATTTTCATGAAAGAAGAAATCAAGATGATAGCAATTAAGTAATTAACTGAAAGTTACATATCCAGGAAGTGGTGTGGCCTGCATTAAGCCCTAATCTGTCTCACTGCAAAGTTCATGTTCTTTTCATTATGTCCTTGCTACCTTTATATCTGTATGCATCTCAAGGGATTTGCAAAAGTCTCTCTGACTCTAATACACTTCCTAGATGACCCCAAAGATGACAGCCCCCGTGTCTTACCAATCTAGGTGCAGTCAGGGAGCCAATGCTCTTTATTTATTTATTTTTTTAAAATTTATTTATTTATTTTTAATTTTTTTACTTTACAATTCTGTATTGGTTTTGGCATAGATTGACATGAATCCACCACAGGTGTACATGCATTCCCAAACATGAACCCCCCTCCCCACAACATCTCTCTGGGTCATCCCCACGCATCAGCCCCAAGCGTGTCATATCCTGCATCAGACATAGACTGGCAATTCGATTCTTACATGATATTATACATGTTTCAATGCCATTCTCCCAAATCTTCACACCCTCTCCCTCTCCCTCTGAGTCCAAAAGTCCGCTATACACATCTGTGTCTTTTTTGCTGTCCTGCATACAGGGTCATCATTGCCATCTTTCTAAATTCCATATATATGTGTTAGTATACTGTATTGATGTTTTTCTTTCTGGCTCACTTCACTCTGTATAATCGGCTCCAGTTTCATCCATCTCATCAGAACTGATTCAAATGTATTCTTTTTAATGGCTGAGTAATACTCCATTGTGCCAATGCTCTTTAAATATCCAAGAAACAAAGAGGCAAAGCCCTCAATATTTTCCCCAGGAGGTGGTCTCTTAGAATATGCTTGGGGAAGATACTTAGAACTCATCTCTGCAGTGGCTGTTTTCTTCCAGCTTCTGGCAGGTAGTGAGAAGATTAACATCTCTGGCTCAGTTTTACCACATGAACGTTTCATGTGGGCATATGCACATATTAGCCACCTGCACTTCAAGTCACCTGACCTTGAAGCCAGATCACCCATCATCAGAAACGGACAGACATTGAGAGGGCGTGTGAGGACTTCCCTGGTGGTCCAGTGATTAAAACTCTGTGCTTCCAGTGCAGGGGGCTTAGGTTCGATCCCCGGTCAGGGAACTAAGACCCCACATGCCACATGGTAAGGGCAAAAATATCTAAAAAAGAGGACCTATGAAAAAAGAATCCAAATTAAATGGGATATTAAAATATTTACAGAACTTATACAGTCCCTGTTCAAGCAAACTCTGATGCCCTCAAATCTACAAACACATTTGTTATACTATGTGAAAGCAGTACATTTGGAGATAAAGTTAAAACCGACATGCTAATCTGAACTAGTGGGCAACAGACTGAAACGCTTACAGCAGTCAAAATTGGAAAAAGGAAATCACAGACTTACCCAGTACAGTTCATAGCTGTTAATTTAGCTTTGGAAAAATCTCTCCTAAAGGAGAACTCCTAAATGGAAGCCACAAGATGGCCTGAATAATGGCAGTGGTTTGTAAGGGGGGCCAACAACCCAGAAGACCACAGGGACCACACAATAGACGCACGGCTTCTCAAGTCCCTTTTCCCTTCAACCGCTGTGTCATCACAGCAAAATCCCTCAGCCTGCCCCAGGGCTTGAAATTCTTCATCTGTAATGCACTTATAATTATATTCTTTAGGAAGGTATTGGATCTAAATGAAAAAAATAAACGTACTGTTTAAAGTCAATTGTACTTATTAGCCATATAAGATTGGAGAACAGGATGCCTGACTTTTACTCAGAGTTTTTCCAGTGACTCACTGTGTAATTCTGAGGACAGAGTCCTTTGATCTTTAGTTCCTTAGCCCATAACCAGGGAGTTTTAAATTGTGCCCCCAACCCCCGCCAGTCCTCTTGGAGGGACCCTTTCCAGCTTCTTTTGCCCTCAGATGAAAGGATCTATAGACGTGGAAAATTGTTGTTTGGTGATTTCCTATATCCCCCTTTCTAGAATTTCAGCCGTTCTCCTTTTACATCTGAGGGACACTGCAGAGAAATCACTGCTGTGCACAATTGAAGCCACAGGCTTAAAATTTCACTGTTGGAGGGGCAGGCTGAGAAGGAACAAGTCCGGCTTTAACACCACAAATATCTCCAATTACCAAATGTGGGCAGACAGAATACAAAAAAACAAGGAGAGATAGAAAGGCCCTTGGTATTCTTCAAAGCTTCCCTTGTGGGATGAAAGTTCTTCTTTGAGGCTTCCAAGGCAGAAAGCCTAGGCAGCCTGCACACCTGGAGTGCATTAGTGGGCCCTGGACTTGAGGTGAAACAGGCTGAATTTCATCTAGATCCTTCCCACAATCCATTCTCATAAAAGCTCACAGTAATTTACCAGCTTAGGAACACGGCATGGTATTCATAGAGCACTGAACCCTGGGATTACCTTCCAGAGTTGCAGGATAAATCCCACTGCTCATCTATGTAAACATACTTTCATCTTGATTACCTTGAGCTCAAGGAGAGTTTCATTCTGTTTGCTGTGGCACAGGGTCAAAACCAAAACCCACCCTCAAATCATTCTCATAACCCTCCCAGAAGCCTTTCAAAGAGCATCCAAATGTTGATGTAATAATAAGTGAGTTTTCACATTAGGCTGTGCACTCACCTAAATACAAGACACTCCATGCTTCTACTGTTTGCCTCCCTTTCCTCACCAGCCTCATGGAGGTGATGCTGGCTTGTCTTGCCAGTTCCCTATCTTAGTGTTCCCAACGTATACAGACAGGAATGCTCACAGTAGACACCAGACAGGATCCAACTTCACCATGACGGCCACATGGTGCTCTCATCTAGAAAAAAAACGCTTTTGTCTTTCCACATTTCCCCATCTTTTCCTTACCTCTTGAAGTATGTAACTCAACATAAGGGCTCACCCCACTACTGTGATTATCTATTATTCTCTGCATCTGCTCCCTAACGTATCTCTCCCCACTCCCATCTACTTAAAGAAGAAACAGTGCATAAGGCCAGGGACTCTGGAGTTAAACGTTCTGGGCTCTGCAAATTCATGACCTGCATGCCCTTGGAAAAGTTACTCAGCCTCTTTTTGCTTCAGTTTCCTAATTTGTAAAATGAGGATAAGGATGCCAGCAACTTTGTAGAGTTGTAAAGATCAAATATATGATAAAAACAACTCATATAATTCAATAACAAAAATAGAAGCTAATTGAAAAATAGGCAGAAGAACTAAATAGATACTTCTCTAAAGAGACATATAGACAGCCAATAGGCATATGAAAAGACGGTCATCAGCGCTAATTATTAGAGAAATGCAAATCAAAACTACAATGAGGTTATCATCTCACATTGGTCAGAATGACTATAATTAAAAAGTCTACAAATAATAAATGTTAGAGAGGCTGTGGAGAAAAGACATGTTGAAATACACACTATAGAAAACATAATGCTTCATAAAACTGAAAATAGTTACCATGACATAGCAATCCCGCTGCTCAGCATATACCCAGAGAAAACTATAATTCCAAAAGATACATGCACCCCTATGTTCATAGCAGCACTATTCACAATAGCCAAGAGCTGGAAACAATCTAAATGTCTGTTAGATCACTGGTCCAGGTTTGATGCATGAGACAGGGTGCTCAGGGCTGGTGCACTGGGATGACCCTGAGGGATGGGATGGGGAGGCAGGTGGGAGTGGGTTCAGGATGGGGAACACATGCTCACCCATGGCTGATTCATCTCAATGTATGGCAAAACCACTACAATATTGTAAAGTAATTAGCCTCCAATTAAAATAATTAATTAAAAAAATTTTTTTTTAATGTCAACAGATGAATAAATAAGATACACACAAACAATGGAATATTACTCAGCTGTCTAAAAGAATGAAACAATGGATGGACCTAGAGCTAATCACACTGAGAAAAGTAAACCGGAAAGAGAAAGACCAACACAAGATGGTATCACTTATATCAGAATCTAAAATATGACACAAGTGAGCATATCTATGAGACAAAGACTCACAGACATGGAGAAGAGACTTGTGGTTGCCAAGAGGGAGGAGAGATGGGGGAGCAGAGGATTGGGAGTGTGGGATTAGCAGATGCAAAGTAGTATATATAGGATGGATTAATTTAAAAAGTCCTACTGTATAGCACAGGGAACTATTTTCAATATCCCGTGATAAATCATAATGGAAAAGAACATGAAAAAGAATACAGGTATGTGTAACTGAATCACTTTGCTGTACAGCAGAAATAAGCACAACAATATAAATCAACTATCAGTTCATTTCAGTTCAGTCCAGTCGCTCAGACGTGTCTGACTCTTTGCAACCCCATGGACTACAACGCGTCAGGCTTCCCTGTCCGTCACCAACTCCCAGAGCTTGCTCAAACTCAGGTCCATCTAAAATATTTTTTTAAAGGATCAATACACAATGTTATAACAGTGTCTAAAATGTTGTCAAGCATGATGATGCACATGGTGATACTTCCATTACCAGTGCTGAGTACTTTTCTTAAAAAGATTATTCCTCTAACTGGTCCCCTCTAATAGTACAGTACAGTAATGCAGTGTTACCAGTACAGCCTCACCTATCAGTGGACAGATGAGCTGCTACTTGCAAAGCACAGTGAGCAAAGGCAAACGGAGGTACTTGTAAGCATGCTATAGGATAAACAAGTTTGGGCAAAGTATTAGTCAAGGGCCAAATAAAGATGAATGGGGTGGAGCGCTGTAAATAATCTGTACTCCATGAAACTAAATGCTCTAAAAATGCAGGTGATGGTTCAGAATCTACCCAAATTTGACATATTTTAAGGTGACAGGTGCTGAAACTCCTTTCCTTGACTGTTGTTGTTGCTCAGTGGCTAAACCATGTCCAGCTCTTTGTGACTCCATGGACTGTAGCCCACCAAGCTCCTCTGTCTATGGGATTTCCCAGGCAAGAATACTAAGGATGACTATTTGAGTTAGGCAATGCTCTGGCCTATACATGTTCTTCAGAACTGAGAAACTGTTGGTGTCAAAGGCCCAGCTCTAGTCACAGAATGCCTTGGAGGAATACACACATAGACATTGTTTACCATTTGTAAAGGAATCAGTTGTCTTGAAGTAAGACCTGCACTGGTTGGAATCCTAGTCTTTATGGCTCCTTGTAAGCCATTTGTATCTTTAGCATGATGTCTGGCATAACATTCCAATGGGGTAAAGGATGTGTTGTCTGCTTACCCATGTCACAGACGTGCACTCTAATGCATGAGCACTTTGGCAGTTTTACTTCCAACACATACAATAATAATATAATATTTTTCAAGTTGTTCTCCTATCTAAATTATGTTATCACTAGAGATGTCCTTAAAAAAATATTCCAGGTACCATAGAGTAATTAGTACCCATTTTTGTGTATCATGGCATAGAAAGGTTGGGAAGCATTGCTCTAGACTAATACCAGAAAGAAACCTACCATTCAGTAAGCTCCAAACATTTAATGATAACTTAGTAAGTACAACCTAGTAAGTGAAACTAGGCCTTTACTATTCTGTACTTTAATTTCCGATCTATAGGTCAGAGATAAAATATATATATTTATCTCTTTGGATTGATCTAAGGGTAATATTAGCTATAAGTGCTTTGAAATTTTTAGGTGAAGAAAGAAATAATTTAAATATTTATTTTTAATTTGCTGAATGAAATCTGTTTTACCCCCAGGCAGATTCTTGTCAAGAAAGAAAAAAAAATAATAATAATAACAGAGCCTTATCCTAAAAACAAAGCCTGTAATCCAGGGATTATATATGAGGAGAATCTACCACATTCTAGAGTAACAAGGAAATCACATACCAATAAATAGTAATTTAATGATAAAAGGAATGCTAACACATACTAGAAGTAGCTCCTTTATCTTCAAAGGAAAAAATATTAATGAAGGAAGAAGGGGTTTTACTGTACTTTGCAAGAAGGTGGCACTAATCTCACCTGCTTCTATGTCCAAAATGCCAATATACTCCCACAATACTTTGACAAACACACACTTCTCTGTGATTCAGACCAGAGCAACATTTTCATCTATGCATCTCATTCAAAGTGCCCTTTGTTTCAATTTCTTCAACAGAACCAAATACTTTGCTCGAGTTCTGACCTCAAAGAATCCTGTCTTGTGTCTGCCTGAAAAAATTGGGCAAAATGATTTTTTTTACAACCCAAACAACATCAATTGCCAGCCACACAAAACAGGAGCACTGAAATGGATGTGTTAGTGTGGGGAAAGTTTTCACGGTGCTTTACTGAGAACTCCTTTCTCTCTTGACCCTACATTCTGCCAACTTCCCATATGGTAGCTACGGGCCAGGACTGGGAAGAAGTCCAGATGCAGCCTAAAAATTCCTTGGTTGACTTATAGGAATAAGAGAAAATAAAACATCCAGACCTTCAAACCTTTAACAAAGAAGGATTTGGAAAGGAATGTGATTAAATAAGCCATGCATAGTTTAATTACTTGGATGACTGAAATCTTAATCCAATCTCCAACACCAGCTCCTCACATGATTATGGTCAAGTACTAACCCCATTTTACAGAAGCAAGTGTGTACAGTACACGGCAACGTGGAAAGTGTAACAGTAAAGCACAGAACACAATTATAGTCTCTCCAAAAGCTTTAGAAAGCATATTCCAATTAACTGGATCACCAGGGAAGAGTCTGAGTTAGAATTTTGATAAATGAGTCCAAAGTTAAATACTAAAAAGCTGTCTATCAATTAGTTGATTCTAGGTCTTTGCAAAGAGATAAGGGTTTCCAGTTTATGCTTACCGGTGTCAAAACAGCCTCAGGGCAGGGAAGGAGGGTGAGAAAAGGAGGAGAAGAGCCTGATTCTTGCAAAATGAAGGCGCACAGAGTCACCAGCTCAATGCTAGGAAAGTGCCTTAATGAATGAAAGCAGTGCTGACATGATCTGGTACTCTATCCACTTGGATGAGCTGCCCCTTTCAGGTAATGTCAAGGTCTTGTGCACTGAGCTGTTAAAGATACTTGAGGAGGAAAATGTTCTCCAGCAAGGCAACTTTCTTTAAAGTATTCTCAGCCCCTAGACATCTTGGTCATCTCAACAGTGACTCAAGGAACAATAGATAAGACCAGGTGAAAGGCTGGTCAAAGGTCAGAAGGTTTGAACCTTTTGGCTGGACAGTTCAATTCTTTTAACTCCTTCTCTCTCCCTTTTGCTTCCCCTCTCCATTTCCGTCCTCCTTTCTCTTTCCTTTTCTCACACTCTCTCAAATCAATTTAGAATTGTTGGAGAAACTTCAAGGGTAATGCCAAAATTAAAACAATTTTATATTTTCTCCTTATGAAAGGACTTCAGCTCTAAGCGAAATGATAACTACTTGTGATGGATCACATGTTTTTAAAGAACCATTGAAGAAACCTAGTTACACTTGAAAAATGGATATTGCTAGATGGGAATCAGTAAAGCATACATAATTAGATTACTCTGGTAATGGGCAGTAATGGGATCATTCTAAAATACAAGATCATTCTGAAAACAAAGATCCTTCTCTAAAAACAAGAACCTAAGTGCCTTTATGTGCACACACGTGCATAAACAGAGGCAGCTGCTGGTGGGCTGAGTGTCCTTCCTGCATCCAGGAAAAGGTGGTACTTTTAAAGGTTTCCAGGAGAAACATCACTGAGTATGTCTGTGTATAGCATTACGTGCTGTTTGCCCTTGAAGGGAGATGTGACAATGTACACTCAGTGGCATTCTAGAGTCTAGAGGAATAAGCTTTCACAGAAACAAGTCTAAATCCTCAAAATTATCTTTCTTGGCTCATTTTTGTAGTTATAGCTTGGGAGAAAAAAGCTCCTTTGCTCATTTTGTGACATGCCTCAACTGTGGATGGCAAACTTGACAACAATATTATGAACAAAGTGATTTAGAACAGGTCTCTAGTAAAAAAAACAGAACTCAAGTCTTGGCACAGGGCAGTTGATTAATATGCTCTGGGCCCAAGAAATGCATACTCTTGCTGCTAACTGAAACAATCCAGCAGCCTTCTCTGGTAGTTACCTGGGTGACATTGTTCTGTTATCCTACCCTGTTTGGGCGCTGTTATAACTATTTCAAGGTTGGTTACCATTTGATTCCCAGAATCGGGATATTCATGGTCCAAAGTTTACCTTTTTGTATTTAAAATGGATGTGTTCAGAAGTCTTCAATATGAAACATTAACAACTATAAATTCATGCAATGTTCATCCTCTCTGGAGACTGAAAGTCTTCATTGATGCTATTTGGTTTTAGTTTTTAATGCTACAGACATTACATTCTTCACTATCCTTATGGACAAATCATCAAAGGATAATTGAGTTGCCGAGGTAAAGGCAATGGTGAAGCTGAGAAGTGAAATCTTAATTTTCTGATTCACTATTTCACCATTAGATTATTATTTTTATTATTATTATTCACCACTATTACATTATTTTTAGAAATGACCGAGTATTTGAGAGCTAAGAGTGAAGGTTTTGAAACTAGTTGGACCTGTGTTTGAATTTGTTTCCCTGTTTACCCTTGTGGATCTTGAATAAGTGACTTAACCTCTAGTTTTAACTTTCTACCCTTCATGCAAAGTCCCAGAAAAGTAGGTAAGTGTGAGCTGATGTTTCCCAAAATGCATACACCAAAGAAACAAAATCTGTCTCTTCATCTCCCGGAGTTAAGGACTAGATAGATTGGCAAGTCAACGCACACTCAGAACGCAGCTAACAGAACACACAGCCATGAAATTAAAAGACCCTTGCTCCTTGGAAGAAAAGTTATGGCAGATATAGACAACATATTAAAAAGCAGAGACATCACTTTGCCAACAAAGGTCCATACAGTCAAAGCTATGGTTTTTCCAGTAGTCATGTATGGATGTGAGGACTTCCTTGGTGGCTCAGACAGTAAAGCGTCTGTCTACAGTGCGGGAGACCTGGGTTTGATCCCTGGGTCGGGAAGATCCGCTGGAAAAGAAAATGGCAATCCACTCCAGTACTATTGCCTGGAAAATTCATGGACAGAGGAGCCTGGTAGGCTACAGTCCATGGGGTCACAAAGAGTTGGACATGACTGAGCGACTTCACTTCATTGTATAGATGTGAGGGCTGGACCATAAAGAAGGCTGAATGCCAGTTGATGCTTTTGAATTGTGGTGCTGGAGGAGGCTCCTGAGAGTCCCTTGGACTACAAGGAGATCAAACCAGCCAATATTAAAGGAAATCAACCCTGAATATTCATTGGAAGGACTGATGCTGAAGCTGAAGCTCCAATACTTTGGCCACCTGATGCAAAGAGTGAATGCATTGCAAAAGACTCTAATGCTGAGAAAGAATGAAGGCAAAAGAAGAGGGTGGCAGAGGATGAGATGGTTAGATAGCATCAGTGACTCAACAGACACGAATCTGAGCAAACTCTGGGAGATACTGAAGGACAGGGGAACCTGAGTGCTGCAGTCCATGGGGCTGTAAAGAGTTGGACACGCTGAGTAACTGAACAACAACAAATAGAACACAACACCCAAATGGAGTCCCAGCTCACCAGGAGGAGCCAGTCAATTAGAGCACAGGACTAGCAATTTCCTGATGACTGCAGTAAACAGGCTGCTATATCAGTTACTGCAGTAGAAGAACAAAGGAAGGAAAAACAGGTAACACCTCAATGACAGATATTGCAAATTATTTGTAACTATTCTAAAAAGTGAATGTGTATTCAAGAATCATGGAGCCATCATCTTTGAACTGTCAGATTTTCAGATGAGGAAGTGGAGGCACGAAGAGGTTTACCCAACAGAATAAGTAGCAGTAGAAAGATCTGAACCTAGGTCAGACTAATCCATATATTTTCTATCGATATTATGAATTTACTAGAAGATGATGATCCAATGTGTAAATGTTAACTGAGAACTTATCTCAGCCACCTGGAAATTAAACAGATACCATGAATTCCAGAACTTGAATTTGATTTAGGAACCATAAAAGAACTCTGCTCTTACTGGTGAGCACTGGCACACTTCGTATCAAGCCCCAGCAATGATTTAGACAGAAAAGCATCACAGGGTGAGTCAGCAATAGCTCACCTGATGCAACCCCAAATAGGTGTTTCTTAGTTGTATTTCATGTAAACACTACCTCATGTCAGTTATGTTTATAAACCATGATGAGCTCATCCCAAACACAGGTGAGAAGGCCATGAACAATATACCTACCAAGTCTTTTTTAAGCTCTGCCTATAACGAATAAAGCGGAAATAAGCTGTCTGATGTGTCTAATACTTAAATTACCCTACATGACTGCTGAAGCTCTAATACTGTGCCTCTTTGGTATGCTCTGTGATAGTCGCTCAGTCGTGTCCAACTCTCTGTGGCCCCATGGACTGTAGCCTGTCAGTCTGCTTTGTCCATGGAATTCTCCAGGCAAGAATACTGGAGTATGTTGCCATTTCCTTCTCCACTGGTATGCTTTACTTTGATTATAAACATTTCAACTACATTTAAGCTCAGCAAAAGCATCTTGAGCTCTCCCTCACCCCTGACAGCGAAAGGATGAAAAAGGAGTTTGAGACTGTGAGTTTCCACTGGATAGGAAAAAAAAAAAACACACACACATGCAGAAGAAAGAAATGAAATGACAAAATAAACTATATTAGTATACAAAAAGATCATGTAACTAAATCAATGTATTGCTTTATTTCATTTTTAATCTTTCAGGAAAATCTTGATCACCAAGATTCAAAGTATGGCTGAAGAAAGGGAATAAACATCCTGTTCCCTTCTCATGGGCAAATATTTTTTAGTATTTACACTAATTGAATACCAGTATTTTCAAGGAGCATTAAACTAAAAACCGAGATGAGGATTATAATACCATGGAGCTCAACCATCTATAGCATTAAATTTTCTTGTGTAATTCAGGATTAATCAACATGAGGTTTAATTAACTCATTTTATTCACTGCAAGTTCAAACAGATGGGTCAGAATAGATGTATTTAAGTAAATACAAGATGATATTTAAGTAAAGAATGGACTGTCAAGGAGAAGAGCATTTTAGCCACTAACCTTGATCCAACCCAACACTCCTAGTCTCGGCCCCACTGGATGGAGTCTCACCACATGCCCTTGGCTTTGCTCCAGCATTGTTCCCTCTTTCCAACACAGCTTGTCTTAGGCTCATATGCTTTATTTTTAAATAGCTTCCATTAAAGAGCTTTTAACACTAAATCTAAGTTGCTCTGATCTTAGCTTGGGGTCACTGAGGCCCATCAACACTATATCCTTGTCTTAGTCAAATTGTGGTTGGTTTTTTTTTTTTTTTCTCTTTTTCATTGTTGTTCTTTCTTTCTTGACTATCTGGACTCTAAAATCTATCTACCAGAAAGTAGAACTCACCAGCACCTCCACCAGAAGCTAAAAGTGCAGAGTAAGAAGATAGCAAAATATGTAAGGGTCATTAGGAAAATAACACAAGGAGCAGTTTGCATAAGCTCTGGAAGTTGGTGACGGACAGGGAGGCCTGGCGTGCTGCAGTCCATGGGGTCGCAGAGAGTTGGACACGACTGAGCCACTGAACTGAACTGAGGGATTAGTAGGGGTTGCTAATTAACATGGGCTAGTCAGTGCCATAATTACAAAGACGCCCTGCAGAGTAAGTTTCTAGTGGTTGAGGTTTCAGTGGCTAGAACTTTCCCCTTCATGGACCAGTATGTGGCCACAGATGTCAATATAATAACCTACGTTGGAGTATTTTGTATATTTTACCCATTTTAAGACTTCGCTCTTTCACTGCTATGCATTCTTCCTTGAGTAAATATTTATCTATGCAGTCTAATGGTTACAGCCCAAGGAGAGAAGCGAGGAAATATGGCTTCTTTCTGCTCCTGCTTTTCAACATGACAATGTGAAAGTCATTTCTCCTTAGTTCCCTCTATTAAGGAACTAAGATTCTACGCCCCTGGACTAAGTTCTAGAGATCTTCACACAAAAGTACTCCTATTCCATGGGATTCTGATCCCACTAAAAGTGCCCAAGCCCTGGAATCTAAATCACTGAGTACTCAGTCTGTTCTTGTCACCTCTGGGAGCCCAATTAGGTCTTGCAGTTCACAGAAGGAAAACCTATAGCCCAAAGGCTATTCCCTACGTCTCAATGAACCTACTGACAGCTGTCTTGGAAAATAAATTTTTGGTTCTCAGGTTGAGTTTCTCTCTCAGACAGTACGACAAAGTAGCAAACAGCTCTTTGCCAAGAATGCAGAGAACATAAGTCTATCTTTAAGCCTGACCTGGGTTTCAATAGCAACAGATCAAACACAAAAACTTATTAACTACAAATGAACCAAGCCAGCTCTACTTGGCTTTATAAATAAGAATAAAAAATACACCTCAACAAATTGGACACTGAACTAAGTATATAAGAGTGTACACCAATTTGAATTCTGCCACTGACTTGTTGGGGAACTTTTTTCTAAAAGTCAAAACTTCGCTGGCTTCAACTTCCCCATCCGTAAACTTTTTTTAAATGATATTTTACTGCAAATGCCTGGAGCTGTATAATCAGTCACATCATCTCCAGAATAAAACAAAGGCAAGGCCCTACTCCTGATCCAGATGGCCCTACACTCAATAAGAGACCTTGGAGATTTGGCTCAGAAGTGAGTAAACAGACTACAATACAGGAAGGGCAAGCTACTGGGGAGGGAGGCCAGTGCAGGTTAATCATTCACAGGATTAGGTGTCTTATTTCTCTTTCATAACATAGGCTTGACTAGCTGAAAACATACCCAGCCAAGCACAAAAAGCCATCAGTGGGTAAAAGGAAATAATTGAATGAGAAAGGAACCATGGTTCAGGTTCACATCATTTTAATTCTCTTAAATTCTTCCTTAAAGGGTCTTTCTTCACTTGAAATTTGAGAGAGATCAGTTCAACCTGGATACATAATTATTTTTCTTCCCTACACCAATTTATATATTGTATCAGTGAGCTTCCATAAGTTTATAGATTTTAGTGGAAGAGTTTGGCAACAGCTCTCAGTCTTGATCTCAGCTTCTTGCTATGTGACTTAGGCAAGTCTCTTAATCTAGCTAAGCTTCTTATTCCCCCAAGTTAGAAAACAGAAATTCTGAATTGAGCCCTGGCTAACAAAGGCACAAGCTCATTAGCGCCTGGCTCTCCCTTCCTTAGAAGATGTTTGTACTTTGCAATGTGATCAGAGGTCAAGTCAGTGAGGACAGGACAAATGTATTAATACATGTAATAGGTTAAGAATGAAATGACAGAAAAACACACAGGATCAACACCCTCCTCTCAACAACTGACCAAGCATTTCCTTACCCTTCTGAATTGGAACTGGACAATTTAAGGGAAAAGGGAAGGTACAAATTGAAATTAGAGACTAAACAGAATATAATGGAAAGAAGCATACTAAAACTGGCTGGTGGGTATACAAATTTAAACAGAGTTATGATATGGAGATGTTCAAGTTTTAAATATTTTCATCAGCCTAAAATAAGAATATGAGATGTGATAAATATGATGAAAGGTAATAACTGCCTAAAACACTGCATTTAATTTTTTCTTTAGAAAATAATATGAAAATTTACAGTGAATAAAACTTTAATCCTTTTCTCTAGAGAAGACTCTTCTCTAGAAATTCTTACTTCTTTTTCATACTGCAGGCTCCAGAGTAACAGAAAATGATGAAGGATCAAATAATAGAGCCTCTTAGGAAAAAGAACCTACTGTATAAAGATATGAACTCAGTTGGGCTGAGAACTTGTCCACCTCTTCACGCAGGAAAGCAAGAGCCTTCTGCTACTCGCCAGGGTATGGAGGAGGAGCTAATTTGTATATTGACCTAAAACTCTCCCTGGGCAGGTGGGCCTTGCTTTTCTAATGACTCCTGATGAAAATTTACTTTGTTCTACCCAAAGGCTAAAACCAAGACATAAAGCTTTTATTTTGGGAAACCTTGGTCTTAAAATTCAATGAAGGCATTATTCACTACACTTCTTTTTTTTCTTTTATTTCAACTCTTTATGCTCACAAATGAGAATAAAAGTTTTCATAGTCTTTCCAAGATGTAACTTTCTAATTGTGAAAAAGCAATACAACCTAAATGTACAACATCTAGAAGAATAGTGATGGAAATTATGCTACAATGAGAGAATTTATTTTGTGGCCATTAAAAGTCTGTTTACAAAAATTTTTTAATAGAATGAGAAAATGATCATGATGAAATGGTAAATGAAAACACTATACAAGATTATGTAAACTATGAGCTAAAGTGTGTAAAAATTTAAATATTTAAAGATGAAGGAAACATAACGTTATTAACAGTAGATATTTAAGGATGGGGTTTTAGATCATTAATTTTTTTATAAAAGCTTTATTGAGAGATAATTCATGTACTATACAATTCATTCACTGAAAAATTCTCACTTGTTTTTAACATATTCACTGAGTTGTGCAATCATTACCACAATCAATTTTAGAACATTTTTATCACTTCAAAAAGAAATCCTGTACCCTTTAGCTATCATCCACAAGCCCACCCACTCCCATCCCAAAGCAACCACTAACCTAATTTCTGTCTCTATAGATTTCCCTGTTCTGGACACTTCACACAAATGTTATCATAGAATGTGTGGTCTTTGGTGAAAGGCTTCTTTCACTTAGCATAATGTTTTCAAGGTTCATCTACATTGTAACAGGTATCAGTACTTCATTTCTGTTTACCATCAAATAATATTTCATTGTATGGACATGCCACGTATTGTTTATTCATTCATCCACTGATGTATATTTAAGGTATTTCCACTTTGAGGTCATTACAAATAATGATACTATGAACATTTGTATACAACTTTTTTTCAGTTATTTTAAGTGTATACTTAGGAGCAGATGGATCCATTTTTAAAACAATTTTGTGCTCCCAAATTTTATATGTACAAGGTATTTATAATTCTTTTATTATTAAAGAAAAATAGTAACAAAAAAAAGATATCCCTTTGAGTTCAATTCTCCCGTTGCCAGAACTTCCCGTGCCCAATCTCTCATGCTCTCTGAAACCCAAGCCAGACGTTTTCTAGTTAATTACCTAAAATGTTTTTAACAAACGCTTGTTCTCAATTGGACCCTGTACTGGGCAAATTAGAGGATATGAAAGAAATAGGAAATGAGGTCTTTGCTTTCAAGAAAGGAATGCTGCTAAACTCTAGAGAGAATGCTTGGGAGGGAAAACCACTAACATTAACCTAGGAAACAGAGGAATATGGCATATTCAAGTGGGGTGGTTCCATCCTGCACTGCAGGTGAACCGTTTTATTGCTCAACAGAAAACTAAGTCTGAAAACTGGACTTCACAGTCATTGCAACCATCTGTAAGGAAGGCATTTTTCTAATGAAGAACCTAAGGCAGGGAGATGGTTAAAAGGTTCTTTCTACCCCAGCTAAGTATTACCTGCTCTTTTCTATGTACATTCACACATACGTACCAACAAGATTTGTTTCTGCTTAGAAAAGGCTGTGTTGGCAGGGCAGTGTAAGGAAGTGGAAAAACAGTACAGCCGTAAGATAAACTAGGAATCCACCTGGGATCTCCAGTTCAAAATATGCCCATTGGTTCAAACTGCATCCTGCCCTCATATATACAGATATCACTAACCAGGTGGCTCAGATAGTAAAGAATCCTCCTACCAAAGCAGGAGACGTGGCTTCAATCCTTGGGTCAGGAAGATCCCCTGACAAAGGAAATAGCAACCCACTCCAGTATTCTTGCCTAGGAAATCCCATGGAAAGAGGAGCCTGGCGGGCTACAGTCCATGGGGTCACAAAGAGTTAGACATGATTTAGCAACTAAACAACAACAACCTCTTATACCACCTAGGCCACAAGAGAATTCAAGCCCCGAGGACTCAGCAATATCCACAGAGAGAGTTGTTTGTGATATAAGATATCACATTGAGGGAAGGGATTAACATTTGAAATGAAATATGCTATTTTAAATGTATTTAGGTGTTCTGAAAAATAATATAATAAACATCCATACACTTGATTTAAGATATAAAACAGTGAGGTATATTTTAAGGACTAAATAAATGGAAAAAATCAAATTATGCAAAGTTAGTGGTCAATAATAAAATAAGAAGGGTAAGCCATCAACAAGAGGTCTTAGAGTAGGGTAAATCACTTTGAGTGCAGAAAGCTGGAACCAGGCACTAAACAATAAAATGAAACCAGGCCATTTTAGGGTAATATAACTTGTCCCAAACATGACTCTGGCCTGGGCCCTCCCTTGTCCTCCCTCACTGCAGCCTCCTCTGAAACCATGCTTCTCCCAGGGTACCAGATGAATCATTTGTTAGAAGAGTGAAGAAAACAGCCTCAGATGAAAAAGAACAGAGACCAAAATTCACAGAGCGTCCTACGCACACTGGAGTCTTCAGGGAACGGGAGCTATATAAACGACTGTGAGAGTGATTAGGAAAACAAAACAGCAAGAATAATCCCTCCTGAAAACTGAAAGAGGAGAGTGCCAGGAATGAAATGCTTTGGTGGAGGTATGCCCATGTCCTAGGATGGGAATAAAGGCGGGTTTTAAAGGGCAAGTCTGAAATATACTCGCTGAATGTGACCTGCCTTGCTAAGCCTGGTTCTTGTCATGGCTATTATGCCCTCAATTTCATGAACATCATGTTCACTTCGGAAAAAAAGAAAAAACTTGTTTTAGTAGTAATTGCACATCAATACAAGAGTCCTATTATTTCTATTAAGTTAATTAACCTATTTTTGAAAAGTATACAAAATAGATCACTTAAGTAGGTGTGACCTTACCCGGTGAACTATGCTTTTAAACTGTCTGCAACTATTAAGATTTATAGTCGCCTTTATCAACATCTTAGCTGGAAAAGGCTGGCTGAGTGAAAGGCATGTAGCGCCAGGAAAAGACACCGTTGGTCCCTATCAATCAGCCTATTATAACTTCATGATATTTAGATAATATGATTAGATTTTCAAATTGAATGCTGTTTAATCTAAATTCCAGAGTGCTTGTGTAATCATGTCATATTTTAAGCTCAGGCAAATAGTCTGAAGGAGAGAATTTGTAACTGAGGTCTATAAATAAAATAATGTTCTTCCTAGACTGCTAAGGAAGAAAACTGCTTTACCATGGCATACGTATGTGGGCAAAAACTACTTACAAATTTTCACCACTATCATCATCAACTGCATAAAAGGACTTTGCAGAACTGAGCAGAGTGCTAGGCAATATACAATAGTTTTGCCCTGTATTTTGGTCCTGGGTTGATGGCAAAAAGTTCTAGAAGTCCATTTCTATTAAACATCAAATTTAATTCCATTTATGAAATGATAATGTTCGTTCAAGCCTCTTGGTCATACGGCCCACCTGAAGAAGTGATATTTGTGCTATAAGTAATAACATTCACTGACAAGATAAAAAGATATTTCCAAGCTCTCATACTCTAACAAAATGGTCTCATTGTTGGAGAGAGAAATGCAGATCTCAAAAAACATCAAGTCTCCCGAGCCTGATCACCTCCTTAGAATCTGTGAGCTCCAACGGTATATATATATATGAAATATGAAGTCTTTCCATGTTGAGACCTCAACTGAAAAATAGTGAACTGTGTCAAAGTCACAGAGCAGCAGCCCAATCTAACTCATTTTTAAAACTCCAGCAATGATCTCCCAGGCTCTTGGAAACTGACTGAACAAATTAATGAATGAGTGTGCAGAAACTGGCTCTTCGATGCCTCCGGAAGTCTAGGCTTCTTAGTCTTTGAAGCTTTAGTCTCTGTTCCCACATTCATCTCTTCTCAAATACAGATCTTCATGTGTGCTTCACACAAAGTGAAGTGAATTATTGGCTATTTCCCATTCATTCTGTTTTCTTTCCTCCAAATTCATGTCTTAGTTTGCATTTTCCTTTGTTTAAACTTTTTATTTTATATTGAAGTATAGTCGATTAACAACGCTATGATAGTTTCAGGTGCACAGCAGAGGGACTCAGCCTTACATTCTCCTGCTTTATTCTTTTTGCAGGAAGGTTTTCTGATCTCCTTGTGTTTAAACCCTACCCACAATTTACATATACTCCAGGGGTTTATTCCGAATGAAATGGATGTAAAGGGGTTCTGGACACAAGGGTAGAGGGTGGGCTGGAGGAGGTAATTGAACTGAAATGAAATGGAAGATTTAAGGAAGAGTCTACATCCTGGGAGAGACAACATTTGTACCTTAGCCTCTTTCTCTCCCTCAGCTCCCTAAACTCTGGCAACCAGATGTTTAACTCTCAGAAAGAAAATTGAAACAGTCTTCTCTGGACAAAAAGATTTCTTTTCTATGTAGAGAAAAGACATACAAATGTAGACATTTGGAGGTCCACCCACAAGACACTGTTTCCATGCCAAAAACCGTCTAATAAAGACACTAGTCAACAAAACTGCCCATATACCTAAAACACCTGCGTGTGTCTGTGTGTGTGGTACAAACATGTGATGTCCACACATGTGCATGCACCTCTTACTCTTCAACACAGAGTGCCAAAGAACATCAGACTTTTGAAAGAAAGCCTCCAACATGAGAGATAAAGAGCAAATTGTAATCCCATCCATGTCATCTGTGTCATAAAAACAGTTTGTGTTTCCCAATGTGAGAGGTGGACCATAAAGAAGGCTGAGCACCAAAGAATTGATGCTTTTGAATTGTGATGCTGGAGAAGACTCTTGAGAGTCTCTTGGACAGCAAGGAGATCAAACCAGTCAATCCTAAAGGAAATCAACTCTGAATACATATTGGAAGGACTGATGCTGAAGCTGAAACTCCAGTACTTTGGCTACCTGATGCAAAGAGCTGACTCACTGGAAAAGACCCTGATGCTTGGAAAGATTGAGGGCAGGAGGAGAATGGGATGACAGAGGATGAGACGGTTGGATGGCATCACCAACTCAATGAACATGGGTTTAATCAAACTCCAGGAGACGGTGAAGGACAGGGAAGCCTGGCAAGCTGTGGTGCATGGGGTCACAGAGTCAGACACAAGTTAGTGACTGAACAACAGCAACAATGAAACAACTATATTAAAGATGCTTAAAGGGCACTTCTGGGGATATTAAGGATATGATTTTCAATATTTAGCACCTTGTACTTTGATAAGATCTGTGTGAATATCAATGTAATGATGATACAAATGTCTATGTCCCTTTTATTAGTGAAAATGTAGGTTAACAAAGAAGTGGTGAATGAAGAAATATGAATTTGGTATACTTATGTTAAGATAGTGTCCATCCTGGGCTACTGTCATATCTAACCAAATTCTTTGTGCTTGACCCAGTCTTTAAAATTATCCTCCATTTTTTCTCTTCATATTACTTCTCCTTCCCAATTTAGAAATCAAAACTCTTATTTTCCTCAGAATCTGGTGAGCTGGCATGGAGAGAGTGATCTGTTTGATTAATATATCCTTAAGTATTTAATGACTAATAGATCTGTGTCTCCTTCTAAGGCAAGGAGCTAAAGAAAAGAGGATGCCAGGGGTCAAAGGCCTTCAGCTCAGCACTAGCTCATCCATGGCAATGGAATGACCTTAGGCAGATCAGTGAATTGCTTTGAAGTTATATTCCTTTACCTCTAAAATATGTATAATAGAAATCTATTCAATAAAGTTCTTTTCAAAACTAAATAACACAATGCTTATGGAAGGACTTCACAACTATGTATAAAGTTCTAAAGAGGGCAGGAAATGTAGATAGAATATCAGAAAACTGATGAATGAGTCTTTAAGGTGAAATTTCAGACTATGAAATCTCTGGGTAAGTACAAGGGGTATGGGAGCACTCTTCTTGATCCTTCACTCATACAAGTAAAGTACTCTATCAATTCTTAATCTAAGTACTTTCAAGGGCCATTTCCATGCAACACTGAAAAGGGAGTGGAATTTGAGCAGGTAGATATGGTTATGGGACTTTACTTCATCCATCCATGCATACACTCAACTATCTATCCATCCATCCATCCATCCAAACAACCAACCAGGTCCTATCTATGTGTCAATCACTCAGCTGGACATGAAAATACAAAACTGGACAAGATACAATCCCTCTGGTAATTAAGTACGAAGAAAAGGAAATACACAAAATAAGTGCCATAGGTTTCATAGGAACTACGTAAGAAATATGCACAGGGTACGATGAAGCAAGACTAATCAATTCCATTTGCGAAGATGAGATGGCTGGATGGCATCACTGACTCGATGGACGCGGGTCTGAGTTAACTCCGGGAGTAGGTGATGGACAGGGAGGCCTGGCGTGCTGCGATTCATGGGGTCGCAAAGAGTCGGACACCACTGAGCGACTGAACTGAACGGATGTAAGAAATATGCACAGGGTACGATGAAGCAAGACTAATCAATTCCATTTGAGTCACTAGAGACTTCATGCTGAAACTGGGTGTTAAAAAATTAACAGGTCTTCATCGATCAAAGAAATGGACGGAGAGAGGGTAGAGTGTTCAACAACATGTATGTTTAATAACCCACAAATATTCAATATGGTCGAAGCATAAACCAACGAGAGGATGCTAAGCTAGAAACAAGATAAAAATAATTAAGACCGCGATAATATCAGAAGTTTAAATCTTATCTTGTAGGGACACATGAATCTGCTACCAAATTTTTTTAAGTGAGAAAGTGACACTTTATGACTTGCATTTTGGAAGGCTAATCTAGAAATGGTCTGAGAATAGACTGCAGTTGGGTAGGTCTGGTGGCAAGAAGACAACTGTAGTCATTCAATTGTCCCCCAGTAGGTCAATAAAGTGAAGCTGAAAAGAGAATACAGATCCAAATTCCTGGCTTCCACTGTCTCTTCCACTCTATCATCATCAGTCACCTCTGGGATGTTACTACTGGGTGGGTACCTTGTACTATATTTACCTGGCACTGTATTCACAGCACTGGGTCAGATCACCCTTTTATAGAATAAGGTATTAATGCAGAGGAATGGTATCTCTAAGGCCTTTCAGCTATTTCTCTTATGCATGATGTTTACCAAATTAAGTGAATTATTCTACAGCATGCAAAACTTAAAAATAATTTTATAAAGTACATACAACCCTGAATATAAAGCTAATGAAAAAAAAATATATATATGTGTGTGTGTGTGTGCATAAGTAGACAGTTGGTTTTGATCATTACTAAAAAAAAAAAGTTTAACGAGGGATACAAGATGATACAGACAGCTGGCGTGAGACTGGAGCTGTATACCACATGATCACCAGTACAAATCCAGTCCAGGCCTGGTGTGACTGGAAGATACTTTGATATAATGGTGCTTTGTTGGCTAGTATGAAATAACTGATCTGTTTCATGCCAGTTCTCACAAGACAAGCATCTACGTCACAAAATAAATAGCACTCCTGACCCTAATAGAACTCTGTCCAAGAGAAAAATTCTGGATGAATAAAGTCTGAATTTCTGCCTCCCTACCCCTTTCTCCACCATAAAGGTGGTCCCCCTTTCCACTGTTCCATCCAAATCAATAACTTCTAGAGGTTCCTTATCTCTCTATGGCAAAACCCACATGCCACTGTGCAATCTTACTTTCTAAGATGATCCATGGAGGGTTCCAGGTTTACACACATTAACTGGTGCAAGCTTTCCAATGCATTATTAATGGGACAAAAGAATAAATTTCATTTTAAAGTGATTTTCAAGTCATCCTACAGAGGACATCTGAAAGTACTTAAGAAACACACCATATCCTTTGTGACTGAAAGAAAGAACGAAAGGATAAAAAAAAGCCTCTTCTGTCTTGCTCCATAAAGGTTATTGAAAATACCATGCGATTAATGCTATTTATATGGCATTGAGCTAAACTCAAAAGGTAACACTTAACCACTCTCTGTTTACCAAGTTAATCCACCAGATTTGTTTACTTTGCCTGATTTACTAAGACAAATACATTGAGTGTCTGAAATGTTTTATCTGGCCCTGGGAAAGGAAAACTAAAGGAGTGTTGTGCTTTTATTAATAGATAAGTGCAAACAGGCCCTATCCTATCAAATGAACAGCTAGGACCTTTGGCCACTGTTTACTGAAAATAAAATTAGCCTTGGCTGGCAGGTACTTATCAGATCTGAGAATAATTAACTACCCACATCTGGTACATGTTACTGAAAATGCTAGTGGGAGCCATTAACTTTGGTAAGGGTTATTTTTCCTGAACAGCTAACATCCCCCTAACATACCATTGGAATGCACCCTTTTCTTCCCAAACACACTCATGGCAGCACCAAAAGCAGTTCCACAAACTGTTTCCCCACTTCAACTCCATAGAAAGACAGTCCTAGAAATCCAAAAGAAATGACTGAGACCTGGCTGGTTCCCACCACACTCCACAATGCTCACCCATGGGATCACCTGCCCTAGCAACACAAACAAGGGTCATTTTAAGTTAATCAATAATAACACTTTGTAGTTTAAGTTTTCTGTTTTGTTTTGTTTTTCTTAAAGGACTTCAAGGGACATCACCAGTGTAGAATAAAATGAGTATAGCTTTCACAATCTGAAAGAAGAGTCTAGGAACCAACATCCCTTAGAGCTAGTCAGCTGAAGAGGCAGTAATCAAATTGAGGTAACCTTGGCCCTATCTCATTTCTTCTCTATACTAACAATATCTTTACCAGGTAAGAGTTTCTACAATTTTACTGAAGGAAAGGAAATGCTCTAAGGCATTTATATAAATAAGCAATGCAAAATAAATCATTTTATATTTATATCACAGGAACTAGAGCCAGGAAACTCAAGGACTCTGCAATTAACTTGCTGGAAAATTCTAAACAAGTCAGATGACTGGTTTAGTCAAGTGACCTCTCTTCTCTCTGCTCTGTAAACTGAGAATACCAACATCTCCCACAAAACAGTGGGGAGGAGTAAACTTCTGACAGCACCAGGAAAATGCATATAAACGGACAGATAAGAAATTCCAAATCTCCAAAAACATTTCTTCTCAAGGAAATTAGCAGGACTATACTAATAAAGTGTAACATTTTACCCAGCACCATTTACAAAGGTATTTTCCCAAAATGTTTTGTAGACATACAATTATTACCCCTTCTATAGATTTAAGGGCCTAGATCCGATAGATAAGAGTGCCTGATGAACTATGGAATGAGGTTCGTGACATTGTACAGCAGACAGGGATCAAGACCATCCCCATGGAAAAGAAATGCAAAAAAGCGAAATGGCTGTCTGGGGAAGCCTTACAAATAGATGTGAAAAGAAGAGAAGCGAAAAGCAAAGGAGAAAAGGAAAGATATAAGCATCTGAATGCAGAGTCCCAAGAATAGCAAGAAGAGATAAGAAAGCCTTCTTCAGCGATCAATGCAAAGAAATAGAGGAAAAGAACAGAATGGGAAAGACTAGAGATCTCTTCAAGAAAATTAGAGATACCAAGGGAACATTTCATGCAAAGATGGGCTCGATAAAGGACAGAAATGGTATGGACCTAACAGAAGCAGAAGATATTAAAAAGAGATGGCAAGAATACACAGAAGAACTATACAAAAAGGATCGTCACGACCTGGATAATCACGATGGTGTGATCATTCATCTAGAGCCAGACATCTTGGAATGTGAAGTCAAGTGGGCCTCAGAAAGCATCACTACAAACAAAGCTAGTGGAGGTGATGGAATTCCAGTAGAGCAATTTCAAATCCTGAAAGATGATGCTGTGAAAGTGCTACACTCAATATGCCAGCAAATTTGGAAAACTCAGCAGTGGCCACAGGACTGGAAAAGGTCAGTTTTCATTCCAATGCCAAAGAATGCTCAAACTACCGCACAATTGCACTCATCTCACACGCTAGGAAAGAAATGCTCAAAATTCTCCAAGCCAGGCTTCAGCAATACGTGAACCGTGAACTTCCTGATGTTCAAGCTGGTTTTAGAAAAGGCAGAGGAACCAGAGATCAAATTGCCAACATTTGCTGGATCATGGAAAAAGCAAGAGAGTTCCAGAAAAACATCTATTTCTGCTTTGTTGACAATGTCAAAGCCTGACTGTGTGGATCACAATAAACTGTGGAAAATTCTGAAAGAGATGGGAATACCAGACCACCTAACCTGCCTCTTGAGAAATCTGTATGCAGGCCAGGAGGCAACAGTTAGAACTGGACATGGAACAACAGAATGGTTCCAAATAGGAAAAGGAGTACGTCAAGGCTGTATATTGTCACTCTGCTTATTTAACTTATATGCAGAGTACATCAAGAGACACGCTGGACTGGAAGAGACACAAGCTGGAATCAAGATTGCCGGGAGAAATATCAATAACCTCAGATATGCAGATGACACCACCCTTATGGCAGAAAGTGAAGAAGAACTAAAAAGCCTCTTGATGAAAGTGAAAGAGGAGAGTGAAAAAGTTGGCTTAAAGCTCAACATTCAGAAAACAAAGATCATGGCATCCGGTCCTATCACTCCATGGGAAATAGATGGAGAAACAGTGGAAACAGTGTCAGACTTTATTTTTTTGGGCTCCAAAATCACTGCAGATGGTAACTGCAGCCATGAAATTAAAAGACGCTTACTCCTTGGAAGAAAAGTTATGATCAACCTAGATAGCATATTAAAAGCAGAGACATTACTTTGCCGACTAAGGTCCGTCTAGTCAAGGCTATGGTTTTTCCAGTAGTCATGTATGTATGTGAGAGTTGGACTGTGAAGAAGGCCAAGCGCCGAAGAATTGATGCTTTTGAACTGTGGTGTTGGAGAAGACTCTTGAGAGTCCCTTGGACTGCAAGGAGATCCAACCAGTCCATTCTGAAGGAGATCAGTCCTGGGATTTCTTTGGAAGGAATGATGCTAAAGCTGAAACTCCAGTACTTTGGCCACCTCATGTGAAGAGTTGACTCACTGGAAAAGACTTTGATGCTGGGAGGGATTGGGGGCAGGAGAAGAAGGGGACAACCCAGGATAAGATGGCTGGATGGCATCACTGACTCAATGGACGCGAGTCTGAGTGAACTCCGGGAGTTGGTGATGGACAGGGAGGCCTGGCATGCTGCAATTCATGGGGTCACAAAGAGTTGGACACGACTGAGCGACTGAACTGAACTGAACCTAACTGTGTCAGGAGGTCTTGCATTCTGGAGACTAAGACCTTGGGTGGTTTGAAGATAAGCAGTTGCCTTATTTCCCAAGAAATTGCAAATTGGATTTTATGAACAATGAATAGATGGCTTGTCTATACACTCATACCTTACTAAAATATGCTAGATGGGTAGACATTAGACATCTTAGTAGGTGAGGACACGAGTTAAGAAATGGGGATCTCTAGGGATATTGAACCAGTAAATAAGGCTTGAGGACTTCCTAGGTGGCTCCGTGGTAAAGAATCCACCTGCCAAGCAGGAGAGGAAGGCTTGATCCCTGGGGAGGGAAAATCCCCTGGAGAAGGAAGTGGAAGCCCACTCCAATATTCTTGCCTGGGAAACCTCATTGTCAGAGGGGCCTGGTGTGCTGCAGTCCATGGATTTGCAAAGAGTTCTGACATGACTTAGCCACTAAACAACAAAAACAAATAAGGCTTGGGATACAAAAGGAGGTAAGAGTAATCTGCATGGAGGAAATATAACAAAGGGGAGGGAACTGAGGCCGAAAGAAAACAGAAGGAACAAAAGAAGCAATCATAGAGCTGGGTGGATGGTGAGTTAAAAAATGAAGCCAAACCAGGGGGGTGACAGCCATGGGCTGAAGGGACCTCAAGCAATTAAAGCAAGACAGAAGGAGGGTCTTCCGTGTGAGATACCAAGGCAAGTAGGAATTATTTGGTTGAAATTGGAGAAAATGCTGTTGATCTGGTTTGGGTTCAGTGAAGCTGAAAAGAATTAGAGAGAAATGGATCTATAATTCCGTGCATGCACAGAATTGTGAGGCACCTGGAATATGATACTGAAAAATTATTTGGTAAGACGGGCAAAATGAGAAAAGTCCCAAATCTTCCAATTCCAATAATAAATTTGATTTGCTGGATTGTTAAAGACTTCTCTGTCAATGCCTTCTGTACTATCCTTCTACTCATTCCATTACTCTACTGGAACACTATGTGAGGTGTGACTAGAGAAGTGCAGCTTTCCTACATTATTCAGATTTGCACAATCCAGAAAGCACTTGCAGTCTTAAGGAGGTGAACTGTTGGAAGTCTGTTTGTGCCATTAAACAAGCAGATTGATTTCTCTGAAGTGTTAAGCCCCATAACTAGCAGCTCAGTTGCTCAGTCGTGTCTGACTCTTTGCGACCCCATGGACTGTAGCCTGTAAGGCTCCTCTGTCCATGGAATTCCCCAAGCCAGAATACTGGAGTGGGTAGCTATTCTCTTCTCCAGGGGATCCTCCCAACCCAGGGATTAAACCCAGGTTTCCAGCACTGCAGGCAGATTCTTTACCGTCAGAGCCACCAGGAAAGCCCCTATAACTAGCAGCTACAGTATATTAAATATACTCTTCCGCCTTCATTCCTTTTTTCCCAAAACATGTGCTGATTAAAGGGAAAAAAATTGTATACATTTTCTAGCACATTAAATATCCTATTAGCATCATAATTTTTAAAAATGCCTTGGGTGAGAGATTAAAAGATAATTATTTCCCCTTGTATAGAATCTTCTATGTGAAATGTTTAAAAGGCTTCTAAGATAAACTTATATATTTGTTTTAAAATTATTCAGTATTCATGGAAGCAACCTAAATGTCTATCGGAAGATGAATGGAAAGATGACGTGGTATATAGATATATATATACACAAAGGGATGCTGTTGTTGTTGCTGTTTAGTTGCTAAGTTGTGCCCTACACTTTTGTGACCCCATGGACTGTAGCCCACCAGACTCCTCTGTCCATGGGATTTCCCAAGCAAGAATACTGGAGTATTTGGTTACTGGTTGCCATTTCCTTCTCCAGGGGATCTTCCCAACCCAGGGACTGAACCCTAGTCTCCTGCATTGGCAGGTGGATTCTTTACCACTGAGCCACTAGGGAAGCCCATGCTGCTGCTGCTGCTGCTGCTGCTACTGCTAAGTCGCTTCAGTCGTGTCCGACTCTGTGCGATCCCATAGACAGCAGCCCACCAGGCTCCCCTGTCCCTGGGATTCTCAAGGCAAGAACACTGGAGTGGGTTGCCATTTCCTTCTCCAAGGCATGAAAGTGAAGTGTGAAAGGGAAGTCGCTCAGTCGTGTCCAACTCTTAGCGACCCCATGGACTGCAGCCTACCAGGCTCCTGTGTCCATGGGATTTTCCAGGCAAGAGTACTGGAGTGGGGTGCCACTGCCTTGTCCGAGGGAAGCTCATACTCAGCCATAAAAAGAATGAAATCTTGCTATTGGTGAAGATGTGGATGGACCTAGAGGGTATTTGCTAAATGAAATAAGTCAGATTTCTTACATGTGGAATTATGACTTCACTTACTTATGGAATCTATAAAACAAAATGAATTTTAAAAAATAGAAACAGACTCATAGATACAGAGAAGAAACTGGTGGTTTCCAGAGGAGAAGGGGCAAGGGAATAAGAGAAATAAGTGAAAGAAATTAAGAGAAACAAACTTCAGTTATAAAATAAATAAGTCACAGGTTGTAATATACAGCCTAGGGGATATCATCAATAATACTGTAGAAACTTTGGATGGGGACAGATGGTTACTAGACTTTTCATTTCATAATGTATTTAAATGTTAAATCACTATGCTATACACTTGAAACTACCATAATACTGTACCTCAATTATATTTCAATGAAAGAAAAAGAAAACTCTAAGAAATATACCAAAAACCCCACCAAACCCTCTTAGAACTAATCAGTGAGTTTAGCAAGGTCACGGGATATAAGATAAGTAATCAAAATCATTTCTACATGCCAGCATGTACACAGGGATGTTGTTTAGTTGCTAAGTCATGTCTGACTCTTTGCAACCACATGGACTATAGCCTGCCAGGCTCCTCTGTCCATGGGATTTTCCAGGCAAGAACACTGAAGTGGGCTGTCATTTTCCTTCTCCAGGGGATCTTCCTGACCCAGGGATCAAACCCAAGTCTCCTACACTGGCAGGCAAATTTTTTTTACCACTGACTGAGCCATCAGAGAAGCCTGTACACAGAATACTGAAATAAAATTAAAAATAGACCTGCTTGCGATCAAGCAATCCTACTTCCGGGTGTATATTTGAAGGAAATGAAATTAGTATTTGGGCAAGATATCTGTACTCTCATGTTCACGGAAGCACTGCTCATAATAGCCAAGATAGATACACAACCTCAATGCTGAGAATAAATCAAGTGTGATACACAAACACACACCCACGTGCACACACACAATTGCTTAGCCATAAAAAAGGAAGAAAATCCTTCCACTTGTGACAACATAGATGAACAGGGAGGACATTAAGCTAAGTAAAACAAGCCAGACAGAGAAAGATAAACACTGTATGATCTCACCAGTATGTGGGATTTAAAAATAGAAAAGTCCAACTCAGAGAAGCAGAGAGTAGAATCATGGTGGCAATGGTGGGTGGAGGAAGTGGGGAGACGTTGGTCAAAGGGCACAAAGTTTCAGTTATAAAATGAAGTAAGTTCTGGGGATCTAACGTACATCATGGTGACTATAGTCAATAATATTCTACTGTATTCTTAAGACTTGCTGAGGATAGATTTTAAGCTTTCTCATCACACTCACACAAAATGTATCTATGTGAGGTGATGGATGTTAATTAATTATGGTAATCATTTTACATTGTATACATATATCAATCATCATGTTGTACGCTTTAAATATATACAATTTTACTTGTCAATTATACCTCAATAAAACTAGGAAATATACTATTTATCATCACTAAAATAAATGAAGTACTTAGATGTAAATCAAACAAAACACGTGCAGTACTTGTGCGCTGAAAACTACCCAAAACTCATGAAAGCAATAAAATAAGATTAAACAAATAGAGATAAATACTGTGAAGATTTTTTAATGAAAGCTTTCAGTATTTGATTTAAAATAACTGTAGATTAATAGTTTAAAGAAATTTTATATGAAATAAAAGTTATACCTGAAAAATTAGCTAAAGCTTTTATAGAACAATTTTTAAAAACTTTTTTCTAACCTTTTATCTTATGTTGGATTATAACCAATTAACAGTGTTGTGATAGTTTCAGGTGCACAGCAGAGTGACTCAGCCATAGGTTTCCTTGTATTCCTTCTCCCCGAAATTCCCTTCCCATCCAGGTTGTCACATAACATTGAGCAGGGTTCCCTGTACGATACAGTAGCTTCTTGTTGGTTATCCATTTTAAATATGGCAGTGTGTACATGTCCATCCCAAACTCCCTAACTATCACTTCCCCTTCCCCTTTCCCCAGTAACCATAAGCTCATTCTCTAAGTCTGTGAGTCTATTTCTGTTTTGTAAGTAAATTTATTTGGATAATTTTTTTTAGATTTCACACATAAGTGATATCACAGATATTTTGCTTTCTCTGTTTGATTTACTTCACTAATATGACAATTTTACCCACTAAATAAGAGAAATCAATGTTCTAATATTGGCTGTTGTGAAAATAAATTTTTCTGAATCAATTGGCTACTGAATTGTACCTAGATGTCTGAATCCTTCAAATCTTGCTCTGTATCATACCTTACTTTCAAAATTTTTCTTAACAGTAACAGCTTGGAACTGGAACCTTATTATAAAGGAGGGTTTCTTAACCTTAGCACTATATTGGCATTTGGGGCTGGGTAATTCTTCATGAGAGGCACTGTCCTGTGCATAGATGTTCAGCAGCATCCTTGGGTTCTACCCAGTAGCATGCCTTCAACTTCCCTGCTCAATTCTGACAACCAAAAAAATGTCCCCAGACATCGCCAAATTTCCCCTAAAAGCAAAATCACCCCCGCTGAAAATAACTGCTATAAAGGAACGACAACCATCACAGTTTCATTCAGGAGAATGTGAAGTGAAAGTGTTGGTTGCTCAGCCCCATGCTAGGTTCCTGTGTCTGTGGAATTCCCTAGGCAACTGGGTAGCCATTCCCTTCTTCAGGGGATCTTCCCCACCCAGGGATCAAACCTAGATCTCCCGCATGGTGGGCAGATTCTTTACCACCTGAGCCATCAGAGAAGAAGCACGGTATTCTAGGGATACAAGTTATGAAGAAAAGAAGCTGGGCTTTGGAGTTACACAAACTGGAATTAGGACTATCACTCAAGAGCTATGTTCAGTTCAGTTCAGTTCAGTTCAGTCGCTCAGTCGTGTCTGACTCTTTGCGACCCCATGAATCACAGCACAACAGGCCTCCCTGTTCATCACCATCTCCCGGAGTTCACTCAGACTCACGTCCATCAAGTCCGTGATGCCATCCAGCCATCTCATCCTCTGTCGTCCCCTTCTCCTCCTGACCCCAATCCCTCCCAGCATCAGAGACTTTTCCAATGAGTCAACTCTTCTCATGAGGTGGCCAAAGTACTGGAGTTTCAGCTTTAGCATCAGTCCTTTCAAAGAAATCCCAGGGTTGATCTCCTTCAGAGTGGACTGGCTGGATCTCCTTGCAGTCCAAGGGACTCTCAAGAGTCTTCTCCAACACCACAGTTCAAAAGCATCAATTCTTCGGCGCTTGGCCTTCTTCACAGTCCAACTCTCACATCCATACATGACCACAGGGAAAACCATAGCCTTGACTAGACGGACCTTAGTCGGCAAAGTAATGTCTCTGCTTTTGAATATGCTATCTAGGTTGATCATAACTTTTCTTCCAAGGAGTAAGCGTCTTTTAATTTCATGGCTGCAGTCACCATCTGCAGTGATTCTGGAGCCCCAAAATATAAAGTCTGACACTGTTTCCACTGTTTCCCCATCTATTTCCCATGCAAAGAGCTTAAATTCATGGAGCCAAAATTACTATGCTTTGCATTACCTACTATGATGTCAATGAATAGCACATGCAAATTTGGTTTGTTTTCTTTGTTGCCACATTTCTAGGTGGCCAACAGTAAAGGTTTGCTTTGAGCATAATGATTTTATTAATTGCTTTTTTAAAAAAAAGTAACTTCTAGAAGACTGAAAGAGGGGTTAAACAGTGGATTAAATCATCAAAATATCACAATTGGGACTAGGGTGTGTCAAGTGAGACACCTACCTTAGATGCAAAACTCGGTAATCAAGGTAGAAGCAAGGTTAATGACATTTTAATGCACAACTTTAAAAATCAAAATTAATGCCAAAAATCCATGATGAAGAAAATATCAGAATTTTAAATAAAGGCAGGGTCAACATCACTGACTTTTTCCTTTGCCCCAGGCTTTAAAATTGCTCATCATGGCATTCCAGAACAGTAAAATTTCTAAGCTATTAATGGAAAAAGCAAAGGCATATCTAGTATTCACAAACAACATCAAGGACCTAAATGCTCTTGAGAGGCAATGCAGTTGAGAACTCTGAATTGAAAGCTAACCAGCTCTACCAGTAATAAGTTATGTAACCCAGAAAATTACTTGGCCATTCTAGACTTTAGTTTTTTCACACATAAACTGAAAGGGCAACACTAACAGATCATCAAGAGCTTTAACTCTAAAGTTCTATGATTATATTCTAAATTTAATTTCTTTGATGTCTAAAAACAAATAAATACCAATATATTGCATTTTCAGTCCAGCATTCATGTTATCTAGGAGCTTATGAAATAACAAGCTTTAAGCATTCAAGTCTACCAGTGAAAATAACCCAAGTTGAGGGTTGTTTTTGTTTGTTTAATATGAGCGCTCACACATGTTTCACATGCCATTTGATTATAAGATCCTGCAGCGGGGAGGTCAGCAGCTTTCCATTGTGGGTATGGAGTAGCAAGGTTGATCTGTGTCTCTAAAAGCTGAAATAATTCATACGGCCCACCTACTGACAAGTCTGCTGAAGCATAAAATAATTGGGTTAATAAGTGACTGCTTATAATTCCCAACAATTTTCAGAAATAGGAAAAGGAAAATCTAAACAACAACAAAGAGAAGGTAACAAGTATCTGGAATAGGAGTGAGAAAAAAGTAATCTATTAATTCTTTAAAAATAATCTATTACATTAAAAGTGATCAAAGTAGCAGGTGACTGAAAAAGCAATGGAAAAAGAGTGAGTGGAAGTCGGTCAGTTGTGTCTGACTCTTTGCAACCCCATGGACTATACAATCCATGGAATTCTCTAGCCCAGAATACTGGAGTGGGTAGCCTTTCTCTTCTCCAGGGGATCTTCCCAACACAGGGATCGAATCCAGGTCTCCCACGTTGTAGGAGGACTCTTTAGCAGCTGAGCCACGAGGAAATAGAACATAAACACTAAATATGAAAAACTAAAATGCCTGTACTCTGATCCAAGGATGTTAATTTTTTTTCTTTCCTGAACCCTATGAAGTAAAGAATTATTCAGGCCTAGGAGATAAAGGAATTCAGTAGCTTCTGAAAAGGACTTTGTAAATAAAAACAGAGGCCATTCATTTTTTTTTAATCAATATATTTTTAACTTTGTATTATGCAAACTTTCAAACACAGACAAAGTGTACAGGAAAGTATAATGGTCCCCCTCATACCCACTAACAGTTTCAATAATTATCAACTCATGGCCAGTGTTATTGCCTATACCCTCACTGATTTCTCCCAGTTCTCATAAAGGGATATTCATTTTAAGTACCACAATAAACAAATCTTTTGGGGCCTTAGTTTCCTTGTTTATAAGATGCAGGCCATTATACTCACCTCCTTACCTACAACAATAGAAGTTATGAAAAACAACCAAATCTTTTGAGCCTCTTCTAACACTGTGGTATTTGAATGTAAGAAATAATATAATAATCAAATAAACAAATAATCTTTGTTTTAAATAGCTCAAAGTGCTTTGGAAAAATTTATCTTTCATTCTCCCAGCACCTCCGGGGGGGCAAATGAAAGTATTATTATTCACCTTCAGCACATAAAGAAACTAAAGAGAAAGGAAATGATTCAAGCCAGATCCAGTGAAGATTGACAGTAAGGGAAAAGATGAATCTAAAATTTCTGATTTCTCATGCTCTATTATTATAATATGTCATTTCTATCATTACCATGACTTATGTAGATGAAAATTGTTTTCTCTAAAGAAATGGACTTATACTCTATTAAAGAGTTTGTACATTTAAGACAGCAGAGCTGTATAATATGTAGGCATTCAAATACATTGAGTGACTTTACAGCTCACCTTGTAGATTCATATAAGAAGACAATCTTAATTAGATGGCTCAGCATACCTAAAGAAGACAGTAAGAAGCAAAGTAAACAAAATATACCTGTGGTTCACTGGAATTGAACAATTACAGCTGGCCATTTCATGGGTCTGAAATCTAACCTATTTACCTGGCAGATGCAAACATTACTTCAGTGTTACAGTAGAGAATTATACCACTTGGGCCCAGTCCATAGTGCCACAGGCATGGATGATGCAACTTCCAACTCAGTTACAGAGTATTTTTATAGCACTTACCAAGTCATTATAACTTATATATTTAAGGCATTTTCCTTCCGATTCATACAATGGTTCCTGTTCACTGTGTTTCATCAAGGCAGGTTGGAATGGGATGTGGGGGAGGGAAAAAAACATCTGTGGGAAGGTTGTGATGAGAATAGTCTGCCATGAGCTACATGTTCCTTCAGTGCAGTCACTCAGTCATGACTGACTATTTGCGACCCCATGGACTGCTGCATGCCAGGCTTCCCAGTCCATCACCAACTCCCAGAGCTTCCTCAAACTCATGTCCATCGAGTCGGTGAGGCCATCCAACCATCTCATCCTCTGTCGTCCCTTTCCCCTCCTCTCTTCAATATTGCCCAGAATCAGGGTTAGTGAGTCAGTTCTTCACATCAGGTGGCCAAAGTATTGGAGCTTCAGCTTCAGCATCAGTCCTTCTAATGAATATTCAGGACTGATTTCCTTTAGGATGGACTGGTTTGATCTCCTTGCAGTCCAAGGGACTCTCAAGAGTCTTCTCCAAAACCACAGTTCAAAAGCATCAGTTCCTCGGCGCTCAGCTTTCTTTATAGTCCAACTCACATCTACATGACTACTGGAAAAACCATAGCTTTGACTAGACAAACCTTTGTCAGCAAAGTAATGTCTCTGCTTTTTCATACGCTGTCTAGGTTGGTCATTACTTTTCTTCCAAGGAGCAAGCGACTTTTACTTTCATGGCTGCAGTCACCATCTGCAGTGATTTTGGAGCCCAAGAAAGTAAAATCTGTCACTATTTCCATTGTTTCTCCATCTGTTTGCCATGAAGTGATGTGGCTGGATGACATGATCTTCGTTTTTTGAATGTTGAGTTTTAAGCCAGCTTTTTCACTCTCCTCTTTCACTTTCATCAAGAGGCTCTTTAGTTTCTTTTCATTTTCTGCCATAAGGATGGTACCATCTGCCTGTCTCTGAGGTTATTGATATTTCTCCCGGCAATCCTGATTTCAGCTTGAGCTTCATCCAGCCCAGCAAGGACAGCAATTTCCTAGTCTGTCAGGTGAAATATATGGTCCAAGTGATTTCTAAGATTATTTTTAATTCTATAGTTCTCAGACTACCTAATTTCCTACCTACTATTCATTACATTTAGTGTCTCCATTTTTCATAATGCCATGCCTTTCCCTATAACATGCTTTAAAATATTAATTACCCCTCTATTGATTAGCTTATAGAATAACAGTTTAAATCTGAAGCAGAGAAAAAGAAGCACTCCTATTAAAAGAATTTTTAATGCTCTTTTATAGGTCTAGCTTAAAAAAGAAATAACAATAAGATTTTCTAGTTGTATAAATCCCACCTAATCAGGTCATTTTTGAGATTCAGAAACAACAGTTTATAAAAGGATAACATACAGATGTATGGCCCAGCACTTGGCATATAATAGATGTTAGAAAAATATTTGTGTGCCTAACACTTCCCCCTCTACCACCATTTCTCCAAAATCACCACCTCAGCTACCAAAGGTAAGTCTTTTACAAACTGTGACACTCTCTTTGAATCAGAGATGCTATGGAACCAGACTGAGAACTCAATTATGAATAAGACTTTATACCTTTATGTCAGAGTCCCAAATCTTACCAGAAAAAATATGTGTGTGTATGTGTGTGTGTGTGTATATATACACACACATATATAAAAAGTTTCTGTTTTCAAATTGTCAAAAATAGCCTTGGGTACATTATTCAGAAAAGTAAATTTGTAAATAAATGGAAACCATTATAATTTATTATAGTTCAAACATATCTTATATTTTCCCAAACACTTCAAGAGAAAATATCACTAATTATACAATGATTCTATTATAGGGAAATTAAATATGAATAAACATAGAATTTATAGCTAAAATGGAACTATAAGCCTCTGGGATTACAACATGTACAACCAGCCAAACAGACTCAAATAGAGCAAGATGCATGGTTGTGAGTTTCATAAATACCAAGAGAAATAGTTTTTCTAAAAAGCCTTCTTGATTTAAAAGAGTAATCCACCTAAAAAGCTGGCGACTAGATAAAAGGGAGATCAGTCTTCTCCCATAAAGAGACATAAACAGCTAGCAGTAACAATGCTATTGAAAAATATTCTGGGATTTCAGAACTTGAAATACAAAAGCTTTTCTCTGTGGAGATGAACTCCTTCGATTCTCCAAGGCCTCTGTCAACATCATCAACCTCAAACACTTGGCTCTCACAAAAAATGTGATGACGCAGAGAATTGTCTGGAAACAAACAAATAAACAAAACAAGCATTCTCTTTCCCTGGAACCAGAGTTGTCCCAATAGAGCAGGCAAGCAGCCAGTATGTCAGAGCTTCATTTAAAAATCTGTTTAATTTTTCCATTTCAATTCAACAAGACCCTCTTCTAAGAAGTACAGATAAAAAAAAAAAATCTTACAAGATATTATTTAGGTCTTACTTCACTAGCCCCTATTGAAGAAAACCCTAAGTGCTAATTAGTCATATAAACTAGGCAAATGAACTCCAAGTCTGTGTACCAGTCTTAGAAGGGTCTTTCTGTTCTGAGGGCCTAGTCAATTTGAAACTCACACTTGCAAAGTGCAACCTAGATTCACACTTGCATGCTAATTACTACTTTTTATCCATGAACTTTCCTACTTTTACAAAAGTAGGAAAAGAGAAAGCAGCTACAGCAACTACCTTATCACATTCTAGTTGGATTTTTGCAAACATTTTATTGACTAGGCTGACATTATAGGGGCTATAAGAACAGGTAAGAGATGACCTACATTTCTCTAGCATTTTCTTATTTTTTTCTGCTTCTTTTTTTTGGCAAAAATCACTTGGCTTCCCTGTGAAGCACAAATAAAGCAAACAAAACCAAAAATCTCACAGCTATTTACTGATATAAAGAAATTAAAATAATACTGTACTATGATACCAACTCAATTCACTTGACATCATTTCCTTTTTACATAACATGTTCTTTGAAACTTATAATTCTGGTGGCTTGTGATGGCTTTTCCTCTCAGATTCAACGCTCCCCCCGAATGATGTGATTGACTACTTCTTCAACGAATCTTGTTGTGTAAATGTTTGTGGTGGATATGAGTGGAAGAAAGAACAGATAATGATAATTCTGAGATTAATTCTAATTTCTCAAGTCATGAAAAAATACCATGGATATTTTGGTTAGAGACTCCCTGTTTTACTATTGGTCATTTTTATAACCACCATTGAAAACTTAAAAGGTTTACTGCTTCTGACCAAGATGGAGTAATAGGGGTCAGATTTACCCCACCACCTAGAATAGTTAAAAAAAAAAAAAAAAAAAAGTTTTAAGACAAAACATATGAAACAACTTTCTCCCTCCCTCCCAAGACATTGGACATCAAGCAATAAAAAAAAGTGATCCCTTAGAGATAGGAAAACAAAGAACACTCTATGATTGCCCCAGCATACTGCCCTGAAATAATTTCTAGGCTATGATACAAGGTGATAGAACCCAGATGGAGTCAAGCAGACCCCTCAAGTTGATGAGATGAAGCCTAGGACCTGGGAAGAACAAGGCAGCTAGAGTTCTCAAGAGAGATCTGTGGAGAATTCCCCTCAATACATGCATGTGAGAAAACTGCTTGAGGCTGTAGAAAAAAAGATTTGATAGGAGTAAAGAGACAAGTGCCTGGTACTCACACAAAGCCAGGTATAATGCCTATCTCCTCATCAACCAGACTGTAAATTTCATAAATCATGGAGCACTGAACACAGTATACAGAAGGATCTTGCCTTGATAGGGAAGAATAATTAGGATTAAACCAAATGGTTCCGGTTCTGCCCCCACCCTGATCCCCCAATCTTAAAAGCAAGATACAAAAGGATCAAACTGTTTCCAAATAATTCAATCCAAAACAAAGCTTAACATTTACAGGAGTATAAAAAAATACAGCACCCAAGAAGGTGAAACTCACAATGTCTAGCATATAACCAAATATAACTAAATATGTATAGAAACTGTGAAGTTGAGACCTATAATAAGGAGAAAAATCAGTCACTGAAATGGACTCAGTACTGACATAAATGCTAAAATGAGTAGACAAGAACATTAAAATACTTATTTTAACTATATTCTGTATGTTTGAAAAGTTAAATAGAGATAGCCTAAAGATCCAAAATCAAACTTTTATAGATAAACACTACAATATATGAGATGACAAATACACTGGATAGGATTAATGGTAGAAGCTATAGCAACATAAACCATCTAAAATGAAACACAGAAAAAATCAACAAAATGAAAAGAGCATCATTGAGCTATGAGACAACTTCAGGTGGCTTACTATATGTGTAATAGGGGTCTCCAAGGAGGAGAACAGAAGTAAAAGAGAAGAAAAACTTTTGAAAAGATAATGGTCAGGATTTTGCCAAATTTGATGAAAACTGTAACTTCAAATATCAAAAAGCTCAACAAATCCCCAACATAAAAAACATAAGAAAATGACATAAAGGTACATCACAATTAAGTTGCTCAAAACGAGTGAAAAGAAAGAAAAAGGAACAAGAGAAAAAGATGTGTTATATACAGAGAAACAAAAATAAGTGCAGTTTCTAATTAGAAACAATGAAAGTAAAAATACAGTAGTACAACTTCAAAAACTGAAAAAGAAAACTCAACTGAGAATTCTATTCCCAGGAAAACTATCTTCCAAAACCAAAGGTAAAATAAAGAGCTCTTTAAACATAAAAAAGCTGAAAAAATTCATCACCAGCTGACCTACACTATAAGAAATAATAAAGTAAGTCCTTCAGGTAGAAGGATAATAACATCAAATGGAAATCTGGATCTATACAAAGGAATAAAGAACAACAAAAATGATACCTACTAGGTAAGTATATGGAGAAGGCGATGGCACCCCACTCCAGTACTCTTGCTGGAAAATCCCATGGACGGAGGAGCCTGGTGGGCTGCAGTCCATGGGGTCACGAAGAGTTGGACACAACTGAGCGACTTCACTTTCACTTTTCACTTTCATGCATTGGAGAAGGAAACAGCAACCCACTCCAGTGTTCTTGCCTGGAGAATCCCAGGGACGGCGGAGCCTGGTGGGCTGCCGTCTATGGGATCGGACAGAGTCAGACACAACTGAAGTGACTTAGCAGCAGCAGGTAAGTATATAAGATATTTTATTACTTAAATATATTTTCAATAAAATTGGTTGCCTAAACAAAACTTTACGTGTGATTCATAATTTAAGTATAACACGTAAAAATAAAATGTATCAGTTCAGTTCAGCCGTTCAGTCGTGTCCAACTCTGCGACCTCATGAATCACAGTACACCAGGCCTCCCTGTCCATCACCAACTCCCGGAGTTCACTCAAACTCATGTCCATTGAGTCGGTGATGCCATCCAGCCATCTCATCCTCTGTCGTCCCCTTCTCCTCCTGCCCCCAATCCCTCCCAGCATCAGAGACTTTTCCAATGAGTCAACTCTTTGCATGAGGTGGCCAAAGTATTGGAGTTTCAGCTTTAGCATCAGTCCTTCCAAAGAACACCCAGGACTGATCTCCTTTAGAATGGACTGGTTGGATCTCCTTGCAGTCCATGGGACTCTCAAGAGTCTTCTCCAACACCACAGTTCAAAAGCATCAATTCTTCGGTGCTCAGCTTTCTTCACAGTCCAATTCTCACATCCATACACGACCACTGGAAAAACCATAGCCTTGACTACACGGACCTTTGTTGGCAAAGTCATGTCTCTGCTTTTGAATATGCTATCTAGGTTGGTCATAACTTTTCTTTCTTCCAAGGAGTAAGCGTCTTTTAATTTCATGGCTGCAGTCACCATCTGCAGTGATTTTGGAGCCCCAAAAAATAAAGTCTGACACTGTTTCCACTGTTTCCCCATCTATTTTCTATGAAGTGATGGGACCAGATGCCATGATCTTAGGGTAACAACTACTAATAAAGCTACTATAACATTTGTATACTATATGTGAAGTGGCATAATAGCAGCTAGAGTGTGATAACTTGAGATGTATAATATAAATTCTAAAGTAACCACAAAAAACAAATAAAATATTATAGGTAACAAGACAATAAAGGATATAAAATGGAATCATAAAAAATACTTAATCCAAAGGAAGATGGGATACATTAATGTACAAAACTTAATTGCTTCTTTATATACTGGTGGGCTTCCCTGGTGGCTCAGCTGGTAAAGAATCCGCCTGCAATGCAGGAGACCTGGGTTTGATCCCTGAGTTGGGAAGATCCCCTGCAGAAGAGAATGGCAATCCATTCCAGTATTCTTGCCTGGAAAATCCCATGGACAGAGGAGCCTGGCAGACTATAGCCCATGGGGTTGCAAAGAGTCAGACATGACTGAGCGACTATTACTCACTCACTCACACTGGCAATGAACAATTAGAATTTGAAATTAGAAACACAACACCATTTACACTGCCAGTGAAAGAGAGAGAGAAATACTTAGGTATAAATACTTAGGATCTATATGAGGAAACTATAAAACTCTGATGACATAACTCAAAAAAGATCTAAATAAATGGAGAGACATTCCATGGATAGGAAGACCCAATATTCTCAAAAAGTTGATTCTTCCTCAAATCCCCGTAAGTTGCCTTATGGATAAGGACAAATTGATAATAAAGCTTATAAAGAAAGGCAAAAAACCCATAGTAGTCCACACAATACAGAAGAAAAACAAAACTGGAGGATCAAAACTACCTGACTTCAAGACTTACTGTAATCTAGGCAGTGTGCCACCAGTGAAAGAACAGATAACTAGATCAATGGAAAAAAATAGAGAGCTTATAAATAGACTCACATATAGTTAACTGAATTTTGACAAAGGAGCAAAAGGCAATTCAATGTAGAAGGATCATCTTTTCAACAAATGGTGCTAGAACAGTCAAACACCCACATTTTAAAAAATGAATTTAGACACTTAGCTTACACCCTTTACAAAAATTAGCTCAAAGTGGGTGATAGAACTAAATATAAAATACAAAGTCATAGAACTCTGGAAGGTAAAATATTACAGGAGAAAAGCTAGGTGACTTTGAGCTTGGCAATGAGTTTCTGGATATAACAGCAAAAGCTCTCTCCACGAAAGAAAAAATTGTCAAGCTGGTCTTCACTAAAATTGAAAATTTCTGCTTAGCAAAAGACACTGTTAAGAGAATAAAATGGCTTGTGTGACTGAGACAAAAACTTTACAAAACACTTAGTGATAAACAATTCACATCCAAAATATACAAGGGACTCAAAAAACTTTTAAACAATCTGATTTTAAAATGGGTGAAAGATTTGAATAGACATCTTACCAAATAAGACATACAAGTGACAAATAAGTATTTATTTAAAAGATGGTCAACCTCATATGTCATTAGGGAATTGAAAATTAAAACAATAATGAGATATCACGGTACATCTATTAGAATGGATAAGATGCAAAGCTCTGACATTATCAAATGCTGGCAAGCATGGGAAGCAACAGGAACTGTATTTCATTGCTGGTAGAAATGCAAAAAGGTATAGCCACTCTGGAATGGTTTGTCAGTTTTTTACAAAGCTTAACACACATCATCCTATGATCTAACCATTATACTCCTGGGAATTTATCCATGGGGGAAAAAAAACAAAAACAAAAAAACAGCATACCTCTGATTTGTAGTCAAGTGTTCACAGTAGCTTTAAGTATAATACTCATAAACTGGAAAAGAACCCTAAATATCCATCACTAGGTCACTGGAGAAGTAAATGGTGTTATATGAATACAATGGAATACTACTTAAAATGAGTAAAATAGTGATGCATGCAACATCATGGATAGATCTCAAAATAATTAAGCTGAGTGAAAAGGCTAGACCAAAAGAGTTTACCCTAAATGATTCTGTTTATATAAGACTCTAGAAAACGCAAACTATAGTGATAAAAACAGACGAGTGGTTTGCTTGAAGAGGGTAAGGTGGGGAAGGATGGGAGAAATGGATTCAAACGGCCACAGAGAAACTTCTGGGGATGATGGACATGGTCATTATCCTGACTGTGCTGATGACTTCATGGGTGTATACATATGGTAAACCTTATTGAACTGCATTAAAGATGTGCTGCCTACTGTCAGTTATGATTCAATACAGCGGTTAAAAATTTTTAACTCTCCCATTTTTAGTCTCATATTTGACTCTTTACTCACAGTAATTCCTTCCTGTTGTGCTGTCTTTCTCCACCATAGCCAGTTGTTTCAAATATAAAGAAATACTTCCTCATTCACCACTAACTAAAAAAATAGTTAATGAAAACCTAATGTATGTTAAGTCAGTGGACTGGGCACTTGAAGGGGATACAATTGGACAATATAGGGATAGATGTCAGGTGACAAGGGATAAGCAACACCAATGGTGATGAAGTGTAGTTCATGTTGCCAGAGTAGAAAAAGCCTCAGAGAATAATTAAATGGGAAGGTAAATTTTAGATCACAAAGAGCTCTTCAAGAAAGTCTTAAAAAAAAAAAAAAAAAGATAAGGTTAATATGGTCAGAATTTTCTTAAAGTTAAATTCTTTTAGACTCTTCTCATTTATTAAAATGCAATATAATAAATCCTAAAGAAAGGACATAATATTAGGGAGGAGCTAATTCTAAACAGTGGATTATAGAAACATTTTTCTCATAGTATGTCTTCTGTATGAAAATCAAGGAAACAATGTAGGCCTGGTATCATCTCAGTGAACTATTTCTCCTGAGTTTATAGACTTCAGTTGATTGTACTAAAATTTATCAACTTTGGCACACTCCCTTAAGGGGCAGGAATCTCTGGCTGTTATGCCTCAAGTGGAATAAGTCTCCTGGAGAAATTCTTTTGCTACCACAACTATTTCAGTGTGGTTCTAAGTGGTGAGTCCCAATGCTTGCCAAATTCCTCTGGTTTGATCCCATCTGGATGAACCCAAACTAGAGCAAAATAGCACCTTCTACTTCCTGCTCATATTTGATTATAATATTCCTCCGAACTCATGTCTACTTTTAAGAAACTTCCAGGCTAAGGCTTTTAACCTAACATATGACAGTAGATAGGAACATGCACAAGGAATATCCATTCTGCTTTCTACCACTGCTGCACTTTCACTTTCACCTTACTGAAAAAGCAATTTAAAAAAAGCATCTACACTTCTATGTATCTAATCATAGTTATGGACCAAATTACATAGATTTGTAAGTACCTAAGCAATGAAGGGTTCCATATGGAGGGAAGCAAATAGTGTCTCTTTCTAGTTACACTTAATTTCTCTAAAATCTAAGCCAAAGCTCTTTATCCCAAGCCCTCTCTTTATTAAAGAGGCAAAATTCTTTCTGTCTAGTTTCTCAAGGTCCTTCCATCCACTTCAAACTTAAGTGCATTCCAGTCAGCCAATGACATCAATGCAACCCAAGAGGCCTTCAACCGAAATTCCCCTGAATCATTCCTTCTGAAGCTTCCAAACCTTCTTTTGTTGCTTCCGGCCTTTGCTAATTCAATCTTAGCTTTTGTTTCCTAACTCATTCCTCCTCTCCATGCTATAGGGTTCAACAAGAACAACAATAAAAACACAGATTTACTTCCTTCTAACATAATGATCTTGGACCCCTTTATGTTGAACATAACTTCAGCCTATTCTCCAAACAGGTACGTATAATTTCACATCAAAGCTGTTCATCACACAGCTCAGGATAACAGTAAATATTTCAAGCTTCTCAAAAAATATGAATATAACATTCCATATAGCTTATATTCTAGATTTATACCCTAGTGTTTATCTAAATGAAAACCAGGGGCCAAACCCAAGGATGCTCCAGATGTCTTCCTAAGTTAAGTTCAACTTGCACAAAAATTTTTGAACAAGATACACTGCAGCTAAGTACAGATGAAAGCCATAAAGAAAAGGGAAATACATGAATCACTGTCATGGTATAAATAACTTTCAGGAATTCATTTCCAGACAACTCACCCCATTCATATTTTAATGCTACATTTAGGAGAATATTGAAGAAGTGACGCTCAGACTAGTCAATTATAAAATACCTATTTTAATAAATTATTATTTACATATATAACATTTCCCTATGCTAGGTAGAGTTTTATAATAATAATTTGTTGAACACATGTATAACAGGCACATTATATAGATCAGATAATGCAATATTCATAATAAATCTAAACTATTACTATTATTCCCATATTACAGAAGAAGAAACAGAGTCCCTAAAAACTTATTACTTGCCCAATTTACCCTCTGCCCTTTCCAGGAGGATGCACTCCCTGGCTGTTGAAGCAGTTATTACTGGTCTAGTGATTTGGAAAATTCCTGACACATGGAGTCTGGAGTAGTATAATGGAAAAATACTTGTGAGCCTAAGCTCTGGCAGGTATGTGACCTTGGCCTAATCCTGTTCCTTTTGTAGGCTTTTTCTCATCTATGAAATGAAGTCTGGGTAGTTAACATCTAAGGGCCCTTCCAGCACTAATGCTTTATCAAACTCTAACTCTATGAATTATAGACAACACAAAAAATGTGTACTGGATGAAAGAATGAATGACAAAAGGGTTAACTTGGCATAAGAAACAATATAATCAAGTAAATCCAGGACTGAAAAAAAGACAGGTAGAACTGAAAGAAAAATGGCTTTGTAATATTGATATTATATTCCCAACACAAATGAAAAGACTTTACATAGTTCCTATAAAGCTAAACAGAATCCTATCACCAAAGGATTTTATCAAATAGACTCACCAATTTAAATTTAACATACCTAACATTTAAATTCCTTGAAATAAAATACAAAAATCATACAAATACAGACACATTTTGAGTTTTGCTTTTTACACTAGCTTCTGAAAACTATGTACAGTTCTTCTTATATACTCAACAGTGTGAATTGGTTCTGCCAAGTAGGAGGCAAGATAGTTGATGGCATTTCCAGAGTGGCAGAGAACAACCCATTGGACCTAAAGAAGCTCTCCTTATCAGCAAAAGATGACTGTGAGGCGGTTTTGCTGTGTTTTGCTCTCAATATTCAGCAAGGTCAGTCTGTGCATGCTGAAATGATTTAAAACCTTCATGACTTCTTCTTATATTCAGCCAAGATTCTTTAAGCAGATTTCCTGATTCTTGCTCAGTTTTCTAAAATGATGAGAACCAAGTGTCTCTTTGCTCATTCGCCATCACTAAGAGCCAGCATGAGGTGTATGCAGACAAGCTCAGTGGGAAAACACCGAAAGCCAGAGGTGAAAGGACACCAAAGCTAGCCCCTCCCCCAACAACTGGGGCTGGATGATCAGCGACCAGCCAAGAGCTCTCTGGGCCTTGGGAGACCTAATGGCTTGGGATACACTGTCAGAGATGAGAAGGGGTCAAATTTCTAGGCTTGTAAGCTCTGGCTATCCAACTCAAGCTCTCTCGATAGATAAATATGTTTTATGTGGAAAAAAGGCAAAAAAAAAAAAAGAAGAAGAAGAAGAAGATGGGCAGAGACCCTGAGACAAACCAAACCTTCCATAGGATGTTCGCAGACAAAAAGCCTGAGGAATGCAGAGGGAGGAAAAGTCTCCCCCAAAGAGAGGAGAGGAAAAAATTAAAGCCATCAGTTCTGACATTTGCCAAAGAAGGAGCGTGAGAACACTGCTCAAACTGCCTATAAACCAGGTAAAAGTGACTGTGGGCTCTGACAGAGTCCACACACCCTGACAACACCCCACTGCCAAGGCCACCACCTCGGGGCCTTCACTGACAACTGCAGCTGCTTTCCAAAGCCCCAGAAAGCAGCAGGCAGAATACAGTGACAGCTGGAAGAAGGGGATTAGGCAAGAAGTTGGCATAAATAGAAGTATAGCCAAAATGCACAAATATGAAGGGAGAGAGACAATTTTCCTGTGTGGTTTGTGTGTGTGGTATGGGGGTAGCTCAAAATAAGAGTGAGCCAAAGTTCTGGCCTTGATTGCCTGGAGGCTTTGGCAGTCTCAGCTTTTCTCATGCGGGCCAGGAAATGGAGCTTTCAGCTGTCTGCTTCAATGTTCTCAATGTCACCATTTTCGTGTTTGGCCCCTGGCTCGTTTGCATTTTCGTCTTCTTTTGGGGATTAGCACATGCGTGTAGACAAAATCCATTTTGGTTATTCAAGACTCTGTCATTTCCGCCCAAACCTTATTTGTCAACTAAGGACTTCAAGAAGTCCTGACAGTATAATACAAACTATAGAGTAAGATGATCTGCGAGGGGCCTTTGAGACCATCTAATGCACTCTGATTTTACAGATGGGGAAACAAAGAGTACCTAAGGAAAGCAGGGTGACCTGCTGAAATCATACTAATATTTAGAGAGCAGCAAAAGTCAGGACAAATATCCAGCTCTCCCATTCCATCCCGTCAGTGCCCTCCCTGTCCACAAATGTCGATGTTCTTTTAGAACTCCATCTCAGACAAAACACTAATCTTCCCCCACCAAACCTTTTTATTTAAAAAAATTTTTTTCAAGCCCTTTTTAAAAGAGAACTTGGTAAGAATTGTGATATATTCTCTCTGTGTACTTATTTAAAAATTGCATATACATTTTATAAGTAACTATCCAAAATGTTAGGTCTTAAGGAAAAGAGACTTGGAGACATACAACTAACAGCACTCAGAAAAACGACTAACCTAAAACCAAGCAGAATATCTTTATTTCTTTGTTTTAGGAGATGGATGCAAAAAATATAAACAAATGGGAAGCTTAAATTAGAAGCTTTCATAGTGAGATGGAAGCCATATATAAAACAAAAAGAGAACCTACTTAATAGGAGAAAATATTAGCAAATAATATGACTGATAAGAGGTTTCGTATATATATATACTTATATTTGTATATATAATATTCAACATATATATCCATATGTGGAGATATATATATCCAGCATATATAAACAGCTCATACAACTCAACATTATAAAACTCCCCATACAATCCAATTTAAAAAAGGGCAGAAGAACGGAAATGACATTTTTTCCAAAGCGGACATGCAGATGGCCAACAGGCACATGAAAAGATGGTCAGTTTCCTAATCAATAGGGAAATGCAAATCAAAAACAAAATTAGTTGTTACCTCATACCTGTAAGAATGGCCATCATCAAAAAGAACACAGGTAACAAAAGGTGGCAAGGATATGGAGAAATGGGAACCTTCTATTGGTGGGGATCTGAACTGTTGTGGCCACAGTGGAAAATGCTATGGAGGCTTTAAAAAAACTAAGAACTATCATATGACCCAGTAATTCCATTCCTGGGTATATATCTGGGGGAAAAACACTAATTCAAAGATGTAATAAATGCCCTCTATTCAGGGGGCTAGGGGGCTGGAGACTTCAATAACTAGCTAAATTAGCTAACTTTCCTTCCTTCTCTATATTTAACAGATATCCTAGTACTTACTCTACTTGAGGCTTTAACTTAGGGAAATTTTTCAGTAAGAGAGTTCCATATCTAGGCCACTAATTCTAGGAGCGGATTTGTCTTCTTGGAATTGTGACAACCCAGGTTGCATGAATGGGTCTACTCTCTCTGGCACTGTGAAGACTGCCTCCTCAAAGGGATTGGGCTTGGATTTTGGTACCGTGATGGAGGTGACCATATGCCTGCTTTGCTTGGGACAGTCCAGGTTTATTCCCATTGTCCTGGAGTAATTATTAGTAGGGTCCTTTCACCCTCCAAAGTATCCAGTTTGGACAGTAAGTTAAATGGTTTTGACAATGTCTTGCGTGAGTAGTGCTAGCATTCTGCTTCTTCCCACTGTGTGGACAGGTCTAAAAGAAGCCATGCTGGGTTTTGTTCACAAGGTAATATTTCTCCAAACTCTTCTCCTTAAAGAAAGCCAGTCATGGAAGAAAACTCCTCCTGATCTCCTGGTGTCTATACCTACTTTTCCTTTCTTGACAGCTCTGTATGACAGCAACCCATTCTTGACACCTCTATACAACAGCACTGGCTACTTGTTCTCTTGTTACTCACCTAGTTCAGAATGTGAACTACAAGGTGTCACTTAAACCAACTATTTCAAAATGGTTGGAATATAACCTATTGATCAAGGGCTACAAATTAACCAGACCAGGTTAACTGCTAGGCTAATAAAACACTAGGCAAAAGCTAGCACATAGATTTACCCCATCATCAGAAATGGGGGCAACTCAGTAAGACAAGAGCCTTTTTTGAAAAAGTATTAAATCTCCCTGTGAGCATGGCAGGGGGTATGAAAAGGAATGGAAAAGAAGCACCGTAAATTCTGAATAGTGAACCTTGAAACTGACGTGCATTTGGCTTTGCATACCCCAGTGGCAGAGAAACCTCAGCAGTTATCCAGTGCTTTTAGAGAGTAGGGTAAAATTATAAGAACATTTTTATGAGTTGTGGCTGGCAAGCCGTAGCCTGTTAAAACTCTTTAAAAACCAATGCCTTGGTGGAGGTAACATTTACTGTTTACTGTAGCTCTGGTTGTTAGGGGTTACTGCTAAGGTCCCAGTTTTCCATGACATCAGCAGCATTCCAAGGGAAGTGTGTGTCAGTGACTTTCAGTAATGACTCCCTTTTCCAAATGTTCAAAGCTTCTGCCAAGCTGCCCTACACCTGCACACCAGCTGAGCTGGAGGAAAAGGAAAAGCAAGATGGATTAAGTGGGATTTTTGTCTGGGTTCCTTAATGAGACTAAAGACATTCTTCCTTCAGTGTTTGGTTTAGCGTGATAAATGGATGCCAATCCCTTTAGGAGTAACATGACTCATCCTTACCTTTTCCTAAACCAATTTGACTATCTCCCAAGACTTCTCGTTATCATATTTTGAATTAGTCTTTCGAGACTTTTCTTCTCGTGGGAGAAGCGTAGGGCTTAGTGAGAAGATCACCATGGCATGCCAGCACTCTGGGAGGGATTCCGAAGGAGGCATCTGCTACTCCCCAGATTAGCAGAAAACAGAAGCAGCCAAGTGACGTTATTGCGTAGCTGCTGTAAGGAGCACCTGGCTTTCAACATTTTAAGCCAGATGTGTCCTCTCAAGGCAGCAGCAGACCTCACTCCAGAGTCTGTCCTAAGCAAAATGAGGATCTGGTTAACTTCATCCAAGGGTACCTACTGCTCATTCAAGAGGCTTTTGACTAGGTACTGTGGCCAATACTAATTGTGTACTTACTTATATAAGACAGACCTTCTTTCCAAAAGGCTTTTTTTGGACATGAAACTCATCGGTGTTCATGACAACCCCAAGAAGTGGCAAAATATTAGTTCAGGTGTGAGAAACTGAGGGATGGGGTTGAGGAGAATCAAGTCCTTTTGCCAAAAGCAAGGCAGTAGGAGATCCCCCAGATCCCCAGAGGCCTGGCCCCACACCTTCACCCCTGTAGTAACTGGCCCCTTTCCAGGCTGCCTCCAGTCTGCCCAGGCTAACCTGCTCTTTTGTCCCAGTCAAAGAGCTTGTGAAAAACACAATTTATGGTTAATGAGGCAAAGCTTGAAGCTAGCAAAGAAAAAATAAGAACAACCACATATAAAGACACAGAGGAATGTCTTAAGTGTTTTGATAAGAATGATTTCTGCATTCAGTATCTACTTCTATGAATGACACAAGATAGAAGATTCAATCCTTTCATATGCCAGCTTCCTCACCCATAAAAGCTATGTCATGAAAAAATACCACAGATGTTTGGAAATTTTAATAATTAATATTTTAAACTGCATAGAGTTCTTCAAGGGAGAATCTCTGAAATGCGAAAAAGCACAACTGAGTAACTAAGTGCACACACAGCCCTCTTTTATGGTATATAGCATAGTTCTAGAAGAAATTCCTTTACCTACTGTATATCTGTCCTTAGAAAACACGAATAAATTCAAATGTTTTCAAGTGATTCTTCAAAGCCCCTACAATTTAATAAAGTAAAATCATCTTCATATTTGCAGAAACAATGAGGACTATTTTTTAAGCAGTAGGGGTGGCTTAGGGCAGCCACAGATAACATACTAACAAAAATGACTGTGCCTCATAATTTCTCTTAGATGTCCTCAAAAAGTGTTCAAACATGAAAAAATAGTAAAGGAATCATTCTCACTCAACCGTAGATTGCCTATGAAGATTGGAAAACACATGTTTGGGTTCAATTCCTGAATTAAACTATAAAAGTCTGTCCAGTGTAACCTCACCCTGAGTCTTGAGCCTGTTTCCTTGAATGATTTTTAAAGAGGGAATTTTACGATTATGACTTGTTAGGGAGAGATTGAGCTGTTATCCATAAGAAAACAAGTCTTTTTCAATAAACATTCTGGTACACAGTTATCCCTGAGACTAAATTTCACAAATCATTCTCATAAATAAACAAATACACAAATTAGGAAGAGGGGGTGCTGGCACAGGGTATACCTAAAATGCTTAAATTATAAGAAAAAAGAATTGGAAAAGAAAAGTTTCTTTTCTTCCTGAAGATAAAAGATTTAATGAGTGACTAACTCCCTTCCGTAAAATTCCTTTGGTACTTGCCCTACTCTGAGCCACACTAATTTTGCCAGGAGCCTTTTCTGTTAAAAGATGTTGTTTTACAGTGTTAAGCTACACACAAAAGCCATGTAACAAAACAGCAAAATATGCTTCTGATTTTGTTATGTTACCAACCTATACTTACCCAGAAACTCTAACTGCCAAGTGTCTTTTATCTAACACAGTCTGCATCTTTCACCAGCCTCCCTTCCCCACATGAAGTATCAACGTCATTAAGAGTGGAAAACTGTGGGAATAAAAACCTGAGCCCTGGAAAAAAGTACGAAATGGGAATCTGCTTCCAGTTCTGCAGATTTTCAAACTTGTCCTGGCCTCTGGGGTCTGGAAGCTCAACTTCTGTGCCCAGAATATGGCTGGATGAGGAAGGCAGTCTCAAATCACACCCTGAGGGCTATGAACAGAACACACACTCCATACAGACCTCTAAAGAGGTTCAAGGGCTTGCGGGACGGGGGAAGCCTTTCTCATTGGCTCTTGGTGATGTCATGCCCATGTCTCCAGGGCCCAGGAAATGCACCATGACTAATGGAGCGCCTCACTTGTGAATACACATTCCATCTCAGAGGAGCAACAGCAGGCAGAGTTTCAAGGCAACTAAGACCCAGTTAGAGAATGCCAGTCAGCATGCACAGAGAGAGCCTTCAGTCGTCCTGAAACAGATTCTTATTCACTGCCTTGGAAAACCCCACAACGGCCTGTATCCCTGTGGCAGGAGAGTGATCCTAAAACTGAGCTGTTTTGCCTCTTTTATTAAAAAAAATTTTTTTGTAAGTTTATTTTTGGCTGTGCTGGTCTTTGCTGCGCAGGCTTTTCTCGAGTTGCATGGGCTTCTCACTGTCTTATTGCAGAGCAGGGGTACTAGAGCTCACGGTCTTGCCTAGTTGCGCCTCCCAGGCTCTAGAGCACAGGATCAGTAGTTGTGGCACGTGGACTTAGTTGCTCCACAGCATGTGGGAACTTCCTGGACCAGGAATCAAACCCACGTTTTCTGCATTGGCAGGCAGATCCTTTACCACTGAGCCACCGGAGAAGCCGCTGTTTTGTCTTATAAGTTACTCTCTTTAAGGAAAGAAAAATGATAACTGTAATAGAGCACACATCCTTCCAGATTTCTACCGACAAACTTTCTCTGTAAAGGACCAGATAATACAAATGGCTTTATGGTCTCTGTTGAAACACTCATTTCTGCCCTAGCAGTGCAAAAACAGCCATGAAACTGAACCTGTTAGCTGCTCAGTTGTGTCCGACTCTGCAACCCCATGAACTGTAGCCTGCCAGACTCCTCTGTCCATGGGATTTCCCAGGCAAGAACACTGGAGTGGGCTGCCATTTCCTTCTCCAGGTGATCTTCCCAACCCAGGGATAGAACCCAGGTCTCCGGCATTGTAGACAGATTCTTTATCACCTGGGCCACCAGGGAAGCCATAGACAAGACCTAAATGAATAAGCATGACAGGGTTGCAATAACACTTGATTCACAAGAACAAGCAGCAGGCTGCATCAGCACTCTGGCCGTAGTTTGCCAGCCTCTGTATTAAAGAGTGAACCACTCATCCCTCTGCCATAGGCCCAGGCCAAAGTATTCTTGAATAAGTGTGCAGTTACAGGAAAGGATATAAAGGAGTTTCCACAATCTATCAGTGGAAGAAGAATCTAAAGATAGTTTAGAGAGAGGCAGTCTGGCCCATAGTTTCAGAAAGCAGGCTCTGAAGTCAAATGACTAGGTTACAAAGTCTGACTTTACTACTGCATTTAAGACCTTGGACAAGGTACTTTGTTCCTCTGAGCTTTGGTTTCTTCATCTGTAAAGTTAGGTTCCAAACTGTTCTTACTCAATAGGGTGAATATGAAAACTTCAGTGAGACGATATATAAGGAAAGTTCAGCCTGGTGCCTAGGATACTGAAGTGCTCAATTATTATCTGCCACTATTGCTAGATTGTTTTCTAGGCAACCAAAATTGCTACCCTTGACTGCAGTAGGTCAAAGTGAAGAGGCAGACTACCACATATGTTGGCACAGAGAACTTCTATCTAATTACATTAATATTTACTAATACTATCATCTTTAGTAGCTGCACAGAATTTCACAGGGAATGTATCATAACTGAAAATTTCAATTGTTCAACATCCATTTATGGTGTGTTTGCCATTATAAACAATAGTATGATAAACATCCTTAAACATGGACCTGTGAATACTTGTTTGAATTCTGTTCCTAGGGGGAAAAGGTTTGTACATTTTAAAGAACTTGAAATTATTCTGAAAATTGGCTCTGGAGAAAGATTATAGCAATCCCTACTTCCATCAGCAAGGCTTTCCTGGTGGCGCAGAGGTAAAGAATCCACCTGCCAATACAGGAAACTTGGGTTCACTCCTTGGGTTGGGAAGGTTCCTTGGGAAAGGAAATGGCAACCCACTCCAGCATTCCTGCCTGGAAATTCCCATGGACAGAGGAGCCTGGTGGGGTACAGCCCATGGGGTCACAAAAGAATCAGACACAACTGAGTGACTAAACAACAACTTCCATCAGCACTGCAAGAGAGGATCTGTTCGCTAACATTCTTGACAACACGATAATTACTTTGTTTCAACACTGGAAAAACTGAGACCCAGAGAGGTTAAAGGACTTGCTCAATTTTAATGAAAGAAGCTTAATGTTTCCTTTGGCCTCCAATTTTATAAAATCTTCATAATTAATCTGATAATAGCCAATCTTCCCAGAACCCATATAATTAATTATTATTAAATAATGTCATTTTATGGTTGAGAGAGCTGGAGCCTAGAAGTTGACAAAGTAGCCAAAGTTCTCCAGATAAAGCAAAAGATACAGAAGAAAACGATCAAAATAGAAATAAACTTCATCCTACAACTGGGTCACACCTAGAAGGAAATGGCAACCCACTCCAGTGTTCTTGCCTGGAGAATCCCAGGGACGGGGGGAGCCTGGGGGGCTGCCGTCTATGGGGTCGCACAGAGTCGGACACGACTGAAGCGACTTGGCGGCAGCGGTACAATACCACAACTCAGGCAAAATTTAGTTTAAAATCAGAAAACCGTTCTCAGAAACTAATTTAATTTCCCTGTATTTTAGCAAAGAGCTAATCCAAAGACCTTTTGTTTCTCTTTGCTGTTAAACTAAATAAGCCTATAAAACCAAATGTCCTTTTTTCCCCAGAGAAAAAACTTAAACCCCCCCGAGCTTTTGACAAGACAGTCACAGATCTAGACATTTGCTAAGGCTCTTTTATTCGCTCTACCTATTATCTTGCTTTTTCCTTAACACTTATCACAGTTTGAAATATATTACTTGTTTGTAAAACTAAGTTCCATGAGGGCAGGAACTTGTTCACTAGTCAGTCCTGTTTGCTATCTTTTCAGTACCTAGAATAGTATGTGGAGCACAGCAAGTAACTGACATTTACTGGATGTACCAATGCCATCTATGCATTTCCCTAGCTGTACAACCTCCACGGCAAAAAGGCTTTGGCATTATTATATTCATAAGAGTTGTCCTTATTCCCTTTTTACAACACTGCAACGAAAACAAAATCCTAATGGAGAAGAGGAGTTCCTCACCAGTTGAATTCCTAGCCAACGATATCCCAATCCAACCCCCACGATTAATTACACCATGCCACAGTATTGGCATACCATCATCTCACTACCTTACCTTTTCACCTACGAGATGCTGCTACTGTTAGTACACACACCTGTGTGCGCTGGTCTTACTTATTTGGTTTATCTGTCTCCCAAAGAACCTTAGTGGGTCAGTAGCTAGACTGAAGTTCTAAAAACTAGTGTATCACTGGTTCATTGTTTTATTTAAAGATGTGATGAACACGGTAGTTGACTACCGAAAATCCACTGTCTCCAATGACGGATCCAGCCCTATGTGGTCAATATGGCATCCACTAGCCATATGTGGTTCAATTTAAAATAATTTTTAACATTCAGTTCCTCAGTTGCACTAGTTTTAGTTGCTCAATAACTGCCATGTGTGGTTAGTGGCTACTGTACTGAACAGCACAAATACAAAACATTTCCATCACTACAGAAAGTTCTGTTGGACAGCATCGAGTCTAGTCAAACACGGTAATGCCATTCTCCTTGCCTGAAACTGATTTTCAAATGTGCCTGTAACAGAATTCTGGTCAATAAAACATATGGGGAAGTGTGTCAAGAGGCTTTTGGGGAAGGTTTCGTTATTCCTAAAAAAGGTGCACAAGAGTCTCTCTGCTGTCTTTGGATAATGTTGGTTTAAAACGTGATAGAAATGTTATAGCCATCTTACAAACATGAGGAGAGTCAAGCTAGCAGCAAAGCCTCCCCACTAAAAGGCAGAGTAGAGGCACGAATGGAATAGGAGTTCTTAATGAAATCAATGAGCTGCTGAATTGTTGCCAACTCTGTATTCTCAACATGTGAGATAACAAGATGATAAATTCCCTTTTGTTAAGTCATTTGGAGTAGAAATTTTGTAACTTACAGCCAAATGCAACCTATTGATAGAGTTTTACTTGTATTTTTTTAATACTTTCTCATAAAAAGGGTTCTAATCGATCAGTGTAGTACTAAAAATCTACAAGGACTTTCCACTTTGAGGTAGGTCCCAAAGTTCAGCTATAACAATGCTAAAGAATATCATCTCTCACAGATGTGAACATCTTAGTTTCCTTCTTCCTCTGTTCTTAACTCTATTGGTTTTATCACTTTGTTATCCTATCAAATAACACAGAATTTAAAGCAAAACTAAAATTTCAACTCAGAATGTTTCTTAACCAATTTTGATTTTTAATTAATACATTCTAGATGCTATTTTAGAATTTTCTCTATATTTGGGCAAGTTACATTTAAGCCAGACTACAAATAGGTCACCCAGTTTATAGACAGGAAAAGTGTCCTATTTATAACACAAAATCAACATGGAATCATAATTTTTATAAATGATACAAGATAAAGATTTTTTAAAACATGGCTTATGCAAAAACTATACTAACTGGTTCATTCAAATGGCATATGAACTGGCTCATTTAAATGGCTGGGCTTCATTTTATAGAATAAGGTGAATGGAAGCCTTTGAGATCTCATATTTAGAATCTTCAATCATGCTTAAGATAACTTAAGGCTCTGCCAAAAATTTCCTCCATTGGCAAAAAAGTAACTAAATATGAGGATTATCCTCCTCATAACAAATTTTCATGTGTATGCTTGTAAGTATTACTTGTTTGGCTTAGTTTTCATTTTAATGGAATGCAGCCACTCCCAAAGCATCAAAATCATTCACTGAAATTTGGACACACTGGATAAGTGGGAAAGATTCTGTAACAAGAGATGGGAAATAAGAACACTTAATTTAATCAACGAAACACTGACAAGCAACACAAGTCTATAACATTAAGAAATAAGAACAAATATTATATAATATTAAGAAATAAGAACAAAAATGTAAACTCCATGAGGGCAGCACCTATGTGAATCTTGTTCCCCATTATAAACCTAAATCCAGCACATCCTGAGGTTCTGGTATGTGCTGCAGGATCTTAGATTGAGCAAATGAACTGTCCAGAGCAAAAGCCAAAAGACAAATGTGTATAAACAAAACAATATTGAATGTGGCTGCACTTGCTGATGTGTTTGGGACTGCGTGGAGAGAAAACTGCTAGTAATGTGAAGTGTCTTTATTTGCAAAATCAGTGGTACAAGTAGAATCACATGTCCTCTCTCCAATCTGTAGTATCTTGCTTAAATTAAAAATGAAACTACCTCCTTAAAAGACTTCAATTTTCTTTTTCTTCATTAAGTAAAGTATCACTAAAGAAAAAAATAGGTGTTAGAGTAAAAAATTGTTAGTCACTCAGTCGTGTCCAACTCCTTGCAACCTCATGGACTGTAGCCCACCAGTCTCTTCTGTCCATGGAATTCTCCAGGCAATAATACTGGAGTGCATTTCCATTTTCTTCTCCAGGAAATCTTCCTGACCCAGGGATCAAAACCCAGGCCTCCTGCATTGCAGGCAGATTCTTTACCGTCTGAACCACCAGGGAAGTCCACAATGGAGTCAAACACACAGGCATTCCAGTACATTTGAACATGTATACTAAATGATTTTATTCATTTTAAATTTAACCATGTCTCAGGTTCTCAGCAGAAAAAGGAGAAGGTGGAGCAGGTAATTTACTAACTTAAAATTCTTTAGATCACTCACAAATATGCAAAATATATTTTCATTATTTAAAACAGAATCATCTTCATCAAAATTTAAAACGTGTGCTCTGCAAAAGACCAGGTTAAGAGGATGAAAAAACAATTAACAGTCTGGTAGAAAACATCTGTAAACCACATATCCAACAAAGGACTTGTATGCAGACTATGGAAAGGATTCTCAAAATTCAACATTAAAAAATCAAACAGTTCAATTAGAAAATAAGCAAAAAGATATGCAAAGACACTCCAGCAAAAGATTCACAAGATGCACAAATGGCAAGTAAGCACACGAGAAGATGTTCAACATCATTAGCTATTAGAAAAACATAAATTAAAAACATAATGAGGGACGTCCCTGGCAGCTAAGTAGTTAAAACTCTGCGCTTCTAATACATGGGGCATGGATTCAGTTCCTAGTCAAGGAGCTGGGATCCCTCATGCCACATAGTTTGGCCAAAAAAAACATCAAACAATGAAATATAACTATACACCTATCAAAATGGCTAATATTAAAATTTGTGATAACACCAATTGCTTAAGAGGACATGAATAACTAGAAGACTCATACACTGCTGGCAGGAACGCAAAATGGAATAGCCATTCTGGAAATAGTTTGACAATACCTTTTAAAACTAAAAATGGATTTATCAAACAACCCAGATAAATACTCTTAGCCATATATCTTAAGAGAAAATAAAAATTACATTTGGAAAATTGTACATGAATGTTCATAGCAGCTTTATTCATAATAGCCCCCAAATAGAAACTAGCCAAATACCCTTAAAAGGGTAAACAGTTAAACTACAGTACATCCATATCACAGAATAATACTCACAATAAAAAAGAATGAATTACATATCCACACAGCAATGTGGATGAAACTTAATGAAACCTTACTGAGTGGAAAAAGTCAATCTCAAAATGGTACATGTGGAAGTTCCAGTTATATAACATTTGTGAAATAATCTAATTACAGATGTGGAGAGCAGGTTAGTGGTTGCCAGAGATGAGGGACTTGAGGATGGTATGGGTGTGGTTGTAGAGACCTTTATGGTAACAGTACAGTATTTTGATGGTGGTTAAACAAAGCTACACATGTGATTAAATGCAAAATTATATGTATGCACACACACAAATGAGTGCATATATAACATGTGTGAAAACTAAGTTCAATGGATTTTACCGATTCAAGTTTCCTGGTTTTGATACTGTACTGGAGTCATGAAAAATGCTGACACTAGGGGAGGCTGGGTGAAGGGCACATGAGATTTCCCTGGACATTTCTTTGCATTTTCCTGTGAATCTATAATTATTTCAAAATAAAAAGCTTTTACAAAATCATCTTAAAACAAATAATTCAGATTTAAGAGTGTTCTTGCCCTCTGAAGATAATTATGTGATTTTACGTCCCTAAGTTCCATTGTTTTGCAACCTTTACATGACTCCTCCACTGGATGAAAGTAAAGTGAAAGTTGCTCAGTCATGTTCTATTCTTTGAGACCCCATGGACTATACAGTCCATGGAATTCTCCAGACCAGAACACTGGAGTGGGTAGCCAGCCTTTCCCTTCTCCAGGGGATTCCCAACCCAGCGACTGAACCCAGGTCTCCCGTATTGCAGGTGGATTCTTTACCAGCTGAGCCACAAGGGAAGCCCAAGAATGGGTAGCCTATCCCTTCTCCAGCGGATCTTCCTGAATCAGGAATCTATTCATTTTTAAATCATACAATATTTTCTCTTTTCTCAAACTTAAAAAAAAAAAATTGCTGGGTAAATATTTCCTGGTTTTCAACCAGAATAACTGTGGAACTGAAATACACAGAAAAAGAAAATCCCAGATACAACCCAAAACTAACACAGGACTGCCTTATTTAGAAAGCAGTTGGAATGTTTGTATCTCCAAGCTGAAAAGAATTTAGGGTTCTAAGTTCTTAGAAATTAGTGTTCTAATAACTCCAGTTTAAATTTCCACCAACAGAAGTATCCTTTCTGTAATATCTCTGACTGATCCAACCTTTGTTTAAACAGATACAGTGACAGAGCAATGGATTCTTATTGTTTTACCTGCCCACCACATTCTTTTCAAACAAAAGCACCCCTTTTTCTTCTGTGGTGAACTGCTTTGTGCCAACTGTGGTTCTACCAAGAGCCAAATTTCTCCCATACTCTGGTTCAGTCCAGAGAAGATAGCTGACCACACTGAGCACACCAAGTCGCTTCAGTCGTGTCTGACTCTTTGCAATGCTATGGACTATATAGCCTGCCAGGCTCCTGTCTGTGGGGTTCTCCAGGCAAGAATACTGGAGTGGGTTGCCACATCCTCCTCCAGGGGATCTTCCCGACCCAGGAATCAAACCTGTATCTCTTACGCCTCCTGCATTGGCAGGCAGGTTCTTTACCACTAACGCCACCTGGGAAGCCCTCCTGTCCCTTAGCGTTAGTTGGTTTGCCCAGAGTTGGACATCTGGCCAAAGCTGGACCAGAGCCTTTCCCTGAGATTCTTCTCAAATGTGATAGAGAAAGAGAGCTTCTCTGCAGTGTTGAGAAATGTGAAACTCAGGCGCTCAGCAACCATGTTTCACACGATGCACATGAGAGAGAGTATGCAGAGGAAAAAAAAAAAAAAAGTGAAGCCAATACTCAGGGAGAGGAAGTGATGGGAGAAACAGAAATAAGACCAGCTGCATCTCAGTCCCTAGTTCTAGTTTTTCTGAGACCCAGTGGGATGTCTGCCTTTCCCACAGTTTGGCTGGTCAGTCCTTCCCTTGTTCACATGAGATAGTCATAGTATTTTTCTAATAATTTTCTCTTTCTACCAAGCTAATGCAAGACAAATTTCTGCTGCATGCAACCAAAAGAATCCTAATAAAAAAAAAAGAGGTCCATAACCTCACAATGCAGCTTGTTAACAGCTCTGTTGGAATGTTCTTCCTCAAGTTAAAATCCAATAAGACCTCCTTGACATGCTAACCCTTGTCCTACATCTATACCAAGTCTCATCTCTTTTCCAAATATTCAAAGATCATGATCACATAACCTGTTGTGGAAATTTGTTATTTTTTGATTGCAGAGCATGCTTCCCTATATCAATAACTGAATCCCAATTCTTTGTGGGAAGTCACCTCTCCCCTACCGAATGTAGCCTGGTAGGACTGTGAGTCAAGGTACCCTGCCTTCCTTTAGCCAAAGAGTGAGCACATGACCCAAGTTAGAATCCCTAGTTTTGAATTTTCACAAAAATGCTGAAGGTTGCTGAGGACTGATGGCTCTAGCAATGAAGCCCTGAGGAACATGACCACCAGGTTAAGACCTCTGCTGAGACCCCATTTTTTTGTAACCTGATTCTTCTATCTTCTCTGAGTCTATAAATTCCTTGACCCTCTTCCAATGAGGTATATTATTGTTAAAGTTACCTTGTTTATGCAATCAAAGACTCTTAACTAAAACATACCCACCCCTCAAGTTCTCTTTTTACATTATGTAACTGAGCATCACAGAATTAATGCTTTTGAATTGTGGTGTTTGAGAAGACTCTTGGGAGTCCCTTGGACAGCAAGGAGACCAAACCAGTAAGTCCTAAAGGAAATCAATCCTGAACAGGTATTGGAAGGACTGATGCTGAAGCTCCAATACTTCGGCCACCTAATGTGAAGAGCCAGCTCATTGGAAAATACCCTGATGCTGGGAATGATTGAGAGCAAGAGGAGAAAGGGGAGACAGAGGATGGTTGGGTGGCATCACTGACTCAATGGATATGAATTTGAGCAAACTCCAGAAGATAGTGAAGGACAGAGAAGCCTGGTGTACTGCAGTTCATGGGGTCACAATGAGTCAGACACGACAGAAACTGAACAACAAGCCCAGTTTGTTAAACTGTATTATTTTATGTGACTTGACTTCCAATCTCTAACCTGAATGATTCCCTCCTAAGTAAACTCATTTATCAAAAAATTTCTGAACAGTCAAAAAACAGGTGGTAGCAGAAATTCAGACAAAACATCCACTGATTTTTCTTTAGCCAATCTCCCCAATACCTCTTTGTTGGAATTGATTCTTTAGCTGAAGCCTTGCTGAGCAGTATAAAGTTTCCGAACTGAAGTAGGACACTGAAGATAAAATGAGAAAAGGTGAAGCAGTGGCAGCTTCACTTCACTCCCCTGGGAGATTCCTGAAAACACCAAGGTGGAGAAGTACATGGCAGCTGCATATGACTGAGAGTTAATACATAAAGCTTTGTGATCTACTGTTTTTTATGCTGGGAGGGATTGGGGGCAGGAGGAGAAGGGGACGACAGAGGATGAGATGGCTGGATAGCATCACTGACTTGATGGACGTGAGTCGTAGCAGAGACAGAATAATATGTCCATCTTTGGGCCAGACGCATGCTTATGCAAATATTGTTCATGTAAAATTCCCTGTTCCAAGTGTATGAGAATGACTCATAGAGTTCGAGTTTATAGGGAATTAAAATTTTAGGTCTTTTTCATACTAATTTCTATAAAATTAAATATTTCCTGCCTTAAAGTATATAGTTGACTTTTAAAACCTGAGTAGCATTTCCGCTTGTTGGGATTATATAGTTCATCCTAGCCTGGTCTACAAAGGTCTACTATCGCCAGTGTTCTGACATGGTTGTCACTGACTTTAGGAAAGAAAGCAAACAGAACTGAGCTTTATTCTCTTGAAATGCGAACCTATCCTGATCTAACAAAGGAATGAACTAAGAACAGTCTTATTATCAACTTTACTAAAGGAATTTAAAAATTTTATATTTGAATATTTCAGTTATATTAAAAAATAAGCTAAGTGAGTGCCGAAGAATTGGTGCTTTTGTAATGTGGTGCTGGAGAAGACTCTCGAGAGTCCTTGGGACTCAAGGAGATCAAATCAGTCAATCCTAAAGGAAATTAATCCTGAATACTCATTGGAAGGACTGATGCTGAAGCTATAGTACTTTGGCCACCTGATGTGAAGAGCCGACTCACTGGAAAAGACCTTGATGCTGGGAAAGATTGAAGGCAAAAGGAGAAGAGGGCAATAGAGGATGAGATGGTTGAATGGCATCACTGACACAATGGACATGAGTTTGAGTGAGCTCCAGGAGATAGTGAAGAACAGGCAAGCTTGGCCTGCTGCAGTCCATGGGGTCACAAAGAGATAGACATAACTTAGTGACTCAACAACAACAAATGCGTATTAAAGGACCTCTAGGCCACTGATACCCTTTTTCCTAAGTGATGAAAAAAAATTAGGAAAACAGAAATAAAAGACACACTGCACAATTAGGAACATCACTTCAGTTCAGTTCAGTCGCTCAGTCGTGTCCGACTCTTTGCGACCCCATGAATCACAGCACGCCAGGCCTCCCTGTCCATCACCAACTCCTGGAGTTCACTCAGACTCACGTCCATCGAGTCAGTGATGCCATCCAGCCATCTCATCCTCTGTCGTCCCCTTCTCCTCCTGCCCCCAATCCTCCCAGCATAAAAAACAGTAGATCACAAAGCTTTATATATTAACTCTCAATCATATGCAGCTGCCATGTACTTCTCCACCTTGGTGTTTTCAGGAATCTCCCAGGGGAGTGAAGTGAAGCTGCCACTGCTTCACCTTTTCTCATTTTATCTTCAGTGTCCTACTTCAGTTCGGAAACTTTATACTGCTCAGCAAGGCTTCAGCTAAAGAATCAATTCCAACAAAGAGATATTGGGGAGACTGGCTAAAGAAAAATCAGTGGATGTTTTGTCTGAATTTCTGAGAACTTTTCCATTTTAATTTTAAGCATGGCTTTAGTCTAGGATATGCTACATAATAAAACGTTTGAAGAACAAGTACGAATGTAAAGCAGTAGAGAAGGGTGATCGCTAGGAAAGTAGGCTGGCTGCCCTGTCTGCTCCCCAACATCAGTTTCCATTTTGTTGAGTTTATTTTTATCCAGGATCTGAATTGCTGCTGCTCAGTCTCAAAACCCAGTCTATTAAACACAGTATGAATGAGACCTTATACTAAGATGAGAGTCACATTAAATAAGTTCACAGGAGCTAACAGATGTCATCAGGATACCGATTTACTAATCATCTGAGTGAAATCAGTTACTACATAGACCAGGAACATTTGAGTCCATCAGTCTAGCATACTTTCTCCCTTGTAGGAATCCTCTATGGACCTGAGAGCGACCACCAGGAGCTGAGAGCAGGCCCCAACTTTGATTAGAGCTGACAGCAAAAAACAAGACTTTAGTCCTATCACTTCAAGGGAATGATTCTTACCAATAACAGGAATGAGCTTGGAAAAGGACCCTGAGCTCCAGATGAGAATGTTGCCATCCAACACCTTGATTTTGGGCTGAATATAGAGAACTCAGGCATGCCGTTCCCTATTTCTGACCTATAGGACCATGAGCTAACAGGTTGTTTTAAGCTGCTAAGTGCGTCACAGTTTAGTAATTTGTTATACAAATATAGAAAACTAATACACCTATAAACCCATGATTCTCAAAATGTAGTTCCCCCAGCCAGCATCACTATCATCTAGGTACTTATTAGAAATGCAAATTCTTGGGCCAGAGGGATATGGAGGGTAGGGCTCCACAATCTGTATTTTAACAAGCCCTCCAGCTAACTCAAGTGCACCGCAGAAGTACATGATGGTTAAGGCACAGGCAACTTGACCTTGTGATCATCCATGCTTCAACAGCTGGCCAACATATTTTCTGACTGATACACTCTTTCTCTGGGATGTTAATACATGCTATTTAGTTTTGTAGTCATCTATTTTTGCCTTGGCATCATACTCTTTAAAACTGTTGTATAAATATCCACTGGGCTCCAGTACGTCTTGATTTATAGTTTAACCTCTAAGTATAAACCTTACATTAACTCATTAACTAAGAGGCACCTCACTGTTGTTGTTCGCCTAGGGCAGGGGTCCCCAACCCCCAGGACCAAATGTCTGAAGATCTGAGATGGAGCTGATGTAATAATAATATTAAAAGTGCACAATAAATGTAATATGCTTGAATCATCCTGAAACCACTCCCTTCACCTCTAGTCTGTGGAAACATTATCTTCCATAGAAATGATCCCTGGTACCAAAACGGTTGGGGATCACTGCCTTATGGTATCTACATTGTACCGTCTAGCTCTCCAGTGAAAGAATAATACAGTGAATTTAAATCTTTACATCTTGGCTGTGTGTGTTACATTTTAGCCACCCAAAACTCAATTTATACAACTCTGATGGTCAGTTTTAGCAATAAGGACCTGGAAGTGAGCATTGTGCCTTATAGATAAAGAAAACCCATAAAGCACGGTAGAAAGAGTCTTGGACTAGCTGCCAAAAGACTCAGGATCCAGTGAGGCTCTACTAGGGCCTAACTGTGTAATCCTAGGAAGTCAGTTAACATCCCAGAGCCTTTATTTCTTCATCTATAAAATGAAGCACAATGGATGGGCACGAAGGTCATCTGTAGCTAAATTATGTGTGGCTTTCTCGTTCACAGATCATTTCTCCCAAGGTCAGACCAGTGCCCTTGATGATAAAAGAAAGATATAAAGTAGTAAACAATATTGCAAGTTGCTTAATTTGCATAATATCTCACAAGAAGTAGAAAATGTTAGATATCTTTCCATCTGTAGGAAGCTATCTTTGGGAGTAAAGAGAAATTAATTTTCAATGACACATTAACTTTTAAAATTAGAGGCTTATCAAAATTAGGTTGAGAATTTAAATTTAAATGATTTCATGTCACTTTAAGAGGAAAGGGATAACTTATTAAGAGCTGGGTAATACCAATTACTTTCATGTGAGAATAGGCAGAAAAGGATCCTTTATCACATTTGATCTGAAAGTTAACAGAAAATGTGACTGCTAAGAAACTTTATTCTTGTTATCTAATTTGATTGTTCCCCACATTACCTTTTCTGAAAATCTGTTTCTCTGGATGATAATCTAAGACAGAAATAGGGAAACAAATAGGATTAAGCTTCTAAAGGAATGAAGCATAATTTTCTAAAAAAAAGAACCTAGGAACAACCAACACCAGACAACCCATATTCTAGCTGATAAGACACCATCTTTGCAACTTTTATCTCAAAAGTCATTTGGTCCAGTGATCATTGCCAAGCAGGCAAAAGAACTTTCACTTGAAAATTAAGATAAAGAGAGATTTCTCTGGGGGGCCAGTGGTTAAGAATACACCTTGCAATGCAGGGACTGAAAGTTTGATCCCTGGTCAGGGAACTAAGATACCACATGCCATGGAGCAACGAAGCCAGTCTGCCACCACTACTGAAGCCTGTGCACTCTGGAGTCCAGCAGCACAACTAGAGAGTCCGTACACTGCACAGAAAGAGCATGCGTGCCACAACGAAGACCCAATGCAGCTAAATTAATTCTTTTTAAGTTAAAAGAAAAAGAAAATTGAGATAAATAATTCATATAGGAGTTTCTAATTCAGTTCAGTTTAGTTCGGTTGCTTCAGTTGTGTACGACTCTTTGCAACCACATGGACTGCAGCACACCAGGCTTCCCTGTCCATCACCAACTCCTGGAGCTTGCTCAAACTCATGTCCATTGAGTTAGTGATGCCATCCAACAATCTCATCTTCTGTCATCCCCTTCTCCTCCTGCCTTCAATATTGCCCAGCATCAGGGTCCTTTCCAATCAGCTCTTCACATCAGGTGGCCAAGTATTGAAGCTTCAGCTTCACCATCAGTTCTTCCAATGAATATTCAGAACTGACTTCCTTTAGAATTGACTGGTTGGATCTCCTTGCAGTCCAAGGGACTCTCAAGAGTCTTCTCCAACACCACAGTTCAAAAGCATCAATTCTTCGGCGCTCAGCTTTCTTCACAGTCCAACTCTCACATCCATACATGAATACTGGAAGAATCATAGCTTTGAGTAGGTGGACCTTTGTTGTCAAAGTAATGTCTCTGCTTTTAAATATGCTGTCTAGGTTGGCCACAGCTTTTCTTTCAAGGGGCAAGCGTCTTTTAATTTCATTTGAGTCATATTTATTTTCACATTCAATTCAATATTTATTGATCATCTACCATACTTTTCAGGCTCTCTGCTAGTAGCCTATGAGTAAGAGGCACAGTTTCCACACCCAGGCTGTGCACGTTCCTAGAAGAGACAGACCATTTCTTTAACAGGCAATTCTATCAATGTGCTGTGCTTAGTCACTCAGTCATGTCAGACTCTTTGCCACCCCATGGAGCGTAGCCCACCAGGCTCCTTTGTCCATGGGGATTCTCTAGTCAAGAATACTGGAGTGGGTTGCCATGCCCTCCTCCAGGGAATCTTCCCAACCCAGGGATTGAACCCAGGTCTCCTGCATTGCAGGCGGACTCTTTAACATCTGAGCCACCAGGAAAGCCAATTCTATCAATTGATAAAATAAAAACTCAAAAATTTAAGTCTAAATCTGATTACAGATCAGACAAAAAGACAGGAATCAACTCTACTTAACCTTCGAAGAGATGACAGATTATCATCTCTGGGTTTTAAGGTGAGAATTAAAAGCAAAATATGCTTCATGTCCTGATGATATGAACATAAAGTAGAATACTTCTTGAGTACTCACAGTTCTCCAGGGACAAAAAGTACCAAAGCATGTATATGTATTGCAATGTGCAACTGTTATTTATGCCTTGTTATTATTACACAGTATAGCTAACTTTGGAAAATGGGCCCCTATCTTTCCCATTCATATAACTTAAGGCCACTGTTCACTAAATCCAATAGTCATTCAGTAGAAATTTAATGAGTACTCTGTGTGTCCCAACACTATGATAGACTCAGGAAATACAGATGGAGGGCATAGTCGTGTCACCAGGGAGTACAAAATCTAATAGGAGAAACCCCTATGCAAGCCAGTCACTGGAATAGTGTGTGGAGAAGGCAATGGCACCCCACTCCAATACTCTTGCCTGGAAAATCCCATGGACGGAGGAGCCTGATAGGCTGCAGTCTATGGGGTCGCGAAGAGTCGGACACGACTGAGCGACTTCACTTTCCCTTTTCACTTTCATGCATTGGAGAAGGAAATGGCAACCCACTCCAGTGTTCTTGCCTGGAGAATCCCAGGGACGGCGGAGCCTGGTGGGCTGCCGGCTATGGGGTCGCACAGAGTTGGACACGTCTGAAGCGACTTAGCAGCAAGCAGCAGTGCTTTAAGAGAACATAATCCTAGCAGAGACAAAGGAGTAAACAGATCTTTTTAGAGGAAGAAATCAGGCAGGTTGGGGCAGGTGCCTGATCTATTGCTACAATCAACAGTCTGGATATAACAGTTGGAGAAATAAAAAATGAGGAAGACAAAATCCCTACCCTGCTCTAATGGTGGATGGGGAGAGAAATGTATAAAAACCTAATTAGAGGCAGACTGAGATATGAGATAAGCACCGTTTTATAAATGGAAAGTGCTTGGTAAAAGCAGAGAAGGGATGCCTGCTTTCTTTTCAACAAAGGCAATGAATGAAGAAGGCTACATAAAGGAGGTGGTATTTGCAGCGGCTAATTGGCTTATTATATTCTAGGTTCTATTTATACTGGGAGACATAAATGGCTTCAGTTCTGAAGAGGCGCTTATAGATTTTCCCTGACACAAAGTCTTTATAGGGAACCTGCAATAAGCAAATACATTTTCTGCAGAAAGAATCCACCCAAACACCTTGACAATCTCATTTCACATATTTCACACATGGTATCTTTTATGTCTGGGAAAATGAGCTAGGAAATGGTTCAAATACCCAAGGGCCTCAAAACATATATGTTGGAAAGCGTACCTAATTTCCAAAAAAGGTTGAATTGCAGAAAAAAACCATTTTGATTGGAAAACAAGCTGGTCACTTCTGCGTATAGACAAATGCTTCAGTTTAGGCATAAGGGAGGCAAAAAAAATTCCTCTGCTGTCGAGACGGCCGATACACAGCCTCTGCTCTGGTCCAGCAGCAATCTCACACTGATCAGATGTACAATAGTGTAAAACCCATCTGGAGGTGAACAGGTAGATACAGTTTTATATAGTTTTTCAAAGGAGTAGAATACTTCGGACTGCTGCTTCTCCTCTTTGCTGACGGTGATTTAGGATTAGAAAACTTGAAAACAGAATAATCCATTAAGAAGAAAAGTAACTGTGCGTCTTGAATGTGAGATGTTTTTTGGCATATACAAGAACTAAGGAAAAATAATATGTTCACCAGGAAAAATAATACGTACAATAGAACCGAGAAAGTAAAAGTGATCAGAAAATTAGGCCATATAAACTAAGAGTGAAGTATGAATATGTAAAAAAGGAAACTGATTCTTTTTTGCTACTACGGGAAGTATGTGCTCAGTCACTTAGTCATGAAAAAACATCATTAGCCCAAAGAAATTGCATGGCTATAAGAAATAGATGTTTATAATTCAATCTCCATTTCATTACAATTATTGTAGCCAAGTAATTCATGTCAGATCTAGCAACAGATAAGCCAAGAAAAAACACCGACTTCAAAGGTATCATTTCAGTAACTTCTTTATAAACTCTGGTTCTATGTGATTCCTGTGGGGCCTTGGTACCTTATCCTATTTTTTAATATACTTCTAAAAAACACCACGAGAATGGGCTTTGATTGAACTCCTATTCTCGGAACAGAGCCTACCACCAAATTTCATAGCAGATTATATGATAGTTAAGATCAACACTCTGATCACCCAAAAAGGGATTTACCTTTACAAAATACATCTCTTAAGTATCTAAATGATTACAGTATCTCCAGAAATGAGGCACGTTGTCTTTCCCACTCATAACTCCTGGCAATCAAATTGACCCAAGTCAAGTGGCACCGATTATGCCTACAAACCTGGATGTGTACACATTAACCAAAGTGCTTTGCCACTGCTCAGGCACTTGAATTTGTATTAAAGATGCCCCAGATGTAAGAATTCCCAGATTAAGTTCACATTTTGAGGTGCACAGGGCACTGAGAATTACATAGCCAGCTACTTATAAATGACTGCGTGTGCTTTTTCCATTGCATCTTTTCTTCCAGCTCTCATGGAAACAAGCACTGCCGCAGTCCCTCGATGAGCCAGCAGGGCCCAGTCATCTGGCAACCAGGACTGATCTCTCTGGCATCTGAGAAGAACATCAGCTAAAGAAAACGAGAGGATAAAAAAAGAAGTGAACACAAATCATTTCCCACCCCCTTAAATTCTACAGTTCCACTTGCCTGACTCGAAATTAATTTTGTTCTGAAGGCTATGTAAATGGATGCTAGAGCTCTATCCAATTTTCAGACTACTTTCTTGCTTGCCCAGTATAGAGCTCAGTAATGTTACTGCTGGCATGAGAGCTCCACAAAGCTTGTGACTCACTGATATAATATTTTAAATAAGGATATATTTCTCATCCAAAATGACATTATGTGAGAAAACTTAAGCTTTTGTCATCTGGTTTCTCATGAGAACTTGAGAAAGTTATATAATCTTTCAGCTGCATCTTTATATCATTATGAGAATAAGAATATTTGTCTTCTTTTTATTAACAATTTATGAGACCTATTCATTATTCAAAATGAACCAAAATGATTTGCAAATTCAGTGACATTAAGGAGCTAGTTCAGTGTTTTAAATTAGGAAAAACTCTTATAGGGTCTCAAAGAGTAGAGATGTAATCAAATAACTAAGTGAAAAATCACACCATCTTGTATACAAAAGTCCTTTTTGTTTGGCTAGAATCTTGAAACTACCCAAAGTCTCATTAATCTGCCACCCTCTGAATAAGAAACGTACCACCATAACTGCTCCTCCATTAGGAATATACAGGCTTGAGGTCAAAGTGCATGAAACTGCTTAAGGTCAAAGTGCATGAAACTGCTTACTCAGGGTTACCCAGCAGCTCCATGATAGGAATGGAAAAATAAAGCTGGACCTGCCCTGTTGGATGGAATTATGAGTTTACATATCCTCCTTTCATTTAAGGACATTTCCAAAATGATGGTTCCAATCTTTCTATGTGCTTACCACACAGACAAACCTAGGTTTCTTTTTTAAAAACTGGGGAGAGTTCTTTCCCTCAAACATCTATTTGCCAGATGATTTAAATAGCATATCATAGGTCTTGACCTATAGATCACTAATCAAAAGAGTCCAGGGACCTAATACATCATGTTGGAATATTAACTCCTACAGAAACAGTCAAATCAGAGCAAGGCTAACCAAGCTTTTATCCTTCTAAGAGAAACAAATGAAACTCCATGCAGTGTCCTGTGCATGTAGATCTTTTCAATAATAGTCTGAAATGCAACCATGAACTGACATCATCTCACTTTTAAAATAAGTTCACAATATTTACATGGTTAATTTTATTTTTTTCGAACAGGCAAAGCCTGCACATGATACAAAATACAAAGGGATTTGCAGTGAAAGGAGAATCTCTTTCTTTTCCCTGCTTCCCAAGCATCAGTTCTCTCCCTAAAAACAATCCTATAAAAATAAGCTAAGCTTTGCATGTGTGTAATTTATACAAAAGGTAGCATGTTAAATTTACTGTTCTAACTTTGCTTTATTACTTAACAATATGATTGTTCCATTACCACTGCAGAACCTCCCCATTCTTGTAAAAAGTTGCATAGTATATTCCATGGTATATCATAATGTATTTATCAGCCCCCTACTGATAGACATTTAAGCGGTTTCCAAACCTCTGGTATTACAAACGGTAATGCGGTAACTATGCTTATGTTGCCATTTTGCTCAAATGAAAGTACAAATGTGGGAAAATTCCTAAGAGTGGCATTACTTAATCAAAGTCTAAACGAATTCAAGGATTTCTTTTTTAATAGACTGACCATTACAGAAGTTGTTTCAATTTATCATTCCACCAGAAGTATGAGACCAATTGTCTCCTCAAACCCTTGACGATCCACTTTTGATTAAACTTCTTTATCTTCAACAATCTGATGTTATTTCACTTAATATATAAGTGAAATTGGACATCTTTTTTTAAGTTTAAAAATCATTGGTATTTACTACTCTGTTTGTCCTTGTCCCTTATCCATTTTTTCTACCAGATTGTTGGTTATTATATTCTTACTTATTTGTAGATGCTCTTTATCCAATAAAGAAAACAGTCTTGGTCTGTGACATATATATATAAGATATTTCTCTAGATTTCCATCTGTTATTTGATTTTACATATAATGGATTATTTTTTAATTGAAGGATAATTGCTTTACAGAATTTTGCTGTTTTCTGTCTTGGCCTTTTGGCTATGATGGATTAGTTTCAATGAAAAATTTTGTTAAGTATATATATAAGTGTATCATCTCTTTCATGGCTACTGGATTTTGTATTTTATCTCGACAATATTTTTCTTATTTTATTCTTTACATTTAAATTATGTTCCATTATGAATTATTTTGTAATAAGGTTTAAGGTAAAAGTTAACTTTATTTACAGAAAGTTAACGCTTATTAAAAGCTCCATCTTGTCCTTTAGGAAGCATAATGCCAATTTTATCATCTGTGTATGTATGTTTATCCCACATTTATTTTTTGAATTTCCTAGGCTTTTCCACTCAGCTATATCAGCATAAATTATAGTTTAATATTTTTATTAAAAAGATGGACTAATTCACCTCTATACTCTTCTTTCTCAGCATGTCATTATGCATTCTTATTTTTATCAGGTTTTCAGTTGAGTCACTTCAGTTTTCCAGATATACAATTCTATAAGCTTGAAAGTATGATTAACACTCCTCTTTTCAACTTTTTGTTTACCTCTAATTGTTTTCTTGTAAGATTACTTTGGCCAGTATCTCTATAACAATATTAAGTGATAGTGGGAATAGAGGTATTGTCTTAATAATTTTATGGAAATGCTTTTGCTGTTTCCTTATTAAGCAAGATGTTGGTCTCTCAAATTAGGTATATACATACATATATTTTAAAAAGTATCTTCATAGGAAAGACAACATAGTCAAAAGCACAAACTGCAACTAAATTCTTCTACATATAAACTATGTAGTCCTGAGTAAATAAATTACCTAACCTCTTCAAATTGTAGTGCTGAAGAAAACCCTTGAGAGTCCCTTGGACTGCAAGAAGATCGAACTAGCTAATCCTAAAGGAAATCAACCCTGAATATTCATTGGAAGGACTGATGCTGAAGCCAAAGCTCCAATACTTTGGCCATCTGGTGCAAAGAACTGACTCATTAGAAAAGACCCCGATTCTGGAAAAGATTGAAGGCAAATGAAGAGAATGGTAGAGGATGAGATCGTTAGATAACATCACTGACTCAATGGACATGGATTAGAACAAACTCCAGGTAATAGTGAAGGACAGGGAAGCCTGATGTGCTGCAGTCAATGGGGTTGCAGAGTCAGACACGAGTGACTGAATAAGAATCCATGGAAGTTATAGCTTTCTTCTGTGTGTTCCAAATTAGAACACTTTTTAATGTTATCTCATATGAGTAACACTAGCTATAACAACTGAGTACTACTGTGTACCAGGCATTTTACATATATTATCTCTAATCATTACACTAACTTTGTAACCATGCCTTATTAGCCTTATTTTTAAAGAAACTGAAAGTCAGACCATTTATGAAACTTTTCCAATGATTCAAGGTAGTAGGAAGTTATAGTAGACATATAGTATGGCAACTGCCTACCAATATGCTTCTAAGAGATGTTATTTCACTCTGTTGAGTGATAGCAGCCAAGGTTTATACCATATGATTCTGTCCTCATGTCCAGTCAGATGGATGAAAGATACTAACTTGACCTAGGATCCACAATCCCTAGGTGGTTGGTGAGTGCCCACTTACCAATCTGAAAACAGATTAAGCCCAATCAGATTCTCCTCTTCAGTATGAACTTTGCCATTGGTGGGTCATCCCTAACACTTAAACTTTCTCTTTAAAAGTAAGTGTTAGGAAAAACAGAAAGTTAAGAAGTTCTAAATAGAATCTTGAGAACAAGTGACAAAGGGCTGAATTTTTTAGCTCCTCTGCCCCATTTATCTTTGTAAATACAGTGTTTCTTATTAAAATAACAATTTCAGCCTAATTGGAAGTGTTGTAGGTAAGGAACTATTCAATAATTTCTCCTGTAAGATTATTTTACCTCTTCATTAAATCACAAATATTTGTGAGAGCAGAGGAAACAGGGAAAATAGACACTATTCATTTAAGATTTCCTTTCTTGGAATTGCTTAACTTTAAAGCACCTGTGGGCATCCCTGGTGGTTCAGTTGGTAAAGAATCCACCTACAATGTGGGAGACCAGGGCTCAGTCTCTGGGTTGGGAATATCCCCTGGAGAAGGAGAAGGGAATGGCTACCCACTTCAGTATTCTGGCCTGGAGAATTCCATGGACTGTAATAGTCCATGGGGTCACAAAGACTCAGACGTGACTGAACGACTTTCATAAAAAAAACTTGTACAGTATTTACATAGTCCCTTATTGTAGTAGAAGTAGAGGAAGAAGCTAAAGTCGCTTGCATCACTGCAAAAAATTTATGTATTCCCTTGTATAATTACTAATTAATTCATTTATTCAGTAAATACATATTTGTTGAGCATCTACTGTGCTCACAGAATTGTATTGAGTGTAAGGAATGTTTGTGCATGCTCAGTCATATCTGACTCTTTGCAACCCCATGGACTGTAGCCTGCCAGGCTCCTCTGTCCATGGAATTTCCTAGGCAAGAATACTAAAGTGGGTTACCATTTCCTATTCAAGAAGATCTTTCTGATTTGGGGATCAAACCCATATCTCCTGCACTGGCAGGTGGATTCTTTACCACTGAACCACCTGGGAAGACCTGAGTATAAGGGATACACTGGTGAATAAAACAAATTTGGTTCTTGCATTCAAAGTATTTATAGTCTAGCAGGAAAAAGACATCAAACAAATAACTGGACAAAAATTAATTATAGTAGCAGAAAGCACTATATAAGGGAAATAAGATATCTCATAGAAAGACTAGAGAATGAGAAACTAACATAAAAAATTCATAATACAAATAAGTCTTAGTCATTATGCCTGCAAGAATAATCAGTATGACCAAATAGAGTTCATACTAGGAATGTAAGGATAGTCCAATGTTAAGAAATCTATTAATATAATTTACCATATTAGAACATCAATAGAAAAATTATATTAGCATGTCTTTACATGATGAAAGGTATTTTATAAAATTCACCATTCTTAATTAAATGATTTTGTACTTTTATTGACTGCTTACTACATTTCAAGTGCTTTATGAGTTCTAACTCATCTAATCCTTCCTAAAACCCTATGAGGCAATAATATTATGGTCAGATCAGACAAGGGCTAATAGGTCTTGCTAAAGATTTGGATGGTATCCTAAGAACAATGGGACGTCACTCAAAGGGTTAAACAGAAGTATGATGTGGTCAGAGTTGCATTTTGAAAAGACCATTCTGTATAATAGAAAGGTACAAGAGCAGATATAGGGCAGCCAATTAGGGAGCTATTAGAGTAGGTTCAATGATTAACAAACATTAGAGCTGTCCAGTTAAGAAACAGGGAAGTTATTAAGAAATTAAATTTAGGGAGAGCTACAAAGTTACTGAATAGAGAGATGATACATATAAGAGGTACTTTAGGTGAATTGGAAGGGGGAAGGGAATTATAGTTAGACTAGGTAGAAAACTATTGTGACAGATAAGGCATGAGGTAGAGAGAGTCTGAACTGAGGTTACAGCAAAGGAAATGGAAAGGAAGGCAGAGATATAAGAGGCTCTGAGCATCATAAAAAATTCCAGAGCTCGATATACACCTGGCACCCTAAGAGACAGGTCCCTCGCTTTCATGCACTGTGAGCTCCTTTGTGTCCAAGCATATCTTACTTTTCTTTTCATTTCATCAGTCAGCACAAATTTTAGGCCGCAATAAATCAAATATTCACAAGACAGTGACAGAGACAGGTATTTTTGGAATTACATTCAGAGTCTATGGCCTTCTTTTCCAAGGGAGTACTTTCTTTTAAATGTTCTTATTGGGAACTGTCACAGATTACATTTAAAGTCTTAAAGAGACATGACAACTAAATGCCGTGTGGGATCCTGGATTACCCTGAAACACAAAAGTATATTACTGGGAACTGGAGAGATTTCAATAATGTCTGCAGATTAGCAAATAGTATTATCTAGTATTTATCAAATAGTATTTATCAATAACAATTTCCTGATTTTGAGAACTGCACTATACTTCAAGTAGATGTTAACATTAGAGAAAGCTGGGCGAAGAATAATGGAAATTCTACTATTTTTGTAACTTCTTAAGTTTAAGATTTTAACTTTTAAAAAATTAATAAATACCCTTATTGATGGCAAACTGTTATTTTTTTAAAGTATAGAACTGATTTTGAAATCAAAAAAGAAAAGAAAAATTAGTGCAGAACAAAGGCTGGTGAAAAGGTCAGTAATCTATCTGGGTAATAAATTTCTTGGTTGGAGAGGAGTTGATTAAAAAAACATGGTGTGACTTTAGGTAAATATGACTCTGTTTTCTTTTACAGTTTTATAGCTTCCAAAGGCAATTCAAAAGGACAAGGTCCAAAAATATTTTTTGCAATAACAGCATTGTTGAATTAGTGTAAAAGAGTGGCTACATTGAAGAATAGCATTCATTTAAACAGAGTACCTTATGGTATATTTATTTTAAAAAGTGACTCTTCGTTACTTTTAACACCTCAGGGTGTTAAAGCAATTTCTGTGTGCTTAGTAAGTGAAAGAAAAGTTAATTGAATGCAATAATTTATCATGTCTCCTGTTTTCGAACACAAGAGTCTGAGTGATTTTTCTAATCTCGTCTGTTAGGAAGTTCTTCTAGTTTTACCTTTTTGAGGTTATGAGAAAATTTATTACTCCTTAGTAGAAATTTGCTATTCTTTGGGGGGTGTAACGAAAGTACAAAGAGAAACAGTGAGAGAGGAGAGTGGTGTACAGGCAGTATGCAGTTAGCAAGCTCAGCTCTCCGAGGTCATCCATCCCTCAGCTGGTCTCAGTGTGTATTCTATCAAGGTCAACACTGAGCATCCCCCAGACATATTCACCAATCTGTTGGCCATGAACATTTTATGTAAAACTTATAACTAGGGACCTTATTTATGAATTAATAAGCTTAGATTTTCATTCATTAGAAGCTGTATTGGAAGGCCTTTGAACCATATAATTGAAAAAATAATATATAAATAATATAAATATATAAGTAATTACCCAAATAGGCACGATGCCCAAGTCTACAACAAAACAGAACCATTTTATTTATTTCTCTAATAGAATAACATTGTACAGCTTAGAGGCCCAAGCCTTGGAATCAATGTCCTAATTTCTCTATCTTTTGCCAATTAATTTGACTATATTTTGCTTGTCTTGCTTATAAAACAGATGTAATAACATTGTTACCTTCCAGGGAACTTATGTAAATGAATGAATATGGCTGTAAAACAGTTTGCAAACATGAAGTGTTACATACTTACTAATTTCTTGAATGTGCTCATTATATTGCCTGCTTTGAACCTTAATATTTGCTTATACCTCTACACTCCAGATTTCCCCAAGGAAGAAATACCAACTTTACTTGCCTGTGCCTTTATAGACATCTCTTTATATAAGCAAAGTCCAATTCCTTATACTGCAGAAGCAGGAACAAACACAATTAACTAACCAAAAACCCCAAGCAGTATTCACTGATGGTCTAAGCCTGTGAGTATAAAAAATGCCCCTCAGTAATAGCTAAGCACATTCATTCAACATTTCCAGCTGAGGATTTTAAGAGAAATACAATGATTTAGAGAGTTAGTAAAAATTTAAAGTTCACAATACTATCTCACAACACTCAGAGTCTCAGCTTAAACAGAAGACCATATTCTATCACTATTCAAAGAGCAGAATCCTACAGAGCCTAAAAGAAAATTTTATATCTGAAGAAGATTTGAATCATTTAGCCTCTGTCACTGTAGTTTTACACATTTTCTCAATGAATCTCTTCAAATTACTGCTACCTGGGCTCTACTTAGCCAGTATGAAACTATTACTCACTTGAAAACACAACCATACTAAAAGTTATTAAGATGATTAAATGAGATAATACATAAAACATTCTACACAATATCTGTTCAGGAGTATGAACTCAATAAACAATAACTACAAAAATGATTTTCTATTAATAATAATAAATTCTGACAAATCAATTGACATTCAATAAAAATGATTTTATGAATGTCTTAGGGAAATACCAATACTTTTCTTGTGCACCAAATCCATGACAATTTAGCCCATATTTTGATAAGAAACTCAACCCAATAAGAGTAACAAGATTAAGAAAATAAGTATTCTTGATATAACAATTTTAACATGTTGGTATATTATGAAATAGAACAGAGAAACCATCATATATAACTGCACAAATTTAAAGACAAAAGGCTATGTATAACCCTCACAAGCTTCAGTTGAAAGAGTGACTATCATACTAAGCTGGTAGATAAGAAAAATACTGTTATTCAACTGTGTGACACTCAGATTACATAGCTGAAGGATTATTATAGCAAGTCAGCATGCAATCTATATAAATGGGTCAGCATAAAACAAGTTGTAACAATTTCTAGCATATAACAAAGAAATAGTCAAATTCCACTTTCATAAATTCAGATACATTAAAAAAAGCATAATTAGGCAAAGAGCATGTTATTTAATAAGGGTGAAGTGTTTGCCGTGACTCAGGATTGGACAGCTGTCACTAGCAAGGATCACAAGTATCTAGGACAAAACAGGAAAACAAGCACACGAGTCCTGCAATTCCTAGGACATCAGTGAGTCCACAGACATGAAACACTATATACATCCTGAATGCAGAAAAACTCTCATCAAAAGATTAAGACTTCATTCATACCAGAAAATTCTTCCTGGAGAGAAACCCTTATGCACTGAATATTGGCAGGTCCACAGCTAGAAGTCAATTAATTTACACTTCAGAAGATTCATACGGCAGAGAAACCTCATGGATGTACTATCTGTGGGAAATCTTTTGCTGAGAAATCATGTCTTTGACTGCATCATTTAATTCATACAAGTGAAAAACCTGTACATAAAATGACTGTGGGAAGGTCTTCACTAACAGGTCATATGTGAAGAAACCTCAAAATGCTTATCCTTAAAAATAAAGCTTGTCAAGAGGGAGGGGATACAAATATGCCTACAGCTAATTCATGCTGATATATGCCGGAAATCGACAAAATAGGAAAACAACCCTGAATATTCATTGGAAGGACTAATGCTGAAGCTGAAGCTACAATACTCTGGCCATCTGATGCAAAGAGCTGACTCACTGAAAGACCCTGATGATGGGAAAACTAAGGGAGATAGTGAAGGACAGAGAAGCCTGGCATGCTGCAGTCCATGGGGGTAACAAAGAGTCAGACATGACTTAGCAACTGAACACCACCACAATATTATAAAGCAGTTGTCCTCCAATTAAAAATAAATATATTTAAATTTAAAAAAAAAAAGCTTGTCAATGTGGCAACTGTACTAAGAGTTCCACTGAGTTACCCCAGTGGTCTCCAACCTTTTTGGCACCAGGGACTGGTTTCATGGAAGACAGTTTTTCCATGGACTGGAGGGGTAGGGAAAGGTTCAGGTAGTAAAGTAAAACTATGGGGAGCAATGAGAAGAAGCATTTGAAGTTTCACTGGCTCACCCACCTCTCACCTCCAGCTGTGTGGTACCAGTACACAGCCTGGGGGCTGGGGACAACAATTACCCTGATGGCCAGGGATCGGTTATGATATGCAAGAGAGAAAAACCATTTGTTTTTGGAAAGTGATCAAGCTTTCTCAAAGCAATCAGATCTAATAATAAAGTTGAGACTCTAGGCTGCAGAAGTGCTTATGAATATGTTATATGTGAAAAAGCCTTCCACAAAATGTTGCTCACACTGTTCGAGTGAGAACGCATTCTCAAGAGAACTTCTAACAACACCTAGCTGAAGGAACCTTTCCTATCTGAGACTAGTATTGGTGAGTATCACACCTTTCTGTTAACAGCTTAATGTATTAGAAGAGCCTTACTGTCGAATAGACTAAAATTTGTGTTTAAGTATTACTGTGTTGCTGCTACTGCTGCTAAGTCGCTTCAGTCATGTCCGATTCTGTGCGACCCCATAGACGCCAGCCCACCAGGCTCCCCCGTCCCTGGGATTCTCCAGGCAAGAACACTGGAGTGGGTTGCCATTTCCTTCTTCAATGCATGAAAGTGAAAAGGGAAAGTGAAGTCGCTCAGTCGTGTCCGACTCTTAGCGACCCCGTGGACTGCAGCCTACTAGGCTCCTCCATCCATGGGATTTTCCAGGCAAGAATACTGGAGTGGGGTGCCATTGCCTTCTCCAAAGTATTACTAAAGTTATTAGCAATTTGAGATCTTCATCTATGAAGTGTTTGTTCAAAACTATTTTTCTTAAGAGTTTTCTTTGATTTGTACAATTCTGAATATATTATGGATACTAGTCAGTCATTCATTATGCACAGGAAAAATTTTATTCCAGCTTTCACTATAGTATTAATATCATTTAAAATAAGGACAACATTGATTAATCTAAATTACAAACATGATTTGCTCCAAGAAAACTAAAAGTAGCTAATGCAAATTCTAGTGAGAATTAATAAAATCAGTATAACGACCGAATATATTTTCAACATAAATATGCTATTCTGCCTGACAGAATCTATAAATATTTTCAGGCAAAAATTAGACATCATAGGTTAGAATCTTATGAGAGTTTAGAGAACATTAAGACAGTCAACCTTAAAAGCATGTCTTTGTAATGCAGGGAAAATATTGCCTGATTGTATGAGGTAAGTAGTCTCTCTGCTGTAGGTTTATTAAATGTGTAAGGAAGAAAATGATGATGACATGTACCCTAAATATGCACTATATTCTTAATATCTTTTTACTAAAGTCTCACTTCCTGAGTGTTACTTGCACTGACTTCTAAAGCATCTGGCAGGGCTTGCCTTGGATGACTGAAGAAGACCATCTCCTGGAGCTGAGGAGCCTGGAGAGCTGGCACCACTTCTCCCACTGAATACAGCTCAACAGAACCAGCTGGGTCACAGCTGCATCCCCGTTGTCAGCTTTGATTTCTCAGGGCTACACTAAAAACAATCCCCCAGCTCAATCACACGATAATTCAATCTATATTACTACAGCGAAGACTCACAACATTAACAATTAAAATGTGCCAAGAAATAGGGAAGCCTATCTGCAGAGAGAATTACGTCTGTGGCTGTGTCGTGTATCCCAATGCACATTTTGTTATCTCATCTGAGGCCAGGTAGACAAAAAGGCTGGTCGTATTCTGTGGAGGGGAATAAATATCACATTGATCGGATGAAGAAGGAGAGAAATATATTATTAAAACCATTATTGACACAAATGCCATTAACAACTGGTAATGATTATATCAACACTCAGAAAAACACTTTTCCTCACAACTCACTAGACCATAAGCTCTCAAGAGCAAGAGACACAGTTCACCAATTTTCCTGACATCAGTCTTAGAACAGTACCTAGCACAGAGCAGTTGCTCAAGAAATGTTTTCTGAATGAATGAGATGGGAAAGTGTTGAAGATTATAAATGGTAACTGATACAAACAATTAAATCTCTCCTAACTAGATAACAATAAGACAAGACTGATGATTTAATTATTTATCTGATACAGAAAAAGTAAGAAGTAGAGAGTACTGGAGCTTCAGCATCAGTTGTTCTAATGAATATTCAGAACTGATTTCCTTTAGGATTTAGGATTGACTGGTTGGGTCTCCTTGCTGTCCAAGGGACTCTCAGGAGTCTTCTCCAACAACACCATTCAAAAGCATCAATTCTTCAGCACTCAACTTTCTTTATAGTCCAACTCTCACATCCATACATGACTACTGGGAAAAAACCATAGCTTTAACTAGTTGGACCTTTGTTGGCAAAGTAATATCTCTGCTTTTTCATATGCTGTCTAGGTTGGTTACAACTTTTCTCCCAAGGAGCAAGTGCCTTTTAATTTCATGGCTACAGTCACCATTTGCAGTGATTTTGGAGCCCCCCAAAATAAAGGCTGTCACCGTTTCCATTGTTTCCCCATCTACTGGATGGAACCCGATGCTATGATCTTAGCTTTCTGAATGTTGAGTTTTAAGCCAGTTTTTTCACTCTCCTCTTTCACTTTCATTAAGAGGCTCTTTAGTTCTTCTTTGCTTTCTGCCGTAAGTGTGGTGTCATCTGCGTATCTGAGGCTATCAATATTTCTCCCGGCAATCTTGATTCCAGCTTGTGCTTCCTCCAGCCCAGCATTTCTCATGATGTACTCTGCATAGAAGTTAAATAAGCAGGGTGACAATATATACAGCCTTGACATACTCCTTTCCCTATTTGGAACCAGTTTGTTGTTCCATGCCCAGTTCTAACTGTTGTTTCTTGACCTGCATACAGATTTCTCAGGAGGTAGGTCAGGTGGTCTGGTATTCCCATCGCTTCAAGTATTTTCCACAGTTTGTTGTGATCCACACAGTCAAAAGGCTTTGGCGCAGTCAATAAAGCAGAAGTAGATATTTTTCTGGAACTCTCTTGCTTTTTTGATGATCCAATGGATATTTCGATGATCCAACAGATATCACACACAAAAAAGTTACAGACCAATATCACTGATGAACATAGAAGCAAAAATGGTCAACCCAATGCTAACAATTTATATCCAACAATACAGTAAAAAGATCATACACCATGATCAAGTGGGATTCAACCCAGGGACACAAGGATTTTTCAATATCTGCAAATCAATCAATATAATACACCACATCAACAAATTGAAGAATAAAAATGATATGGTCATCTCAATAGATGCAGAAAACACTTTTGACAAAATTCAGCAACGATATGTGATTAAAAAAAAAAACTTTACAGAAAGTGGGCATAGAAGGTACATACCTCAATATAAGAAAGCCCATATATGATAAACCAACAGCTAGCATCATACTCAATGATGGAAAGCTGAAAGCATTCCCTCTAAGATCAGGAACAAGACAAGCATGTCCACTCTCACCACGTTCATTCAACATAATTTTGGAAGTCCTAGCTATAGCAATCAAAGAAAAAAAAGAAGCAAAGGAAATCCAAATTGGAAAAGAAGAAGTTAAACTCTCACTTTGACGATGACATGATCCTATACATAGAAGATCCTAAAGATGTTACCAGAAAACTACTAGAATTCATCAGTGAATTTGGTAGAGTTGCAGGTTACAAAATTAATACACAGAAATCTGTTGCATTACTATACACTAACACTGAAAAATCAGAAAAAGAAATTCAAGAGGCAATTTCATTTACCATCACATCAAAAGAATAAAAGACCTGTAGTCTGAAAACTATAAGATGCTGATGAAAGAAATCAAAGATGATATAAACAGGTAGAAAGATATACCATGTTCATGGAAAGGAAGAATCAATATTGTCATAATGACTATACTTACCAAAGCAATCTATAAATTCAATGCAATCCCTATAAAATTACCAATGGCATTTTTCACAGAAAAAGAACAACAATAACAAAAATCTCAGAATCTATATGGAAACACAAAAAACCTAGAAAAGCCAAAGCAATCTTGGGATAGAAAAACGGAGCTGGAGGAATCAGGCTCTCTGACTTCAGACTATACTACAAAGATACAGTCATTAAAAGAGTATGGGACGGGCACAAAAATAGAACTATAGATCTACAGAATGAAAACCCAGAAATAAGCCCATACACCTATGGTCAATTAATAAATGACAAAGGAGGTAAGACTATACAATGCTAGAAAGATAGTCTCTTCAACAAATGATGCTGGGAAAACTGGACAGCTACATGTGAAGAATAAAATTAGATCATTCTTTAACTTCATACACAAAAACTAGTTCAAAATGGGTTAAAGACCTAAATGTCAGACTGGATATTAGAGAAATCCTAGAGAAATAGATAGGCAGAACACTCTAACATAAATAGCAGCAATATCTTTTTTATCCATCTTCCAGAATAATGGAAATAAAAACAAAAATAAACAAATGGGACCTACTGAAACTCAAAAGTTTTTGCACAGCAAAGAAAACAATAAAAGCTAAAAGACAACCCACAGATTGGGAGAAAATATTTGCAAATGATGTGACAGATAAGGGATTAGTCTCCAAAATTTATAAACAGCTCATGATGTTTAACAGCATCAAAACAAACAACCCAGTTTAAAAAATGGGCAGAAGACCTACATGAAAATTTCTCAAAAGAAGACATATAGATGACCAATAGACACATGAAAGGATGCTCAACATTGTGAATTATTAGAGGAATGCAAATCAAAACGATAATGAGATATCACCTCACACAAGCCAGAATGGCTATCACAGAAAAAAAAAAAAATCCACAAACGAAAAATGCTAGAGAAGGTTTAGAGGAGAGGGAACCCTCTTATTCTGTTGGTGGGAATGTAAATTAGTACAGCCACTATGGAGAACAGTATGGAAGTTCCTTAAAAAAGTAAAACTAGAGCTACCACATGGCACTGCAATCCCAGCCCTGGGCATGTATCCAGAGAAAAACAGTCTGAAAGGATACATGCACCCCAATGTTCATTACAGCACTGTTTACAATAGCCAAGACGGAAGCAACCTCAATGTCCATCAACAGAGGAATGGATAAAGACGAGGTGGTACCTATATGCAATGGAATATCACTCAGCTATTAAAAAGAACAAAATAATACCGTTTGCAGCAATATGGATGGACCTGGAGAGTGTCAGACTGAGTGAAGTAAATCAGAGGAGGCTAAATATTATATGACATCCCTTATACGTGGAATGTAAAAAGAAACAGTACAAATGAACTTACTTACAAAACAGAAACAGACTCACGGACTTAGAGAACAAGCTTATGGTTTCTGGGGGGAAAGATGAGGGGGAAGGGATACTTAGGGAGTCTGGGGTGTACATATACACACTGCTATATACAAGGACCTACTGTATAGCACATGGAACTCTGCTCAATGTTATGTGGCAGCATGGATGGGAAGAGAGTTTGGGGAAGAATGGATACACGTATATATATGGCTGAACCCCCCTTTGCTGTTCTCCTGAAGCTATCACAACATGGTTTGTTAATTGGTTATACGCCAATACAAAATAAAAAGTTTAAGAAAAAAAGAGCAATGTTTTTGGTATCTGCTCTAGAGCTTAATGAGGAGAAAAAGGAAGAAAGCATTCAGAGGAATTAACATAAGCAGTTTCAGAACTAAGAAGCAAACGTTCTCACCAACAAAATCACTGGTAAGCTCATGGCTTACTTTCAATAATGACATCTGCTTCAGGAAATGTCTTTGGAAAGATGGCAAACTTTGCTGGTGCCTCTAAACTGGTGCCTACCCCCACTTATTTTGTAGGAGTAATAAAGAATATAGGAGGATATTTTTATTCCTTTGAAGGAATACTTTAACTCCTTTAAAGGTAGTTTCACATGTAGCACTGTATCCGCTCCTGTGAGGGCCCAGCAGAAACCCTGCCAAGAGCTATCATCTAGCAGGAGGGTTGGAGGACAGCAGAGTGAAGCTCTTCAGCAGTAGCAGGGTTTCAGGGTAAGATACAAGGACACATACCCAAACAATGAGCGATGAGGTCTTGCGGGTCAGAGAGCAGCATCACACAGGTAACACAACTTGAATGCTTTGAAAGTACAAAGTAAAATCACAAGTCAAAGGCTTAATATCACCATAGGAGACCATCTGCTTTGAGTCTGTGACGGGATGTAATTGCTCCTTTCTTGCTGTCCGCCATTTGAGGAGACCCTGGTGGCACCTCTGGCAACCAAGCCTAGGTGGTCCTTCCCCTTTTGCATTTTGGTAGGAACACAGAGGTACTGGGCAAAGGAAGTGGTTTGGTGAACATTACTAGATTTGCAGATTAACCAAAACCAAAGTACTCAGAATGGCACTGTAGTGGGATTGCGCTGTATTTACTTCTCAGAAAGAACTGCTGTACACTTGATATGTGAAAAGCAGCCTTGAAAGCAGACACCTCCTCACCAAGAGCAAATAATAATTTAAGATGAATGAGCTGAAAAGACATGCAACAGCACAACCACATGAGAGCTTTTGTGTATGTAAATTTGCTTGCTTTTTAAACCACTGATATCCTGTTTCTGAAAACTTATTCCTAGCCTCTATTCTTCCCTAATAGAACCCAATCAGTTTCTGACAGCTCTTTCCCAAACAGCTGTCTTTCATTTAATTTCATTTAGTGTGCAAACCGTTTCAAGTTGCATGCGCAAGCATACTGTGAAGAATTCATTTTCTCTAGTTTCCTGGTGACGATAAAAGAATTTAATAATAAAAAAAAGTTGAACTTTGGCCTGAAATGTTGCTGTCCTGCCGAAATGGTGAATTATATAAGTGGAAGTGATCCAAAGGTTATTTGGTCCACCCCCTACCATGCAAAAGAGCCTAAACAGATCCTTTCATGTAATTATCTTACTTGTTCTGTTAAAATCTTGTAAGAAGAATTCTACATTCTCACTAAACAAATCTGGGCCAGACCTTGATAATTTGAAAAATGAACTTCCCCAGGGACAAGTGCAGTGGGGAGAAAAATATGGATTTAGGACTCACAAACTAGAATAGGTAGGAATGTAGAATTAAAAAAATAAGTATTATCCTAGAATGGATATCACAGAGAAGATCAGGAACCACGTTTTAAAGGAAGTTTAGTTCTTGCAGGAAAGGGACACAATATTGCATAACAGGTTAAAGCATGAACTTCAGAGTTTAACAGCCATGGATTCAAATTCTACCAATGTTATTCTAAGATAATTCTCTTATCTTCAAAATGGGTATTGACAACAACATTTTATTGAGTTCTTGCTATATTTCAGGCACTACTCTAAGTGCTTTACATTCATTAACTTATAGAGAAATGCTTACATTACAGAGCTGTATAGATTAAATAAATAAAGCAATAATATAGTTAAAGTGCTTAGCACAATTCCTGTATTCAATAAATGGTAATAATTATGAATCCTACTTTTACTTATGAAAACCGAAACTGACCATCATTAAGACTTCAGCATCCAAAGTCCTAAAAAAAGGAATTAAAGTGTGTAATGCAGCTCTGCTCCCTCCCTGATTCCCTTCCATCCAATGCAGGTTAACAACCTTGAGGCAGAGGTGAGAAAGGAGATTCAGTTTTGTCCACTTACCAAAGTCATAATGGCAAGAAGAGGGGATTACGGGATACTGTGAACACGTCCCCATTTTTTTCAGCATAGTTAAGTACAGGGAGAGAGGTGGGAGAGGGGTTCAGGAAGGGGAACACGTGTACACCCGTGGCAGATTCATGTTGATGTATGGCAAAACCAATACAATATTGTAAAGTAAAAAATAAAAAGAATCTCCTCATCCTCCACTTCTATCCAGTCCCCTTGTGTCCATGGCACGAATTCTCTTGATTTCCTAACCCATCAGGATCTTGAATACAACAGGAAACCTCAAAGAATAGGCCTGCTGCCCCCTTGTGCACAGTTCTCCCACCTTAAATGTCCACCTTTCACAGAAGACACACTAAACTCACCCTGATTTCTCAGTAGCTCCTGAATGTGATGGTTCTTGGGAATGGCATATGTCTAGTTGTGAACTTCAGTAGAATTTGGACTTCAGAGACTTCAAACTATTAATAATACTTAAATGTCAGCATATCTCTGGGTAGTAAAACCAGACACCTATGTTCAGTTCAAGCATAACGTGAACTCAAGGGAGATACAACTCAAGGGTGACTAGGAAGCCACTTGTCTGAGAGACTCCCCTTCCACCCCCTTCCCTGTTTTGGAGAGAAATGTTTAGTGTTAAAGTAGAGGAAAAGGACATGCTTCAGATTGAGAGTGAATATATTAAAAATCTACCTGATATAATATTAAGGAAAAATAAGTGAGAAAACTGAATTAACTCTGCTTAAGGAAATCAATTTAAAAAAATTTAAAACACAATTTTCCTGACTGTAAAAACCCATAAACCTTAGAATGAGTTATCTCTTTTAAAATTAAGGTTTTCTTTAAATTAAGATTGTTTATTTCTTAGGATGGTTTTAGCTAAAGCATTCCACTAGGAAGAAGACAGTAGATGTTATCTCCAGATACATGTAACTCCAAGATGGTGTAATAATTAAAATGCATTTCTGGCATGAAAGGGTGAAAGTGTTAGTCATTCAGTTGTGTCTGACTCTTTGTGACCATGGGATTCTCCAGATAAGAATACTGGATTGAGTTGCCATTCCCTTCTCTGGGGGATCTTCCCGACCCAGGGATCAAATCTGGGTATCCTGCATTGCAGCCAGACTCTTTATCATCTGAGCTACCAGGGAAGTCCATTTCTGGCATGAAACCATGTTATTTCTTCAGAAATTCAAGTGAACAAACAAGCCAACTGCCCATGGTACCACTACAAGTAACAACTATAAGGTTAGGGATTCAGTTCAGTTCAGTTCAGTCGCTCAGTTGTGTCCAACTCTTTGCAACACCGTGAATCACAGCACGCCAATAATGCTGAATTTGGAGGCTGCTGTCACTTGAATTGGGCAGAAAGACTAAAGAGCAAAAAGGGAAAGTTGCTGGTGGGCAGGACCAATGTATGGAAGAGTTGATTAAAATTAACAATTCAAATGTGCTGGCAACTGCATTTACAGAATTTTCTCAACGTTTGTCAATGACTTGGAAGGCAGGCAACGGTTACAGGGATACTCAGAATACAATTTGACAAGAGGCTAAAACATAATCTATTTTAAAAGGGAAGACCAGAAATAAAATTGGTGATGCCAGGGCTTGTGTTATCAAATTGCTGCCCATTCTTTCCCCACCCAGCTTATATTACCATCACTGGCAAGTAGGCCTGGGCCAGACACCACATTCAGAATCATGGCTCCTTGCTGTCTATACTCCAGGCCCCAAATAACTGGTTTCTTTATCCAATCACCCTGCATAAGAGGAAATATTATCTACCAACTACAGCACAGGACCCTCCAGCACACACCCTGGGGAAATGCATTGGGAATACCAATGGAAAAGAACTGTCCCCCAGCAAAGATTTTAATCTTCTCTTTCTACCAAGCTCCCTATTTCTCTCAGCAAACTTTGTTTCCTGTTATAGAATGCTCTGGGTAGGACACTCACACTTCTCACCAGCACTAGGCTAGAACGTTCAAGACATAAAACCTACTTCAATTCCATGTTTACGAAAGAGACGTGTACAAATCCATACCATAAGCTGGGCTCACAGCCACATTATAAAAGTCATATTCCACCTGCCTGCATTTTATCAAATCATGAATCACTTCTACACTGACCCACCAAGACTCTTGTGCTCTGGCCAGGGAGCATTTAAACTGGGTGGCCATCAAGTGCAATGAATAAGGAAGAATGAAGGAAAAGCAGTGTCTAAATCAAATCTGTACTCCTGAAAATAACACATAATTCGAGTGGTATAATTACAACAATATGCCACTTTTGGTTTGAAAATTAATATAACATTAAGGTTTTTAAAAAAAGAATCAAGAAGAAAGTATAAACAAAATGGCTTCATATTGTATCAGTTTTTGTCTATACCTAATAAGGCTAGCCTGGTGGCTCAGAGGGTAAAGCATCTGCCTACAATGTGGGAGACCCGGGTTCGATCCCTGGGTCGGGAAGATCTCCTGGAGAAGGGAATGGCAACCCACTCCAGTACTCTTGCCTGGAAAATCCCATGGACTGAGAAGCCTGGTAGGCTACAGTCCACGGGGTCTTAAAGAGTCAGACACAACTGAGCAACTTCATTTCACTTCAGTAAGGCTAGCCAGGGCAAAGTAAGGCAACAGACAGACAGACAAAGAAGATTAAAGATCCTCATGGTAATAAAAGTCTACATTACACTGTACTCAGACTGAAATAACCCAAATACAAACAGATAATCCAAATTTAAACCAAACTCCCAAAACCAGATACATGTAACTGTTTCATTGAGAAATAACTCACACACTATAAAATTTACTCTTTTACAATTCAGTGTTTTTTAGTATAGTCAGAGAGTATATCACCATCATCAATACATAAGTCCAAAACATTTTCATTACCCTCAAAAAAACTCATTAGTAGTTGGTCCCCATTTTTTCTTTCTTTTTTTCTCCTAGCAATCACTAATCTATTTTCTGAACTCTTAATTCTAATCCATTGATCTGTATTTCTACCCTATACCAGCATTACATTATCTGGATAACTGTAGCTTTGCAGTTAAATCTGAAGTTGGAAATATTGAGTCCGCCAACTCTGTTTTTCTTTATTAAATTATTTTGGCTATTTTGAGGCACAATGAATTTAGGATCAGTTAAAGTTTTGATAGAGATTGTATTGAATTTATAGATCAACTTGGGGAATATTTCCATCTTAATACTGAATCTTCTAATCCTGAAACACAAGATATCTTTCCATTGTTTAGGCTGCTTTAATTTCCTTCAGCAATGTTTTGTAGTTTTCAATGTAAAAATCTTCTAATATTTTTTGGTAAAATTTATTTTTGTGTTGTACCCTTTTGATGCTTAAAGTATTGGGTTTGAGTGTCTCTTCTAGTCTTGAAGCACCAAGGTTAAAAAGAAATAATTATGTCCATAATCAAGCATGTTCAAGCCAATGCTATATGTTTATAAACATCTTTAATGAAGAAATAGTACTGATTATCATGAGGCAGTAGAATGCAGCAGAATGCCGACTGGAATCAAATAAGACAGGTTCTCCACATAAGTAGATTTTGATAAGGTATCAGAAGTTCCACATCCTTGGATTTAACTGATTGGGCATCAAAAATATTTGAAAACCATCCAAAAAGTTACAAAAAGCAAAACTTGAATTTGCCAAGAACTGGCAACAATTCATATAGTGTTTATACTGTATTTTCAACTATATAATAGCATTTACATTGTATTAGGTTTTATAAGTAACCTGGAGATAATTCAAAGTATATGGGCTGATGTACAAAGATTATACGCAAGTATTATACCATGTATATGAGGGACTTGGTTATCCTTGGATTTCAGTATCCCGTCCTCCTGTCAATGCAGGAGCCACGAGAAACTCAAGTTCGATCTCTGGGTCGGGAAGATCCCCTGGAATAGGAAATGAAAATTCCTTCCAGTATTCTTGAATGGAGAATGCCACAGACAGAAGAGCCTGTGTGCTACAGTCTGTGGGGTCCCAAAGAGTCAGATATAACTGAGTTACTGAGTATGCATGTGGGTCCTTCAACCAATCTCCCTCAGATATGAAGGGACCACCATACTTGCTCCTGTTGAATCTGGGTAAGGCTAGAAAACATTGATCCAAATGGGGGAAATGTTCAAGGTTTGATAGAACAACTGAAAATAAAAACTCCATCATGTCATATTATATTGATTATAATAAAATAAATGCATTAACAGTGCTAAGAAGGTACTCCAATTTTTCAAAAATAGAATGAAATGTTCCTTAGGCTCTCATTCTCTGTAAAGTTCATTTTTTCCAAAAACCAAAAAGTAGAAAAGATAAAAGAAAAGGAACCCCATGTATATGCCAGACTAGAAACCTCTAGTTTTGGGGTTCTTATGGTTTCTCAAAACTTCATAGAAGTACCTGTAAAAGTAGGAAAAGAGAACAAAAACCAATGTTCAAACCAAAATTCAAGTCCAGTTGCCATATGCAGCCTCTAAAAATGGCTTCTAATGTTTGAAGGGACTTTTTCATTTCCTGTAGTTTTATCTTCTAAGAAGGTTAAGAAAGAGCTACTGTTTTGCATTTAAAACATGACAATATGACTGTGAGACACTCTAAACTTGGCATTCATCTTTACTTATTGATTTGATAAACAATTTTTCCCACCTCTATTTCATTTGCATAGCTGCAAATCAAAGGAAGATAATTCCAGAAACTGTTACAGAAAGGATAAAGAATAAAGATCTTCAGAGGATCAGTAGATAGAAGCTATATAATGCTGTCATTAATATTGTTAAACTCTGCTTCTATGCTTTTAAAAGGCTGCTTGTTTCATCAAACAAAAACAGTTGCTCTCATTGATAGGATTTAAAAGACCTTTAATAAAAGCAAAAAATTTACTTGTAATCTCAAATAATACTTTCAGGCTAAATAAAATATTTGGAGTCAGGAATTAAGTTCCAGATACTATCATTCTAGTATACAGTCACTAATGATTCTAAAGTCTCCCATTTGCTCTTTGAAAAATAATAAGGCCAAATTTAAATAACTTAAACCATGCATGGACTTAGTAAAAAAAATAAATAAATAAAAGCATACAGAAGTATAAAATGAATATAAAATTCTTCCTCTCTTACCCACAAACCCATAACCATTCTCCTTAGAAGAAACCGTTAACTGTTTCTTACTAACCTGAAATTTTGCATTCACTGGCCAAGTATAACCAACTATACACACACAAAAGAAATTTCAAGTCTATTATTAACAAATATAAACCATCTTATTTACTGCAAAATATAATTATGAATATAGCTAACTTTTTTTCATTATCAGTATATGACTATAACACAGTAATTAGAGAACTTAAGAGCTTGAAGCAACTTAGGATAGCATTTACCTGAAGAGCATTTATCTTTGTTTTGAGTTCAGGAAACAAACTCAGTTAATTAGGTAACTTGTCCAAAGTTAGTTAACTACCAGAGCTATGCGTAACTCTTAGGACCTGGAAGCTCTGCAATTTTGTTCCTTGCATAATTTTAAAGATATTACTATTTCCTACTAGACCTTATTACAAATGTAGCTAACTTCTGCATAAAGTGCAGTCAAATGATGGATTTGATTTTCACAGTTGAATGCCTAAAAATTCAGAGAGCTAACAGCCCTTACCTGCACCTTGAGTAATACACAAATAACAGTATCTCACTAAGACACTGGAAAGGCAAAGTTCCTGGTTTCATCAGAAGTGAAGGAAATCTATCATGGATTCCTTGTAATCCACTTAAAAGAATCATGTGGGCCAATATTCACCCAATTGGTATGTGAGCAGAGACACGATGTCAACAGTCTAGAGATAACCCTGTTCCAAAGCCACTGTGTTTATAGCAAGACTCCAAGTGTTGAAAGGTACTTTACTGAATGACTGCTAGTAGAATATGCAATGGAGTGGGGAGATTAGATAACTAAGTTTTAAGACACAGAATTTGTGTTGGTCACACCATGTGACCCAAGGCCTATCTTCTAAATTCTTTGTTTCTCAGTTTACCTGTCTTTTTAATCTGTCACAAAAGTATACATAAGTCTGGGGAAGAGGGTGGGTTTCCAAGACTTTTGCAAACAAAGGCGTTGCTCAAAGAACCAAAAAATACACTGAGCTTCCTGAGCTCCTTTAATTAAAACAACAACAAAATAGAAGCAGCTGTTTGGCTTCCTCCATATCTTTGTAAATTTCTATAGAAGCCAGAATCTTCATTGTCTATTATCTATTATATAATCCTTTTGCTGATCCTTTGTACCTTTCAAAATCACACAGAAATAGAAACTGCCCCTTAAGCCTGACCTGGCACTAAATACTAAAACTTCTGTAGATTGTTAGCAGTAAAAATGCCAAATAAAAATCTCCCGGATATACTCTCTCACTCTGTGTATGTCGTTACTGTGAGTTTCTGGGATTTGTCTCCAACATAAACAGTACTATTGTCATACTGAAGGAGGTTACCTCAGCCCTTCTGAAAACTGTGACTGGGTGAGTTCTATTCTCTAAAACAAAGACAGAAGGAGGATAGACCAGGCAAGCCACAGCTAATACTGAAAACTAGTAGCACTGATAACTAACACTAACAAATGCCAACTATCACTTCTAAGAGGGAACAAAATATACTGAACCTGCAAAATTCCCTACATTTTTACAGGAATAATTAACTGTATTTTTCATCCATAAAGCACTTTTCTTTTGAGGGATTATTTGATACTAATGCCTTTTTAAATTAATTTTTTAAAAACTTGTTCTCTGAAGTGGTCTATCAAAAGTAGTCAATAATATATTTTCTTCTCCTTTATTCTAGTCCAGGCAAGGGCCCTATCTTGCTATCCTTCCTCAATATGTATTAGTATTTTAAGCCAACTTTGCACACTGGGAAAAAAGAATGAGAATGAGAAAGTATTATAAGTTGTGGAGACATAAAGTGTTTTAACAATAGTCACAGCAATTCAAACTATATTCACAGGAGTCATAGTCTAGAATTTCAGTTACTGGCACTTAATAAAGTACTTAACACCTTTGGTTTTGTTCTTCACCTGCTTTGCCTAACTTTGTGCTACTTCATTTTATTTTTTTAATTACCATATTCACCACACCAGGAAGGAAAACACAACAAATTAAAACTCATTGTGGTCATCTATTTCACAGTTGCTCTCAGAAAAGGTTTGATGGGAAAAAGAGACTGAATAAGAGGTTTTGAATTATATGAAAATTCCTATGATTACTTCATTAATTATTTTTTATAAATCAATAAAGTAAACTGCTATAGTTCTCACCACTGTATGTAATATTGAACCCTAAGCAGCTCAAAAGACATAGGGAGGGAAAAAAAAGTACTGGGTGTGTCAGAATCTGGGTGAAGTCCTTCAGTCTGTACTTGCCATCTGATTTTCCCTAGGCAAGCCACTTGACTTCTCTGGACTTCTGTTTCTCTTTACAAAATGGGAGGAGTGGGCCAAATGATCTCTAAAGCTCTGTAAGTCTATGACAATAATGAATTATTTTTAGCCAATTAAATATTCATAGCCCTCTGAGGTAGGTCAAACTCAAGTAAAAAATTATTCATTAAGATTTTCAAAAAAAAGTAAGGCACAGTGGAAAGATGAGGGACCAAGGTCCAAACCCAGGAAACAGAGAATCAGAGTGCCACCTGGCCTGGAGGTAATTTACTGAACTTGGAACATGGGCCATATTGAAAGTCCATAAACTTTCCCTGAAAAAAATTAGACTTTCAAAAATAAATCTCTGCATAACCCGGCCAGAATTTTTACACATTCCCCGCAAACAAGCACCCAATATGCCATTTTTAAAAGATATTTGTATTTGAACATTTTGCTTCTACAGATGAGGTCGTTGGAAATACACTTTTATCTCCTTTCTTCCCCATCAAACTCACTCATGTTTACAAGGCTGGCTCTAATCCGAGCATGAACAAGGTCATAAGACAAGAGTGTGATCAGGAAGAAAGTCAGTGAGAACGTCCCCCACCCTTTGAAATTTTAGCTCCTGTCCAGGCACCCCCTCTCACCCCTCACTCCTCTCATAAAACGTGGTATTTATTTATCTTTGATTCTGCTCAAGGGTGCCCGGAGAAGCCTGTCGAGTGAGCTGCCACCTTCCAGATTTAATCGGTTTTCCTCAGTTGTTGGGCAGTTCTAAATGCAGAAACCAAAGACTCTTCCGCTCGACTGGGTGTTCTCAATGCAAGGGCTGGCATGGCCTCACGCAAACTTCATCCGAGCGGAACAATAACAGTATTAAGTTCCCTCCTATCACAATGGCCCTAGTGTTATTTGGTTGGGTTGTCACTCCACCTGTCAGCGGCACCCAGGGGACAACGAATTTGCAAATTTACACAGTTTTCTTAGGAATGTTCTTTCTTTTTTCCTATTTGGACGCTCTGCTTCTCCAGTTCCTATTCTTCAAGGGGATGGGGGCTTATTTAGAGAGAGATTGTTTACAACTTAACTGGAAGGGTGCCTTGCTTACCAATGGGAAACTGCCACAGAGCAGATTTAACTTACCAAGCAGCCAAGCAACAAGGTAAGGAATAGCATCCAAAACTATGATTTCTTGAATACAGAGAACAAGCTGGTGTTTTCCAGTGAGGAGAGAGAAGTACAGACGGGCGAGATAGGGGTGTTAAAGAACTACTATGTGTAAAATAAATAAGCAACCAGGAGATATTGTACAGCACAAGTGTGTGTGTGGTTAGTCACTCAGTTGTGTCTGACTCTTTGTGACCCTCTGGAGCCCACCAGGCTCCACTGTCCATGGGATTTTTTTTCAGGCAAGAATACTAGAGTGGGTTGCCATTTCCTCCTCCAAGGGATCTTCTCAACACAGGGATCAAACCTGTACCTCTGGTGTCTCCTGCACTGCAGGCAGATTCTTTACCTGCTGAGCCATCATTATTTTGTAATAACTCTAAAAGAGTACAGTCTATAAAAATATTAAACCACTATGTTGTACATCTGAAACTAATATAATATTGTAAATTACCTATATTCCAATTTTTAAAAAATTGTTTTAGTGACTCAAAAGGATCTAAAAATGTTTTACCCAGGATTGTGACCTAGATTGGGGGTCTGGAAAAAGGAAATGGGGATATTTATATTTAGACATGGAAAGGGAACTTTATGTATATCCACAATTTTTGTCAACTCAAAGACATAAAGCTTAAGACAGTTTCACACATTCCTGAACACCATAATTAAATATGGCTAGATTGAGGGTCTGCCCCTTGAATCAGTATCCTACTGTTCAGTTCAGTCGCTCAGTCGTGTCTGACTCTTTGCAACCCCATGAACCACAGCACATCAGGCCTCCCTATCCATCACCAACTCCCGGACTCCACCCAAACCCATGTCCATTGTGTCAGTGATGGCATCCAACCATCTCATCCTCTGTCGTCCCCTTCTCCTCCTGCCCTCAATCTTTCCCAGCATCAGGGTCTTTTCAAATGAGTCAGCACTCCGCATCAGGTGGCCAAAGTATTGGAGTTTCAGCTTTAGCATCAGTCCTTCCACTGAACACCCAGGACTGATCTGATGGACTGGTTGGATCTCCTTGCAGTCCAAGGGACTCTCAAGAGTCTTTTCCAACACCACAATTCAAAAGCATTAAGTCTTCGGTGCTCAGCTTTCTTTACAGTCCAACTCTCACATCCATACATGACTACTGGGAAAAACCATAGCCTTGACTAGACAGACCTTTGTTGACAAAATAATGTCTCTGCTTTTTAATATGCTGTCTAGGTTGGTCATAACTTTCCTTCCAAGAAGCAAGCACCTTTTAATTTCATGGCTGCAGTCACCATCTGCACTGATTTTGGAGCCCAAAAAAATAAAGTCAGCCACTGTTTCCACTGTTTCCCCATCTATTTGCCATGAACTGATGGGACCAGATGCCATGATCTTTGTTTCCTGAATGTTGAGCTTTAAGCCAACTTTTTCACTCTCCTCTTTCACTTTCATCAAGAGGCTCTTTAGTTCTTCTTCACTTTCTGCCATAAGGGTGGTGTCATCTGCATATCTGAGGTTACTGATATTTCTCCCGGCAATCTTGATTCCAGCTTGTGCTTCCTCCAGCCCAGCATTTCTCATGATGTATTCTGCATAGAAGTTAAATAAGTAGGGGGACAATATACAGCCACATGGCTCCTCTCTCTTCGTTCATGTCTCTGCTCAAAGGTTTCCTCTCCAAACATGTCTTGCTTGACTGCACATTCTGGAATCTCTGTATCCTTCCTTCTTCCTTTTCCTTATAGCACTTAACACTATCCAACACTATACATCTATTTGCTAATTTTATAATTGTCTGTGTAGTAACTGTTCACTGCAGTAACCCCAGTCTCTCAACCAACATCTGAAATGTAGTAAGTACTCTATAAATAGTTACTGAATAAACAGATTGGATTATAGCCTACAGACTTTTTCTATTCCATATTCAGTCAGTCAGTCACTTAATTGCTGGTTATTCGCTACATGTTGGATACTGTCTAGCAGTAAAGAACCCAGGTTAAGAAAAGGCCCCTAGGGACTTCCCTAGTGGTCCAGTGGCTAAGATTCCCTGCTCCCAATACAGAAGGCCTGAGTTCAAGCCTGGTCAGAGAACTAGATCCCACATGCTGCAATGCAGATCAAATATCCCAAGTGCCACAACTAAGACCCAATGCAGCCAAATTAAAAAAGAAAAAAAAAAAATTAAAGGCCCCTAGATAAGGAAGTCATGATAATAGTTTAATGTGAGATGAGCCATGTACTGTGAATAAAGGAATATGAGGGCAATGAGAAAAAGCATTTAACTCAGAGTCAGTCAAGTTCCCCAGTGAAGCTACAGTTAGCTTCTTCAGAATGGAGGAGCGTGTGGGAGGAGGGGGAACATGCAGCCCCATGATGAAGCTACCAGTAGACACGCAGGAAGTAAACGAGAAAGACACAGGGGGCCTAGCACGGATGGCTCTGCTACTAAACCAAACCTAACCCTGGAAGCTAAAGAAGTTGCTGGAGGTTTCAAACAGAAGAGTGACAGGGTCTGATTTGCATTTTAGGGTTATCACTCTGAGGACATGAGGAGCAGCCTGGATAGAGGCACAAAGATAGGATCTTGCAGTAGTCCAGAGAGCAGAAATGAAATGAAGACAATTCCTTCCTGCATCCATTCAGCCATTTCTTCATTTTTTCAACCAACAAGTTGGAGTGCCTGCCTAGGAAAGGCTCTGGGCAAGGCACTGGAATCGGTAAAAAGCAATGAGACTGGAAAAGGGCCAGCATAAAAGCTGTGAAATAAGTAAATATAAAGAACTGAGTGACTGACTGTTGTTGTTTAGTCGCTAAGTTGCTTCAGACTCTTTGCAACCCCATGGACTGTAGCCCACCAGTCTCCTCTGTCCTTGGGATTTCTCAGGCAAAAGTACTGGAGTGGGTTGCCATTTCCTTCTCCAGGGGATCTTCCCAACCCAGGGATCGAATCCATGTCTCCTGTGTCTTCTGCACTGACAGGCAGATTCTTTACCATTGAGCCACCGGAGAAGCCAAGTGACTGCTTAGAGGAGTTTAATATGACTGCCACATATATGATTTGGGTAACGAGGACAAAGTAATGCGAAGTCGCTTCAGTCGTGTCTGACTCTGTGTGACCCCATGGACAGCAGCCCACCAGGCTCCTCCGTCCACAGGATTCTCCAGGCAAGAATACTGGAGTAGGGTGCCATTTCCTTCTGGTATTACAGTAATACAAAGTAATACCAGTCACCAAATTAGGAAATGGAATGAGGAATGGGAAGGCAAAAATGGTGGAGGTAACTTCATTGAGGAGGGGAATTAGATGTGAAGTTTCAGACAATCTTAAGTAGCAGCTGAACATCCAATTAGAAATGTCCAGTAGGCAATAGACAGAGAATTCATTGCCTTCATTATAATAAGTTGAAAAATAATTTCCTTCTATATAAACTCTCCAAACCTTATATAATGGCACTGCTCTGAGATTCCAAATTTCCCTATTCTTATCCTCAGATGAAAACAAAATATAATTAGTTAAATTTATTTTTTCCATTAAAAATTATACTTTTACTAAAAACATGGACTTAGAGAAATACAAATTACAAGATTAATTTTTCTAAAAAAAAAAAAAATAACTCCTTGTGTAGACACTCAACAATCAGAAACACCACTGAAATTCTACTAACCTGTTAATCAAGGGAGAAATCCCTAATAAACAATGGAAAATTAGGAAATGAAAGAACAGAGGAAACAAACATGAAAGGTGAACACATGACATTTCCTAATAGGAATGTGACTGAGCTGTCAAATCAGGAAAATTTACACATGATATTGTATATTTATATTCCACACCAGTGAAATGATTTGTGACAAGTTATGAAAGTAAACTGTCCCTTGGACAGCAAGGAGATCAGCAAAGAAATCAATACAATATTCGTTGGAAGGACTCATGCTGAAGCTGAAGCTCCAATACTTTGGCCACCTGATGTGAAGAGCTGACTCCTGAGAAAAGACCCTGATGCTGGGAAAGATTGAAGGCAGGAGAAGAGGACGATAGAGGATGAGATAGTTGGATGGCATCATCAACTCAATGGACATGAGTTTGGGCCAACTCCAGGAGATAGTGAAGGACAAGGAAGCCTGGCATGCTACAGCTCACGGGATCACAGAGTCAGATACTACTTTGTAACTAAACAACAACAACAAATGAAAACACACTTAATACAAATAAATAAGGACTTTCCTAGTGTCTCAGATGGTAAAGATTCTGTCTGCAATGAAGGAGACCCAGGTTCGATCCCTGGGTCAGAAGATCCCCTGGAGAAGGAAACGGCTACCCACTCCAGTATTCTTACCTGGAGAATGCCATGGACAGAGGAGCCTGGTGGGCTACAGTCCACACATGGGGCCACAAAGAAAAAGAAACAAAAGATCAAAGAGGAACACAGAGAAATAATGCTAGGTGTAATAATGCTAAGAGTAAGATTAGCACACAAATGCACATTGCTTATTTCTCCAAAGCTATTAGAAATTACGTGCAAATTTGGCTCAAGGTACTTAAAGAAGAAAATATAATCAAATATAAGATTCATAATGGCCACAAGATTTTTTTTTTTAAACAGAAAATCAAGCAGTGTTTCCTGACCCAGAGGCTTGAAGAATTTCATTTCCAGGTCATCCTAAAGATGATTGGGTGTGATGTAGTTAGGGCCTCTTCAAAAACTCCATTACTTATTTCATAACAACATCAATCATTGAAGGCCAATCTTCTACAAGCAGATTTTTTACCAACCAGAATAGTCAGTTCAGTTCAGTCGTTCAGTCGTGTCCGACTCTTTGAGACCCCATGAATTGCAGCACGCCAGGCCTCCCTGTCCATCACCAACTCCCAGAGTTCACTCAGACTCACGTCCATCGAGTCAGTTCAAAATTCTAATCTGTAAAGGGAACCTGAATATAGATTCTCTATGATGCAACTTAAAGATGCCCACCTCTTTCAGCAACAGTGGGAGCAGAGAATAGGATTAATGTTCTCTTTCAAAATTAAGGAGCCTAATGAAGATACCACACTCTACACAAATATGAATTTTGAAGATAGCCCATGAAAAATATAATGCAGTCAAGCAGAAAAAGAGGCGAGTTTAGGAGTTATGCTTGGCTTCAAATCTTTGTTCTGCTACTGATGGCTGTATGACCCTAGAAAAATCACATCCACTTTCTGAGTCTATTTTCTCTATCTATAGTATGTGACGTGTAATGAGGAATAAATGAGATTTTAAAAATGTAAAGTGCTAGTACAGTGCTGAGTATGTGGACACAAAATAAATGAGAGGGCATGGGGCAGAGTACCAAGAGAACTGATATAGCAAAAAAAGAGAATACATGATACTGAGGAGAGGCAACATGGAATCTATATCTGACAATGGCAGACTTCTTCATACTGTAAAAGAATTGAGTATGGTGCCAAGAGAGCGCCATCTCTACTAATAGGATGTAGTACACTCCTCAAGTGTTGATGGGCTGGAAATAAGTCAAGAACACAGTTCCAGACTAAGATGTTTTTTACTTTTTCAGTTGCAAATAATTAATCAGTGTTAAGTGTTTGTTATAAATAGGAAGATCAACACATCAAATGATAAAGGCCAGTAAAATAATTCATTCATCTAATTTCCAAGTAACCATCCACATATTACTTCTGCATGTCATCAAACTTAAGTTGCAGTCAAAAGAACACTTATGATAAATGACTTAATTATAAACCTATACTTGCCAGGAAAAATCATTTTAATTTAACAAGCAACATAAAAAATAACCAGGGCCTGTTCTTAGTGGTAACTACTCATTTTGTCTTATGGCAGGTGTACACATGCACTTGAAAAGAAACATCTGCTTTTTTTCTTACAGATATCTTCACCTAAGGAATAATAAGAAAAATTTGTTTCTCCCACACAAGCTTTAAAAGCAAAAAGAACAAAAAAGAAGAAGAAGAAGAAAAGCCCACAACCAGATGCAGTTATTTAAGAGCATTTTTTTCCTTATCGGCATCTTACTTACAAATTATAACAATTAAAATATTTTATTTTTATTTTCCTTCAATTAACCTCTTTTAGCTGGTTACCTAACCTATTTTCTGATTACCTCTCTAAATTATATTCACCCTGTCCCCAAATTACTGGGTTAATCATACTTCTCAGTCCAGAATATACTATCTCTGCAAGGCCCCTCTCTCGGTCTATTTTAATTTATTAATTTATTTGTTTTTTTTCCCCCTTTATCTATAATTCCTATTCTCCCCTCAGTTCAGTTCAGTTCAGTTCAGTCGCTCAGTCGTGTCTGACTCTTTGCGACCCCATGAATCGCAGCATGCCAGGCCTCCCTGTCCATCACCAACTCCCAGAGTTACTTACCTGTCTGGTGACTATCTTTGGATATGGACTGTTTATCTGAAAAATATCAAGTACTGTCTTGTGTATATGCTCACTTACTCAGTCGTGTCCAACTCTTTGTGACCCCATGAACCATAGCCCACCAGGCTCCTCTGTCCACGGAACTTTCCAGGCAAGAATACTGGAGTGGGTTGCTGTTTCCTACTCCATCTTGTGTATATACATGTTTAATACACCATGAATCCATAGCCATCTTTTTTTCACTGAATCCTCTCTTCAGACTGCATCCATGATGCAATATGGTCCTTGAGTTCATACCAAACTGCTGTATCATGTTCCAAAGTATGAATTTGCTACCTAAAACAATGCTGCTATAACCAAAAGTGACATCTAGATGAATGAAAGCTTAAAAGTAGTGTGGCTAACAGAAAAAAACATCAGAGAGTAACCCATGATCTTGAATCCTAACAGCATAAACTGTAAGATTAAAATATACATAATTTTTGAATATATTTGCCAAACTCAAAATTAAGGTCTACATCAATATGAAACCTTAAATCAAGCCATGATAGTAAAAAGCCAAATAACTGACTAGTAGATAAAGAAATGTTCAACTTCACTAGCAATCATCGAAATGCAAATTAAAATGAAATATCACTCTACACCCATCAGTTTGGAAAAATGATGAAGTCTAAACATAGCAAATCTTCACAAGGATGTGGGGAGCAGGAGCAGTCATCTCCTGTTGGTGGGACACAGACTAGGGCAGCCTTCCCAGGAAGCAACCTGGCAGTACTTAGGGATGTTCAGAATGTGTGTTCTTGATTACCCTGCAATCCTACTCCCGAGTACAAACCCTGGAGAGTTCAAAGATGCTCTACACTGCTGTCTGTGGTAGCAGGAAGGAAGAGGTAATCCACTTTTTTATGCAATATAAAATCATGCAGACCCAAACTATGAAAATATTTCTATCTCTATAGATTTTTCAAACAAAGAGTCTACCATAAACTTTCTGTAGAAAATTAGAGCATGTCTGCAAACCTGAAATACAAAACAAAAAGAGCACATCATATTTGCATATGTATCTTATTTTCCTATGGACCCAAAGGAGATTTTTCTTAAATTACTGAATACTCTATAAACAAAGGCCCTAAATATCTCATAAAATCTGAATATTATCATTGAAATGAAATAATGAACTTTGAGATTTAGAACAATTTATTAGAATTTCCCTGTAGCTCATACAATAAAGAATCTGTTTGCAATGCAGGAGACCCGGGTTTGATCCCTGGGTTGGGAAGATCCTCTGGAGAAAAGAACGGCAACCTACTCCAGTATTCTTGCCTGGAGGAGACCATGGACAGAGGAGCCTGGTGGGCTGCAGTCCATGAGATCACAAAGAGTGGGACACGACTGAGCGACTAAGCACATTAGAACTGCAAATCTTATCTTGTCGTTGCAGTGATGATGTGATAACAATCAATGGATGAGAAAGTTGAGTTCTACTTAAGACTCTAATGGTCATTTAATAACAAAAAGCCCCTTAGTTTTAGTTTCCCACAATGCCTTAAAGTAAGTACAGTAATGCATTTCTAAGAATTATAGCATGTAAACACTGGGAGTTGAACAGACACAATACTCTGAGTACTCCAAGGGCTTTAAAGATAAGTTTGATGGACACTGTACATGTTAGTGTCTCACATTATTACACACATGCATACATGTGGCTCTGGCATCAGGGAGAGATCTCCAGGAGACCAGGTTTTAAATAAGACAATAATTGAATCACTCTGGAAAATTAGGGAAAACAACTTGAATTATAAATATGTAGCTCAGTTTTCTAGAGCATCTCTTTTCACATACTTTCCCAAACTTCCTATATGAATCTGAAATGATACCACTTGGGGTGTGTGTGTGTCTGTTCACTCACTCAGTTGTGTCTGTTCACTCACTCAGTTGTGTCCAACTCTTTGTGACCCCATAGACTGCGGTCTGCCAGGCTCCTCTGTCCATCGGGTTTTCCAGGCAAGAATACTAGAACGGGTTGCCATTTCCTCCTCCACGGGATCTTCCCCATCCAGAGACCAGAAACCGTGTCTTTTGCAACCCCAGCATTGGCAGGCAGAGTCTTTACTACTAGCACCACCTGGGAAGCCTGCACTTGGGGTGTAAATCCCACAAATATCTGCTGCTTACAGCTCTTCCAAGAAACTACCACCCTGAACTGTGTTTTAAATACACAAGATCTTCACATAAAGCCTGCATGTTCACACACACATAAACATTTACCTGATACAGAGGCAACCTAAAGAACCACAGTCAGAGGAAGGGTGGGGGCGAGGGGGAAGTTGGGGGGTGAAGGGCACGTGCAAAATCCAAGATGGGCTCTTGGCAGGGATGGCAATTTGAGAGGCCCAGGCAGATTGGGACGTATGGCTTTGTTCCATGCAAAAGTTGTCTGAAGCAGAGTATTTTATTTTCACAGTAAGGTATTGAGTTCTGAGATCTCCGATACACCCAGGGAACCAGCAAAAGCTGGTCTCAGCACTGTGCCAACCCACCGCGCCCCCCTGCCATCCCCCCACACCAGGTCACTAATGAAGGTAGGGGGCTGTGAGAGAACCCAAATAAAACACAGGAAAAGGTGAAAGAGGACTCTGAGCCTGGCCCATTCCTTTTATTCCAGGGGAACAACCTTTTCTGTTCCGAGGAACTAATGAGTCCCGAACAGGAGTGGGAACAAATCGCACAGTGGTTACCGGGAGGGAAGACATAGGTCAGCCTTTGTGTTTCATGGCCGGTTCAGTTTTCAGAACATTTCCCAGCAAGGACCAAAAGCAACCTGCACAAAGGAACTGGAGCAGCGAGCTACTTGAACTGTCTCCTGCAATACTCCAGAGAATTGGGTGCTTCGGGCTGGAGTAACGGTGGGGGTGGCGAGGAGGATCCAGGTGAGGGGGCCCCAGGAAATCAAATAAAGATGGCTTTATTTGAAAAGTTCATAAAAACTTTTTCTTTCCAGAGTTGTTATTTTGAACTTTATCTCTTCTAAGGGACATGAACTTCAATCCCTCAGCAGACTTTTAAAGGGAGAACGGAAATAAAGCCTAAGAAGGAATTTAATTTTTCCATCCTCACCACTTAATTAGAAGGGCTTTTACAGTATTCAAGGTTTTAATTGCCTTCTCCCCCTTTCCGACCCCCTTCTTCAGTTATGACCAAAGAGCAGCTGAGCCAGAGCCAAACAGAATCTGAAGCTTCACTGAAAGAGGATAAAAACACCAGCGCAATGAATGACCCCAGACACTGTTTCTCTCCCCCTCCTTCCCATCCCCCCTCCCCCATCTACCACCACCCCCCCCCCCCCCGTCTCTCTCCTCCCCTCTCTCTCTCTTTTTTTTTGTCTTGCTTAAAAACATCTCACAGTATTTCTGGTGCAGAAGAAGATTTCCTGGCATGACTGATAGCAGCAACTGCTACAACACAAAGTCCCCAATTATCTGAAGAAAAGCAAGAAATGGAAAAAAGACAGGGGAAAGGAGTTACTAAACAGAGGGAAAGAGGAGTTAAAGAGACTACGTCTATTTGAAAAATATATATATATATATGTCACTGAAATACATTAATAGAAAATAATCAGGATTCAGTAAAAATTTTATTTACATCCATAGACTTTTAAAATATAGAATTTTATCTGTTTTCTCTTTATTTATACAGCCAAATAACCATCACGTCGATACCAATATATAACAATCCTAATGACTTTATTTCTATTGTCCTTCCAGATACATTTTTTTTTAAGAAGTGATGTTTTCTGCACAAAATCAGAGTAAGTTAAGAGAACTGCAGTTATGATTCATTGAGTGAAAAAGTGAAAAATTTAGGGGAAAACTGGTTCAATCTAGTGATTAAATATTAAAACCTCCATTGCTTGCTGTGACAATATTCTTTTTGTACTTTATATGATATTGTAACGATTTAGAGTAACTTACCATACTGCAGCCATGAAATTAAAAGACGCTTACTCCTTGGAAGAAAAGCTATGACCAACCTAGATAGCATATTGAAAAGCAGAGACATTACTTTGCCAACAAAAGTCTATCTAATTTAGGCTATGGTTTTTCCAGTGATCATGTATGGATGTGAGAGTTGGACTGTGAAGAAAGCTGAGCACTGAAGAATTGATGCTTCTGAACTGTGGTGTTGGAGAAGACTCTTGAGAGTCCCTTAAAGGAGATCAGCCCTGGGATTTCTTTGGAGGGAATGATGCTGAAGCTGAAACTCCAGTACTTTGGCCACCTCATGCGAAGAGTTGACTCATTGGAAAAGACTCTGATGCTGGGAGGGATTGGGGGCAGGAGGAGAAGGGGACAACAGAGGATGGGATGGCTGGATGGTATCACTGACTTGATGGACGTGAGTCTGAGTGAACTTCGGGAGTTGGTGATGGACAGGGAGGCCTGGCATGCTGCAATTCATGGGGTCGCAAAGAGTCGGTCACAACTGAGCGACTGAACTGAAATGAACTGAACCATAGGTCAACAAACCTGTTCATTGATTCTCTAATTACTACATCTGATTACTATCTTAGGGGCTCTCCAGGTGCCCCAGCAGTAAAAAATCTACCTGCCAATGCAAGAGACACAAGATCCCGATCCCTGGATCAAGAAGATCCCCTGGAGAAGGAAATGGCAATCCACTCCAGTACTCTTGCCTGGAAAACATCATGTATAGTCCATGGGTTCGCAAAGAGTTAGACACGACTTAGCAACTAAGCACACACACATATTACTACCTTAAGAGTTCTGATCAGCAAATGTCCCAGGTGTGACCCTAACAGAATTATCTGATGTAGGCTGAAATAATGTATGGAAACCCTGAAATCAAAGAGTAAAACTGCTCTGATCTTCTAAACTCATCTCACCCTAAGAGCTTAGACAGTTTCCATTTTCTTAACCCTATCTTATCAATGATACAGTTTTACTTAATGCTATTTGACTCTCACCAAATAAGGGTTGTTCCCTGTCACTGAAACATGGAATATGGCACAGGAATCGAAATCACAGATTAGTAACTGGAAATTTCTCATTTGCCAATAGGCGCTGTGACTCAGCACTTGTATAGCATATGAATTCCAATAAATAGGTTTATTGTAGGTGAGTACTCTGGGAAAGGAGACTAGAACTATATAGCTTAGGAGTGTGTATATTTACCTGAATGTCTACATACAAATACCAAATGTGTCAGAATAAATGCTTCTCAGGTCTTGGTACTAATATATAGACCCTGACAAAAGCAGGAAATGAATTAAAAATGAAAAATAAGGAGAAAGCAATATTAATCACTGTTAATAAAAAATAAAAGATTGGCAGCAACCTAAATGTTCATTAGTAGGGGCCTATGTTAAATAAGACTACCATCCACCCATATAATAGATACCATGAAGCCACAAGAATAAGAAAGCTTTTTACAGATTAACATAAAATTATTTTCAAGATACACTGTTAAGTGAAACTAAGCAACATGAGAAACAGTACTAAGCATTTATGTGAAAAGGAAAATTATTTTGTTACAAATAATATACATATATACATATACATATTATATATCTTCTATATGTATAAAATATTTATGGAAAGAAACAAAGGAATTTAGTTAACAGAATCTGTACTTCAGAGAGACTAATACTGTGATTTGGGAAAAAGAATGAGCAGAACACTTCTTCCTACAGACTGCTGTGTAGCTGTGTAGCTCTGGAATCATGAACCAGGTGAATGTATTTCCTATTTGAAAACAACTGAAATTTAAAATCTAATTTGTCAAAACAATGCATAATTGTCCATCGGGGGGAAATTACGTATTACTCTCTAAATCTGTAAATTCTGTTAATACATTGGTCAATGTGTACATTCACATTCTATGAGCATGGTACTGGTAAGAACTCCCAACAAAACAGTACACGCTCAGTCTCTTTAGTCGTGTCGACTCTTTGCTACCCTATGGACTGTAGCCTGCCAGACTTCTCTGTCCATAGCGTCTTCAAGAAGGAATACTGGACTGGGTTGCCATGCCCTCCTCGCAGGGATATTACCGACCCAAGGACTGAACTCTCATCTCTTAAATGGTTTGCACTGGGAAGCAGGCTCCTTACTACTAGCACCATTGAGGAAGCCCAAACACAACAGTAATTAACAACAACAACAACAAAATCGATAGCAGCTTTTTCCTCAATAACTTTCTCTTCAAATCAATGGACTTACAATGAAAAAGAGGCAGCATTAAGATTCAATTAGTGAATACTGATGAAGCTCATTTTCCTAAATTATGGAAAAGAAAAAAAATGAGATGTTTTGCCTAATTTATTTGTCTATCATTAAGAAATACACATAAATACAGAAAAAAGTTTGACACAGGTAGTTCCAAATTTAAGTGTCAAAAACTAAAATTTTGTCCTATCACCTCTCTTCTAAAAAAAACACAACAAACCTGTATTTCCAACTCTGGTGCTGAAGAGGACTCTTGAGGGTCCCTTGGACTGTAAGATCAATACAGTCAATCCTAAAGGAAATGAACCCTGAATATTCATTAGAAGGACTGTTGCTGAAGCTCCAATACTTTGGCCACCTGATGGAAAGTCAACTCACTGGAAAAGACCCTGATGCTGGGAAAGACTGAAGGCAAAGGAGAAGTGGGCGGCAGAGGATGAGATGGTTAGATAGCACCACCGACTCAATGGACATGAATTTCAGCAAATTCTGGGAGACAGTAGAGGACAGAAGAGCCTGGTGTTCTGTAGTCCGTGAGGTCGCAAAGAGTCAGACACGAACTTAGTGACTAAACAGTCACTACGTCCTAGGGCCACAGCTAAAAGAAAGTTTAGGATGCTCCATGGAACTGGGACCACAGCCCTGCTCACATATTCTAGGAGCAGATTCAAGAAGCATTTGAATCTTTGGTCACCTTCTAACAGAAGACAAAAAAATCATTATCAGTTATACCAACCCAAAACCTGTGATCTCTGGAGGACACTCTTTTGTACTTAAAGAGTATTAAATAATAATATCCTTTAGGGATCTCACTATAGAGCAAATTTTCTTTTAATTTTTTAAAGAGCCATAATAAAGTGATAGAGACTTCTAATTGTTAACTCCTGACTTCAAAATCTAAGATCATTGTTTCCAGGTCATGTTAGTGCTAAAAACTTAGGGTTTTCAACTAAGAGTTTGCTCCCACTGGAATTCATAAATCATATCAAGGCCAGGATTTCTGCACAGCCTTATAAATGGAAGCCATTATTCTGACACTAACCTTTAGTGAAATTCCATCAATTAATAGTTTAGGTCTAAGTTTCAATGTCCTATTATTCAAAAATAATAATTATGTTGTAATTTAACTGTTAATAGTTTATCTGTAATTGATAGTGACACCAGATATTGACTACTAAACGTTTTCTTTTTCTCTATCAATACCAAGCTGAGCAGGCACATAAGCATTGAGGACTGTGATAAAACATCTGTTCTTCAGATGAGAAATCAGACTTTTCAGCTAATGCTCTTGAAGAGAGCAAACTCAACCCTCAATCATGCCATTGTTTCATAAATGATCATCTAGGTGAAAAGAAAAGAAGGTAACTGAGAAGACCAGAGAGGTTTTCAGAGAAGGCTGAAACACTCACCTTGGAACTAATCAACACTTCAGGTTGGGGACACTCAGCCTTATTGTACTCTTCAATGGTCCGGGGCCTGGATTTTGACAGACACTCCAAAACAAATGCAGCTATTCAAACACCTCCCATGTCTGAAAAGTATCTTGAGTATTCAAGTACATTGTGAAATGTGATTAACATGCTTTGATTTTGAAAAACCCCAGCAAAAGAAAAGAATGTAAATAAAAGAATGAAAAATATATATACAACTGGACATTATGGAAGAGAAGAACAGACAGAAAATATACAAATAAGATTAAGTTGCTACATCTGGGGAAGGAACATAGCCCATTCCTTTAATTTTCTGTGAAGTAAATGGGAAGCAACTGTTTTTATTCTTATTTTGCAAATAAGAAAATCAGGCATGAAGCAGAAAAGTCCACAATGTGGAGGGGAAAAGTTAACAGGTTTATAGAAGTAATGATTGAGTGAGAACAGTAAGGTTAAGTGGCAGGAAGCCATGTTTTAATCTTTCCTTTGAAAGAAGGACCCCCGTTTGTTCTTCGTATCTGTCCTTCAAGAAAGTTGTGAACTACCTAATAATCACAATGTAATACACAATGATTTTGTTCATGCATACAGAACATTATTTTAGCGAGGGAGATCAAATAAATCAATCCTAAAGGAAATCAACTCTGAATTCATTGGAAGGAATGATGCTGAAGCTGAAGCTCCAATTCTTTGCCTACCTGATGCGAAGAGCCAACTGCTTGGAAAAGATTGAGGGCCAGAGGAGAAGAGGGTGGCAGAAGATGAGAAGGTTAGATAGAATCACAGACTCAATGGACATGAATTTGAGCAAACTCAGGGAGATAGTGAAGGACAGGGAAGCCTGGTATGCTGCAGTCCATGGGGTGGCAAAGGGTCAGACATGGCTTAGTGACTGAACAGCCACGAAGAAGTGGGGAGAAAGGGAGAAAAGACAGGGTCCTTGATGTCTAGGAGGGTGTTTATGTGTGTAAGGAAGAGGGGCAGGGGTGATGGAGAGAGAGAGTGAGAAACACACCTGAAATCTTTTTGGAAACAGAAAGGGGTAAACAAAATTCATTTTAAATAGATGGCACAGATGTAGTCTAATGTCATGGGAAATGAGAAACAAATATATACACATTAAAAAAACTTCTGTCTTTTTGCCTTTTACATTGTTAATGCATTTTGATTTAACATTCAAATAGCACTGGGTGCAGCAGTAACAAAGCAAAAACCAACTAAAAGATTTAGATTCCATTGAGATAGGCAGGCTCATTCTAAGTCTCAAATATTTACTTATACTGATAGTAATATTCTGCACTACAACTTTAAAGAAAATACTACTATGACACCCTCCACTTTCTTGAACATATCAGAATGTAGGCAGAAGTAAGAGCTAAAAATTACTATCGAGAAGGCAATGGTAACCCACTCCAGTACTCTTGCCTGGAAAATCCCATGAACAGAGGAGCCTGGTAGGCTGTAGTCCATGGGGTCGCTAAGAGTTGGACACAACTGAGCGACTTCACTTTCACTTTTCACTTTCATGCATCGGAGAAGTAAATGGCAACCCACTCCAATATTTTTGCCTGCAGAATCCTAGGGATGGATGAGCCTGGTGGGCTGCTGTCTATGGGGTCGCACAGAGTCAGACATGACTGAAGCGACTTAGCAGCAGCAGCAGCAGCAGCAGGATTGATGTACTTTTTTTTTTTTTAACAGCCACAAATATTATAAAAATCAATGGAAAGGTAAAATTCTAAGCTACATTTAGACTACAATTTTGACTACATTTTGCCAAGACCACATGAAACTTGAAAACTAGGGCAAGTAATAATTTATCTGCAGAAACTTTAACTGAACATACTCTCTTAAGTGCTCCTTTCCTGAAATCGTACTGGCAGAGTGGAGAGTTAACAATATATGAACAATTGTAAAACAGCTTTTAAAATGCACACTGCTGCTGCTAAGTCACTTCAGTCATGTCCGACTCTGTGCGACCCCATAGACAGCAGCCCACCAGGCTCCCCCGTCCCTGGGATTCTCCAGGCAAGAACACTGGAGTGGGTTGCCATTTCCTTCTCCAATGCGTGAAAGTGGAAAGTGAAAAGGGAAAGTGAAGTCGCTCAGTCGTGTCCGACTCTTGGCGACCGCATAGACTGTAGCCTACCAGCCTTCTCCATCCATGGGATTTTCTAGGCAAGAGTACTGGAGTGGATTGCCATTTCCTTCTCTATGACATATACATATGGTGCAGATATTACCTGAAGGAGTGTGCGTATTAATTATTTCTAATTTTTATTTTCATTATTTTAAGGGTATGTATTTGTTTCAATTGAATGGCTAAGAATATTGTGTTATTTCCTATCTGTGTTTCAGCTGCCTTTAGGTTTGCAATATGTGAAAGATGTCATTTCTGGTTTGTATTCAGCTCTTATTTTATCAGTGGAATAGTTTATCAGTAGCAGATGATAAGGTAAAAATGTATGTGTGTTCAGTCACTCAGTTGTGTCTGACTCTTTGCAGTCCTATGGACTATAGCCTGCCATGCTCCTCTGTCCAAAGAATTTTCTAGGCAAAAATACTGGAGCAGGTTGCCATTTCCTATTAGAGGGGATCTTTCAGACCCAGATGGATTCTTTACCATTGTGCCACCTGTGAAGCCCATAAAGTAAAAATACTGTAGCATATATGTTAAATTCTAAGCCTTAGCCTTATTTATTTTCTAAATAAAGATGATGAAGATTTTCTAGGTGGAATGTAACATTAAAATCTTATAAAGATAATTAGTAGCAGACTTAGCAAATTGTATGAATGTTTCCAGAAAGATGAACTTTGGCTGTGGTGTAAGAGGTACTGGATTTCCACTTGAATAGGCCATCGGTTTTATTGAGACACTATGTTTAACTATATCTTAGTCTATTTAAAATCCTGGATTTATTTTAAATGGTTATCCATATTTTCATGGTACATGCTACACATTCTTCTGGGACTCTGTGTGGCCTTAGAACCTAACCAACTTAGAACCTAACCAACCTAACCAACCAATCATCAGTTGGTTAATCCTTCCAAAATGAAACCTAAGCAAGATGACCTCTTAAATAATAAATAGTCTACTAGACAGAATGATCATAAATACTGATGGCAGGGACTATTTCTTACATTTCTACATTCCATCCATCACCTAGCATGGTGCCTTGCGTATAATATTTATATAATACTTGTCCAAAATAGATTGAAAGTGAAAGTGAAGTCACTCAGTCGTGTCCGACTCTTTGTGACCCCGTGGACTGTAGCCCACCAAGCTCCTCTGTCCATGGGATTCTCCAGGCAAGAATATGGGAGTGGGTTGCCATTTCCTAGTCCAAATCCTAGCCCTATTTTTACCACTGACATTTTGGGAAATGTAATAAATATCTTTCAGAGTGTCTGATCCACAGATCACTCCACCTTTCCTCGTAGAGCTACTGACCACCATCCAGAGGATAAAGCTCAGCACTACCACCATTCTGACCTTCTATTACATGACTTTTACTCCCGGTCTATAGCTGAATGAATCACAGGTAGACACAACACAAATCAAGGCAATCAGACTGTCTCACCTGAGAATATGAAATTAGAGGTACACAAACTGGTATTTGGGCTTCCCAAGTGGCGCAAGCAATAAAGAATCCACCTGCCAATTCAGGCCATGCAAGAGATGCAGATTCCATCCCTGGGTCGGAAAGATCCCCTGAAGAAGGAAATGGCAGCGCATTCCAGTATTCTTGCCTAGAAAATCCCATGGACAGAGAAGCCTGGTAGGTTACAGTCCATGGGGTCACAGAGAGTTGGACGCAATCACTGCAGATGGTGATTGCAGCCATGAAATTAAAACACGCTTACTCCTTGGAAGAAAAGTTATGACCAACCTAGATAGCATATTCAAAAGCAGAGACATTACTTTGCCGACTAAGGTCCGTCTAGTCAAGGCTGTGGTTTTTCCTGTGGTCATATATGGATGTGAGAGTTGGACTGTGAAGAAAGCTGAGTGCCAAAGAATTGTTGCTTTCGAACTGTGGTGTTGGAGAAGACTCTTGAGAGTCCCTTGGACTGCAAGGAGATCCAACCAGTCCGTTCTGAAGGAGATCAGCCCTGGGATTTCCTTGGAAGGAATGATGCTAAAGCTGAAACTCCAATACTTTGGCCACCTCATGCGAAGAATTGATTCATTGGAAAAGACTCTGATGCTGGGAGGGATTGGGGGCAGGAGGAGAAGGGGACGACAGAGGATGAGATGGCTGGATGGCATCACTGACTCGATGGACGTGAGTCTTAGTGAACTCCGGGAGTTGGTGATGGACAGGGAGGCCTGGCATGCTGCAATTCATGGGGTCGCAAAGAGTCAGACACAACTGAGTGACTGAACTGAACTGAGCACACGCATGTATGTACACACACACACACACACACACACTGATATTGGGAAGTTAAACATGTCAATGGCAGATATTAAAGGTTTTGCTGAGTTTCTTAGAGCTATCTTAGTTCCTTTTCTTTTTTTAAGTATAGCTGTACAACTATTTCTTGAATTCTGAGAGGTCCCTTATATTCCTAAAGGAAATTCTCACTTTCATGTAATAAGTAATAGAAATGAATTAAAGTTTATTTAAGCAAGAATCTGGGGCAAGTAATTTATTTCACAGTAATTGTAACACATTTAAAAAATACTAGATGTATTCTTCAAGTAAGAAAGTTCCCTAAATGTATTAGTTCAAACTTTCTCCCAATTAAGAATTATTTTGACAACCCCTAAGAAGAAGCTCATGCTAACTGCTTCTGAACATAAGAAGTCAGCTCTAATCGTCAGGTCCCTTTCTAGAAGTAACTGAAAATCTGTATTCCTAGAGCTTTGATCCACTCGTCCTAATCTGTCTTCTACAGAAATTGGATTTATTCTGCTTTCCATGTGCCAATTTTTCAGCTTTTTAAAGAGCGATGCCCTATTACTCACTTATATTAAGTCTCCTCCAGGTTAAACTTCTCTAGCCCATTCATCTCATTTTTTAAAACTGAAATATAGTTGACATGTAATATTTTATAAGTCATTCATTCTTACCTGTGTGTGGTAAAGGCACTTGATAAAATACTCATGAGGATAAGATAGTTGATTGCTATCTATAGCTATTGAGATATGAGTACTACTAATAAAGACTACTTTCAGCTCCTTCTATTTGTGAAGAAAGGCATGAAAAAGAACCTCTAAACCCAATGAATATTTCTTGTATGCTGCTGCTGCTGCTAAGTCGCCTCAGTCGTGTCCGACTCTGTGCGACCCCATAGACGCCAGCCCACTAGTCTCCCCTGTCCCTGGGATTCTCCAGGCAAGAACATTGGAGTGGGTTGCCATTTCCTTCTCCAATGCATGAAAGTGAAAAGGGAAAGTGAAGCCGCTTAGTCGTGTCTGACTGTTCGCAACCCTATGGACTGCAGCCTACCAGGCTCCGCCATCCATGGGATTTTCCAGGCAAGAGTACTGGAGTGGGGTGCCATTGCCTTCTCTGATATTTCTTGTATAGAGAAGTAATATCCTCTCAGTTAGACATAATGAAACTGACACATAGAAGCCCAGTTTCAAACAACCGATACTGCTCTCAATATTTCCTTCCATACTGACAATTACACCCAGTGGTAGCAAAACTGTCAAAATCAATTCCTCCTGAACTCTGGGAATCAATCAAAAGGCTTGCAACCATTGAGGAATTACCAAACGACTCAGCTATTCCTTCCACACCTAAGTAAAAATACAAGGGAACTGAAACGTGTCTATACAATAACCTGTATAGATATACTCATAACAGCATTATTCATAACAGCTCCAAAGTAGAAACAACCTGAATGTCTATCAAGTGATGAAAGGATAAATAAAATGTGGTATATCCACACAGCTGAGACCAAAGCTAAGAAGCCTCAAGACCATGAATGCTGAGGACTACCCACAGTCACCAAACACTGGGAGAAAACCATGGAACCAATTTTCTCTCAGTTTCCAGAAGGAATCAACCCTGCCAAGACACTGATTTTGAAATTCTGGGCTCCAGAACTGTGAGAAAGTAAATTTCTGTTGTCTTAGGCTGAAACAAAACAAACAAAAATGAAAAGATTATATATGTTTTTCTAGAAAAATGGAAAAATGAAAAGAAAATTTAAAGTATTTATTATATTATCAATACAGCAGAAAAACTAACATTTTTCTGTAATCTCCCTCATACTTTATTTCAGGTATTATCAACATAGTTTGAGATATCAACTATACATACAATTTTATAAAATGCCCCCTTAATTATGTTAATTATGTTTCCTCATACCATTACAGATTATTTGCAAACATTATATCTTCTCCTATTGAACCATCATCCTCCTTAATTCTCATAACATTAGGTTGCTTTCAAAATTTCACTATTGAATATGACAATGAATACTTTTTTATATTTCTGATTATTCTTTTGGAATATACTGCAAGTCAATAGATTGATCTCACCAGGTCAAAGGAAGAAAACACTCTTTAGAAAATAACACCCATGTAGTGGTTTAGTCACCAAGTCATGTCCAACTCTTGTGACCCCCTGGACTGTAAGCCACCAGGCTCCTCTGTCCATGGAATTTCCCAGGCAAGAATACTGGAGTGGGTTGCCATTTTCTTCTCCAAGGGATCTTCCTGACTCAGGGATCTAACCTCCGTCTCCTACATTGTAGGCAGATTCTTTACAGCTGAGCCACTAGGGAAGCCCAATACTGTATAATATTGTATAAATGTCAATAAAATATTTAATCACTGAAATATCTGGATTATCTTCTATTTTTCATTTTAAAATAATAAGACAGTAAATTCTTTACAAATATTTACATTTATATATGATTATTTTTTAAGATAGTTCTTCTGTCAATCATGATATTAAAATAAACTTACAGACAATTTCAAAATTCATGACATGATGACACTAAGTTACATTCTATGGGAGCTGTATCATTTTATACCCCCAAAGGTCTATGAGTGCGTTCATATCATGCATAACTTTAGGCATTATTTTTAAACAAAATAAAATGAAATCAATAAGTTTTAAGCATGCCTGGTGGCTCAGACAGTAAAAGCGTCTGCCTACAATGTGGGAGACCAAGGTTCTATCCCTGTGTCAGGAAGATCCCCAGAGAAGGAAATGCCAACACACTACAGTACTCTTGCCTGGAAAATCCCATGGATGGAAGAGCCTGGTAGGCTATAGTCCATGGTGTTGCAAAGAGTCCAACACAACTGAGCAACTTCACTTTCACTTTCAAAATATATGATTTTTTTATATTTAAGGTTTTTGTATTAATAAAGTATTAATATTTTAACATAAGTCTATTAATCTTTTTATTTCTTCCATTGCTCTTACGTTTAAGAAATTATTCTCTATTGAGGATTACATCAACACTTACTGACGCTTTCTTTTAGGTTTTTTTTAGTGCTATATCTGGTACTTAGGATATATCAGCTGAGATTCAATACCTATTTCAAAAATATATATATACTGAAAACTGACAAAATCAGAGCCAACCTTGGAATGAAGCTTGAATGACACTCACATGCCTCTGCTAAAGCAATATCAAGACAAAACAAAGGGTTGCTTTGCTTGTTAATAATACCATGTTAGTCGCTCAGTCATGCCCAACTCTTTGTAACCCCATGGACTATAGCCCATCAGGCTACTCTGCCTGTGGAATTCTCCAGACAAGAATACTGGAAAGGGTAGCCTTTCCCTTCTCCAGGAGATCTTCCCAACCCAGGCATTGAACCAGGGTCTCCTCCATTGCAAGCAGATTCTTTACCATCTGAGCCAACAAGGAAGCCCTACAACCCTATAAATGAAAGTAAGTTTCATTCAAGAAGGAAATTGAAAACTTTGAAGAGAAAAGTAAAAGGAGAACAGAAAAAGGAAAAAAGGAAAGCTTTTGTAATGTTAAGCTTTTCAAGGCAATTGAAATAATCTTCATTTTCTCCTGTGGACAGAGGAGCTTGGTGGGCTACAGTCCATGGGTCGCAAAGAGTCGGACACGACTGAGCGACTTCACTTCACTTTGTAATGTTAAAATTTTTAAGGCAATTGAAATAATCTTCATTTTCAATAAAGTTTCAATTTAGACTTTCAACTTTATAAAATAGATACTGGAGACAACTACTTTTAGTATTTGAGCCTGGGAAGTAAGGAACACAATATTCTGGTTGTTAAGAAGATATAATATCAGATAGTGGCATCTACTGGCAAATGATAATATTGTAACCCAATTCTAGTAAGACATTATAAATATCCATAAAGTATGTCTGTGTGATATTTATCTTACATTTTTGCAAAGATATAAATAATTATATATTTTAAAGTATTCAACAAGATTTCTATATCTAGCATTGCTTACTTTTAGTATATGCACTGCTCACATGAGCACACTAGCGTTGCTTATTGATCTCTAGCTACTATTATCACATTATTGCTCTCCACCTCACACCATAAAATTCCATGAGGCAGGGAAGCCATCTGGTCCTGGACTTTTGCTTGTGGGAGGTTTCTGATTTCAGATTTAGTCTCCTTATTAGTAACTGATCTATTCAAATTTTCTATTTCTTCAGGATTCATGGTAGGTTGTATTTCTAGGAATTTATCCATGTCTTCTAGGTTGTTAATTATTTTAACCTCTTTTCTGAATCATTTGTGGGAATTTCTGCCTTTGATGATAAACAATTTATCATAATGCAGTAGTAAAGAATATAAGTTAATACTGTTTATCTACATATCATCAAGTACATCAGAATTCTTGAACATCCTAATCATACATAAGTAAGTCAATAATCATTCTTCCTCCAAGGGATTTATTAAGGAAAGAACACTTTTAGTATCATTTCACAAAGCCAGTACTACCCTGATGCCAAAATCAGACAAGAACACTACAAGAAAATATAGTTCCATATCCCTAATGAGATGAGATGGCTGGATGGCACCACAGACTTGATGGACATGAGTCTGAGTGAACTCCAGGAGATGGTGATGAACAGGGAGGCCTAGCGTGCTTCGATTCATGGGGTCGCAAAGAGTCGGACACGACTGAGCGACTGAACTGAACTGAATGAACCATATGCAAAAATTTTCAGCAAAATATTAAGAAACTGGAATTAACAATACATTAAAAGCATCACACATCATGGTCAAGTGGAATTTATTTCACAGATACAAGGATAGTTGGTTCAACATCCACAAATCAATCTATGTGATGGACCATATTAACAAAATAAAGGATAAAAATCATAGGATTATCTCAATAGATTTAGGAAAACTTCACAAAATTTATCATCCATTCACGGCAAAAACTCTCCAGAGAATTGGTACAGAGGTGAGGGAGGTATTTTAACATAATAAAGGCCATATATACATCAAGCCCACAGTTAACATCATCAGTTCAGTCGCTCAGTCGTGTCCGACTCTTTGCGACCCCATGAATCGCAGCATGCCAGGCCTCCCTGTCCATCACCAACTCCCGGAGTTCACTCAAACTCACATCCATCAAATCTGTGATGCCATCCAGCCATCTTATCCTTTGTTGTCCCCTTTTCCTCCTGCCCCCAATCCCTCCCAGCATCAGAGTCTTTTCCAGTGAGTCAACTCTTTGCATGAGGTGGCCAAAGTACTGGAGTTTCAGCTTTAGCATCATTCCTTCCAAAGAACACCCAGGGCTGATCTCCTTTAGAATGGACTGGTTGGATTTCCTTGTAGTCCAAGGGACTCTCAAGAGTCTTCTCCAACACCACAGTTCAAAAGCATTAATTCTTCGGCACTCAGCTTTCTTCACAGTCCAACTCTCACATCCATACATGACCACAGGAAAAACCATAGCCTTGACTAGATGGACATTTGTTGACAAAGTAATGTCTCTGTTTTTCAATATGTTATCTAGGTTGGTCATCACTTTTCTTCCAAGGAGTAAGCGTCTTTTAATTTCACGGCTGCAGTCACCATCTGCAGCGATTTTGGAGCCCAAAAACATAAAGTCTGACATGCCATGAAGTGATGGGGCCAGATGCCATGATCTTCGTTTTCTCAATGTTGAGCTTTAAACCAACTTTTTCACTCTCCTCTTTCACTTTCATCAAGAGGCTTTTTAGTTCCTCTTCACTTTCTGCCATAAGGGTGGTGTCATCTGCATATCTGAGGTTATTGATATTTCTCCCGGCAATCTTGATTCCAGCTTGTGTTTCTTCCAGCCCAGCGTTTCTCATCATGTACTCTGCATATAAGTTAAATAAGCAGGGTGACAATATACAGCCTTGACGTACTCCTTTTCTTATTTGGAACCAGTCTGTTGTTCCATGTCCAGTTCTAACTGTTGCTTCCTGATCTGCATATAGGTTTCTCAAGAGGCAGGTCAGGTGTTCTGGTATTCTCATCTCTTTCAGAATTTTCCATAGTTTCTTGTGATCCACACAGTCAAAGGCTTTGGCATAGTCAATAAAGCAGAAATAGATGTTTTTCTGGAACTCTCTTGCTTTTTCCATGATCCAGCAGATGTTGGCAATTTGATCTCTTGTTCCTCTGCCTTTTCTAAAACCTGCTTGAACATCTGGAAGTTCATGGTTCACATATTGCTGAAGCCTGGCTTGGAGAATTTTGAGCATTACTTTACTAGCAGTTAACATCATATCCAATGGTAAAAAGCTAAAAATTTTTCCTCTAAGATCAGGAAAAAGACAAGGATACCCACTCTTGCCACTTTTATTCAACGTGGCACTGGAAGTCCTAGTCAGAGCAATTAGGCCAGAAAAAGAAAGAAATGACATCCAAACTGGAAAAAAAGAAATAAAACTATCTTTATTTTCAGATGACATATTACATATAGAAAACCCAAAAGACACTACCAAAAAAAAAAAAAAAAACTATTAGAACTAAATCAACAAACAGTAAAGTTTCAGGATACAAAATCAATATATTCAAGATGGAAGGGACATCAGTGATCATCAGATCAATGCCTTCATATTTATAGGTGCAGAAAGTAAAGGCCCCAAGTTATTGCATATTTAGATAAGTCTTTCTCACTTGTTAGGAATATTATTAGTTTATTCCTACACTGTTCAGTTTGTGGAAATTAGTACAATATACACCCACTCCAGTGTTCTTGCCTGGAGAATCCCGAGGATGGGGGAGCCTGGTGGGCTGCCGTCCATGGGGTCACACAGAGTTGGACACGACTGAAGCAACTTAGCAGCAGCAGCAGCAGTACAATATACTACTACCACCATAGCCTAACTATTAATAGCTCTCCAAACTGATTGAAACTTACTTAAAAAGGAAAAAGTTCCCTCAATACAATTAAATAGTGGTTCAAGCACACGTAGGGCTGAGTCCCTAAACTGTTCACCTGAAACTATTACATTGTTAATCAGATATAACTCAATACAAAATAAAGTTTTTTTTTTTAAAAAAGATTAATGTAATCTAAAGATACATTGATACAATGAAGTATTATGCTGTTGAAAAAAAGAATGAGGAAAATCTCTATGAACTGATACGGAATGATTTAAGAACATTATTAAGAAAAAATACAGAATAGTATCTATGGTATGTGACATTTTTGTGTAATAAAGAAGAGAAAAAGAAGAAGTATAGAAGTAGCTGTTCAAATAAGAAATATATACATATCTGCAAAAAAAACAAAATATATACAAAATATATACATATCTGCAAAAAAAGAAACATCAAAAGAATGCACAAGAAATGAGAGAGATTAGATATTTACAAATTGGTGAGTGGGAAATATGGGGCATGGAAATGACATGGAAAAAATGGGAGATAATGCCTCTCTGAATATAGTTTTCCATACAGTTCTGAGTTTTGGAAACATGTCAATGTTTTACACATGCATGCACCCACTCACACACATAATAAGAATGACAGAAGATATGAAAATGAAATATAAATAGAATAAGTGAATCAAACTTGTATTTTAAATGACTAACACAACCACACTTGATGGAGGAGCAGAGGAGAACTTAGAAGGGCAAACTAATCCAAGTAAATTTTGGACACAGTTATTTGCACTATAATAAACACAACCATATTTATTAGACTAAGAACAAAGCACTAAAACACTGTACATAGTTAACAAGGTTCCTTTGGTAGAAAATATGGGTTAGCAATTCTGAAATTGCTTTCTTTGTATTTTAGGATTGAGTAAATGAGTAAATATATTGAAGATAATGGATCCAGTTTCTCACTGTCAAAAAAAAGAGGGCTAAAAATATGGAAAAGAGAAAAAATAGAATGAACTTTGTGATACTGAATTGGAATTGGAGTAATCAGTATGAACTCATAGTTTTTTACTGGAAGAGATGAGGACAAAATATCATTTCTGTGGTATTTGTGCTGAAAATAAACAATCTGAATCTGATCATAAGGAATTGCACAAACTCAAAATGATGTGCTTTGAATAAAATAACAAACCAGTACTAATCAAATATGTTAATAATTGAAGACAAAGATGACTAATAAAATGTCTCAGAGTAAAGATTAAGAAGCATGGTAAGTTAATGCAACACATGATCAGGGATTTTAATTTGCTTAAAAGGCTATTATTCAAACAAATGAAAGAATCTGAATAAGGTCTATAAACTAGGTAGCAGTATTACACCAATGTTTATTTCCTTTTTTATACATATGTTTTTTAGTTTTTAGCTTTTTAAATTTTATAAATAAATAAATACATTTTTAAAACACAACAGTGTAAGCAAACATTCCTTCCAACTGAATGGGCAGTAGATCCATTCCTTTTTCTACAGAAGATCAGACTTCCGTAGGCTAAATTAAATATAGCTATCAATAAAACTGGAGAAGGCAATGGCACCCCACTCCAGTACACTTGCCTGGAAAATCCCATGGATGGAGGAGCCTGGTAGGCTGCAGTCCATGGGGTCGCTTAGAGTCGGACATGACTAAGCACCTTCACTTTCACTTTTCACTTTCATGCATTGGAAAAGGAAATGGCAACCCACTCCAGTGTTCTTGCCTGGAGAATCCCAGGGACGGGGGGCTGGTGGGCTGCCATCTGTGGGATCACACAGAGTTGGATACAACTGAAGTGATTTAGCAGCAGCAGCAGCAACCAATAAAACAAATGGATGATAAGACAGAAAAAAAAAAGAAAGAGAAGGTGGCACAGTTGGTGTCCATATAACAAGGAGGCAGGGAATTGGGACAAAGGAAGACACCAAGAGAGAAAAAGTGTAAAGAAATCTAGAAATGACTAGAGGTGATGAAGCAGAAGTTAGGACTAAGGACAGAAAAGATTGAATGAGGGGAATGATTATGGTTAGTAATAATGAGGCCAACTGCAGGGCTCTGTCCTCTCACTCGATCGCTAGTTAATTCCTCATTATGGTAAATTTTCCCATCAGTAAAAAGAAACAAAACACTTAAATTCTATCTCAGAATTTCTATTATTCTATCTCAGAATAATAGAATTCTATCTATTCTATTTCAATATATGTTAGTTATTACTACTATTGTTAATTACTAGTAGAAGCTGAAGAAATACACCTTGATGGTGTTACCCAAGTTGGACCTAAGAAGAAAATTTAAGAGATTTCTGGTATAGAATTCCCCAGATATCACCTTTTGCTTATCACTTATTTCCTCAAGATATTAATGTCCTAATTGCCACAGAGAGTGAAACAGAGTGAAATGTAGAAAAACCAGATCTTCCTGTCATGTTCAAAAAAGTTGGAGTCTGTAGTTTGATTGCAATTTGTCAGTTTGCATACCATTTACATCTCAAAATGCCTTAAACCTCAAGTAAGATATTTTTTCTTAGTTTTGAAAGCTAGTGAGTTGATCCCTTTGTAGTTCCCCTAACAACAGTTGTCAAAAAAGAAAAAAATACTTGTCAAATAAAAATACCAAATGTGAAAAATGTCCAGTCTCTTTAGTAAACAAAGATTCCATTGGGAATTAGATTAACAAAGGAAACAGCAACCCACTCCAGTATTCTGGCCTGGGAAATCCCATGGACAGAGAAGGCTGGTGGGCTACAAACCATAGAGTCGCAAAGAGCTGGACACCACTTAGCTACTAAAACAACAATTGTTAATAGCATAATAATGAGCACCCTTGTGGCAAAGGCCTTAAAAATGTGAAAATTCATCCAGCAATTTTACTTCTAGGTTTTTTATTTCATAGAAACAACCAGGATTGTGCACAAAAATTTACCCACAGGATGCTCCCTACAACATTTATATATATGGATTTATACTTATATTTATACATATATTTATTTATATATAACATTTTTATATGGATATATGGATGTAGTGTTACATATGGGAGGGGAGTATGCTTGCCAAAATGGGATCAGATTATATACAGTTATTGGGATTTAGCTTTTTCCACTTAACTATACACTAAGAAAATTCTTCTAAAGAATTGCTTTGTGTCTAACTCTACAAGAAATTTTAACAAGGAATTTGAATTAATAAGAAAAAAGTCTGATTAGGTGACTAGATACTAAATATATATGTATCTCAATAGTTTTCTTTATACCATTAAGTAACTAGCTAAAAACATAATTGTTCTATTCATAGCAGTGTCAAAAATTTCAAAAATCCTTAAGGATAAACTGAAAGTGTTAGGGAAAGCACACTGATTGAAACCGTCCACCCTGGCCAGGCACCATAGTAACCGTTTACATAAGTTGTTTTTATGACAGGAGGTCCTGGTAAGAAACACAGAACTAATAAGCCTCCACCAACCAGAAGAGTTCGGGAAAGGTCAAAAGGAGACACCACATGTCCAACCACCTCCCAGAATCCTTTTCTCTGGCATCCATTTGGCTGAACAAGGCGTGCACCACCAGGAAAGACTCTGAGTCAGATGATTGGCTAAAGACAACCCAAAACTAATCCCATCACCATAAAACTGTAGACTGTGAGCCATGTGACAGAGCAGTTCTCCTGGGTTCACTTACCCTACTGCTCTCCACCCGGATGCTCTTTCCCAATAAAATCTCTTGCTTTGTCAACACACGTGTCTCCTCAGACAATTCATTTCCGAGTGTTAGACAAAAGCCCAGTTTTGGGCCCTGCAAGGGGTCCCTCTTCCTGCAACAAAAGGAAAAAAGCCCCTGTATTTGTATATGACCAAGTGAACTTGGTGAATGTTTAGACATACAGCTTGTTAACATGGATGCCTAAAGAGACAGTAAGAAGATGAGAAAAGATAAACCTCCTTCTCAAAAAAAAATGTACATTTTTGAAAAGATATTCCTGAAAAGCAGCATGGCACTTATGTCAATGTGTATATAAACAGAAATGCCTAAACAGACAAGTCACCAAAATGTTCATGGTAGACTTCTTACTGTGATGAGATTTCAGGTTCTTTTTTATGAGGGTTTCAAAAATGTTTTACATAAAAATAATTACACAGTAATATGTACAAAAAACCAAGCTCTTTTCACTATAGACTAAAATATGATACATACTAGAGTATGCTGGTATATTGATGAGGCTTCCAAAAGAAAAGAGAGAAATATAATAGAAGGGAGAGGGGATAAGAGTCCAATGATTTGAATTATCAAGGAGGGGTGACAGGAAAAAAGCTGGAGAAAAAAAAAAGAATAAGCTTTTAAATGGTACATGCTTTATTTATCATGATGATGAGGAAAAAGAAACAGCATTCATTCCATTTTTATCATAGCTTCATTGATGAAGAATTTTATAATCTATTTGGGAAAATAACTTCCATAATATCATGATTTCATCTATATGATACTTTCTATAAGGGGAAGTACAGAGTAAGACAACACTTTGGAAAACTGAATTAGGAAACACTTAATAGAAGAAATGGAACTTGAGGATAAAATTTCAATAAATTTTAAGAAGTAAGGATTTTCTAGATCTATGGGCTTCCCTGGTGGCTCGGGTGGTAAAGCATCTGCCTGCAATGCAGGAGACCTGGGTTCAATCCCTGGGTCGGGAAGATCCCCTGGAGAAGGAAATGGCAATCCACTCCAGCACTCTTGCCTGGAAGATCCCACGGACAGATGAGCCTGATAGGCTACAGTCCATGGGGTCGCAAAGAGCTGGACACGACTGAGCGACTTCACTTTGGCAAAAAATACAATCAAAGGGATACAGGCTAAAATGCACATCTGTGGGCCACAAAGAAAGTTTCGTGGGGGAAGCGGGAATAAAAGTGCCCAGTAGGGCCAGTCAGGTTAAAGACAGCCTTGGAGGACGAGCTGAGAAATCCAGGCCTGATGCTCAAGGCATTCTTAAGAAGAGGAATGACAGGAGAGAAACGTTTTAGAAAGATAAATCTGGAATGGTGTGTAAGAGGATGAGCAGTGAGGGAAGCAGCAGAAGGGCTGATTAGGAGGATGCTGGAGTAACACAGGCCTGGATTATTCTCTTGCTATGGTGATAGATTCACAGGGGCAAATCCAAGTCAGAAACTCTTGCTATAAAATCTCAAAGTCTATAGCAATTCCAAAGAGATCTTGGGCTCTAGGAGCTACAGATCACTTGGACACAGGGAATCTGGAGCTGTTTGTACTCCAGAAGGTGGAGGAAAGGGCAAGGAGTGCCTCTGAGGAGGAAAGATGGAGAGGCCTTGGGTGTTGGCAAGGAACAGAGGCACTTAACTGGAGAAGTATTCTGGAACATTGTTGCAGCCTCTAGGAACTCTGATGTGTTCTGGCACCTTGGAGGGAAGTGGGACCTGGCCCAGGGTCTGAGTAGCAGCTCTAGAGCCAACAAAAAAGTCCAAGGTACCGATTCCCTGATGCAGTCCTATCATATAAACTCTATGAAGGCTGATCTTAACTTTCTGTTAAAGGCATAAAGAATGCTTACTCACTGTGTAACCATCTAAACATTGTAAAATTTAGTTACTCCCTCGTATACTTCATCTAGGCTTAAAGAAGTGAACACCCAACAAATATGTCCACATCACTTTCAAAGCAGTGTTTCTTCTGATAACACTTTGTCACAATTTAAAACTTGCTCACACACTAAACACGGCAGACAAGGGTTCAGCTAAAAACATTTATCCTTTAAAAGGAAAATTTCCTTTCCTTCTTTCTAAAATAAAACCTCAAAAAGAAGGAGAGGAAAGAGAGAAAGAGAAAGAAAAAGGTGAGAGAAATGAAAAGACTATAGATGAAAAGCGTCTAGCTTTCTTTCTTCCTGTAGGCATTCTCTCCATACAGTGAAGCAGACTCATTTACAGACACTCCCTGAAACAAAACCTCAAGGCATAATAGCATCTATCCTTATAGTGTTGATGAAAGGATATAGTATTTGTAAACTGCTTAACATGGTGCCTGAGATATTGTAATTACTCACAATGAGAATAAAACACAGTGGTCAACAAAACCAAAAGCAGGACAATAGCAAGACAATACCTATTCATCATGGGCAAAGATGTGGATAGACATTTTCCATTGAAGATTTTCAATTGGCTAACAGGTATATGAATAGATACTCAACATCACTAGTCATCAGGGAACTGCAAATCAAAACCCCAATGAGGTATCACCTCACATCTGTTAGAATGGCTACTATTAAAAATAAGACAAGTGCTGAAGAGGATGGAAGAAAAGGAATCTTTTTCTTTTTAAATTTTATTGAAGTATAGCTTATATAGCAAAGTGACTCAGTTACACACACACACACATATATTCTTTTCCATAATGATTTATCACAGGATATTTAATATAGTTCCCTATGCTATACAGTAGGACCTTGTTTATCATCCTATACATAATAATTTGCATTTCCTAATTCCAAACTCCCAATCTTTCCCCACAGAACCCCCTGCTTGGCAATCACAAGTCTGTTCTCTATATCTACGAGTCTGTTTTTGTTTCACAGACATATTAATTTGTATTGTATTTTAGATTCCACATATAAGTGACATCAGACAATATTCGTGTTTCTTTGTCTGACCTACTTCACTTAGCATGATAATCCCTAGATCCATCCATTGCTGCAAATGGCATTATTTCATCTTTTTAATGGCTGAGGAATACTCCATTGTATACATATACCAGACCTTCTTCATTCACCTGTCAATAGACATTAAGGTTGCTTCTATGTCTTGGCTATTGTGAATAGTGCTGCTATGAAAATAGTGATGCATATACCTTATTGAATTATATTTTGTCTGGGTATATGCCCAGGAGTGGGATCATATGACAAACCCATTTTTAGTTTTTTGAGAAACCTCCATACTCTATTCCACAGTGGCTATATCAATTTACATTCCCACTAACAGTACAGGAGGGTTCAAGAAAAGGGAACTTTATTACATTGCAGGTGAGAATATAAATTGGCACAGCTACTATAGAAAACAGTATGGAGATTCCCGAAAAATTAAAACAGAACTGACACATGATTCAGCAATTACACTTCTGGATACACATCTGAAGGAGATGAAGTCACAATCTCAAAAGAAATAGCTGTACAACCACATTCACTGCAGCATTGCTACAGTAGCCAAGACACGGAAATAACCTAAGCATCCATCAACAAGAGAATGGACCAAGAAGATGCAATACACACACACAAACACACACACACAGAGAAATATTATGCAGCCATTAAAAACCAAAAAAAGAGGAAATCTTGCCATCTATAGCAACACGGAAAAATGGATGGACCTAGAAGGCATTATACTAGGTGAATTAAGTCAGATAGAGAAAGACCAACTCTGTATGATATCCCTTATCATACAGGAATAAGAAATGAGAGAGATTATTCTATTTATTCCATTCACATGGAATCTGAAAAACAGGAACTCACAGAAACAGAGCAGATTGGTGGCTACCAGATGCTTGGCAGGTGGAGGGGGTGCATATCATTAAAGGGGACCACCTTCTAGGTTTAAGATTAATCAGTTCTGAGGATGTAATGAACAGCCTGATTACTATAGCTAATAATTCCATATTGTACACTTTAAAAGTTGCTAAGAGACTAGCTCTTAAAAGTTCTTACCAAAAACAAACAAAAAAACCTATGTGAGGTGATGGTTAACTAACCTTATTAACTAACCTTATCATAGTAATCACGTCACAATACTATATATGTATGTCAAACTATTGCACTGTACACTCTAAACTTATATAATGATATTAAATCAATTACATTTCAAAAAATACGGGAAAATGCATGAATAAAGCCATGCAACCATGAGAAAAGAGTTGAGTCGTTAATCTCCAGATGGTTGATGTTACACAGTTACTCTTTATTTTTTTTGATTGTTTTCAAATTTCTCCCAACAGGTACATATTTTTTCTATAATCATAAATGTGAAAATATCTAGGATTTTGCATAAAAGAAATGGGAGAGGGTCTTACTTCCTCTGCCAAGTAGATACTGATAGAATTTTTATCTTCTCCCTCTGTTGAACACCTTGGCTCTCTTAATGACAAAATCAAACCTCTTCTCATAAACTTTATTTCCTTTAACTTGTTCCTTCTGATTCTTTGAAAGTTGTCTACCTGCTATTCTTTCACTTGCTTTCTGATCTTAAAGAATAAAAACTTTACACATATTACATATAAAATAGATAATAAGGACCTACTGTATAACATAGGAAACTATGTTCAGTATATTTAAATTACCTATAATGGAAAAGAATCTGAAAAAGAATATATATATATATGTATGTATGTATGTATAACAATCACTGTTATACTTTTGAAACTAACACAACATTGTAAACCAACTATACTTCAGTAAAATTTTTTAATTATATGTATAAAAATTAAAAAATATGAGCTCTTAAGAAGCTTACTTACAAATAGAAATCTTACTTATGTAGATACATGACACATTATTGTGAAAGCCTCCTGTAGTGGATACATGATGTGAACTGGCCTCTTAATATGTTGAAAACACAAGAAATGTTAGAATTTTAAAATTGCTAAAATCCTAATTATCCTATATCTTATATATTACAAATACTATACTAAATTGGAGGATCTTCCATCCAATGAACTTAAATTGGACCATAACATAATTCTATCTGACCGTAGTGAAGTATCAATAATTAACCCCATTTTATACCAAAAACCACAGTTTGTAGACAGCTTTAAACATTTTTCAGAAGCAATATTCCTAATGGCTACAAGATGAACAAAGTATTCCACAGATTCTCTTTTCTTCCAATTTCCTGAGGAGGAAGCCATAGTTTCCAGTAGTGCTACTACTAAATCTAAGAAGAAAAAACTGAGAAGAATTGAGAAAAGAATTAAATAAATTTTTAAATCCAATATTTGTAAACCCTGAACAAATCTATAAGGCTTCTCTTTTTAAGCAGTTAAACCATCATTTATGAGAGCTTGCACATCACACTATTATGCACTGAAAGAATTCCCCCAAAGTTCATGTGTTGAAGCCCTAGTCCCCTCATCCCCAGTGTGATGGTTTTGGAGATGGGGTCTTTGGGAGGTAATTAGGTTAGATTAAATCATGATGGTGGGACCCTCATGATAGGATTAGTGCCGTTATAAGAAGAGGGCCACAGAGGTCTCACTCTCTCTCCACACACAAGCAGTGAGGAGAGGCCAGATGACTACACAGCAGGAAGGCAACTGTCTACAGCTAGGAAGAGAGCCCACACCAAGAAATGAATTTGCAGGTACCTTGATCTTGGAGTTCACAGCCTCCAGAAATATAAGAAATAAACACTTGTTGTTTAAGTCACCCAGTCTCTGGTATTTTGCTACAGCAGCCTTGAGCTAAGTAAGATGCTTTCTTTTCTCCAATCCCATATTACATGCTGGCTTGTCCTCTGGTCGCTAATTAATACCTACTGTAGAACAGCACTAAATGCAGAGGTAAGGTACTTTCTCATTGTTTCACATACTCACCTATGAGAATGCTTTGCTTCTTAATCTTAATTTCAAATGCAGAATGCAAAACATTTTATGCTTCTCTTAAAAAATACATAACTTGTAAAAACTAAATTACTTCTTACTTATAAGAATTTCATTGATTTTTATTTACTATGGTTAGTGGGTTTTTGGCAAAATATGTTGTTTACCACCCCTGGATAACATATTAAGACAACAAAATGAGTTTATCTTCCCTTATAGTCAAAAATTAACAGAATTAAAATCAGTAACAATTTTGTGTTCAGCCTCTACTACATAAAAGGCACTGTGGGAGATAGCAAGCATAGAGCAAGAGTTACCCTTAAAATGTTTACTTATATTCTCTACTGTCCAAATGTAACACATGTTCTCAATTATGAAACAAATCATTTCAATTTTCTAAAAGGTAACAGCATCAGATGGGTGGGATCCATCCTTTCCTGTCAACCTCACACAAATCCTGCCTGCTGGAACAGACTGCAGCTGGGCAAAAAGTCACATGTTCCATTGGTCATTAATAAGCACCCACTAATTAGATGATAACCAGTAAGAAAGGGAAGGAAGGAGGAACAAGAATAGAAGAGAGAAGAAGAGGAAGAAAGAAAAACTAACAAGTTGTCTTTGGCAAATTGCCTGTTTTAAGGTCATCAGGACCAAAGTTTAAGAAGAAAAACATGAAATTTTACTTACACTGAAAGACGTTTACAATTACTTAAAGTTGGTCCAAATAAAAAATTTTAAGCATACATCAGTGTGGTTCTCTACAGACCACCTAATAATCTCATCTGTTAAATCAGTACCAGGATAAAGTCAAGGATTCAAAACAGATCATCTTGCTGCTTGGGCATATTAAGTCATTTAAAGAACATCTGGATTAAGGGAGAGAAGAAACCCATCAATACTAGCTCAATGATACATCCACAGTTTCCTGCGCCCCACTGTTTGAAGCAAATGACGAAGTCTATGTCCTTCTGTCATCTCCTACCACTAGTTTGCAGAATTCATAACTAGAATTTCCCAAAATTTCCTACCAGTTGGTTTTAAAATAATCGGGACATGGAAGACATCCATGTCAATTTGTTTAAAATGCTTTTCTTTGTCCTGCTAGATGACTATTTGCATTGCTGTTTTCTCATGGAGAGTGTGTGCAGTCAAGTCATTCAAGTTGCTCGCACTGCTGTTTCTGAGCCAATTACAAAAGATAAGAAGCTGGCAGCAGACAATAAGAAACTTGTTTTTATCATCACGCTTTGCTGTAACCCAATGGGCAGTGAGAAGTTCAGTGCCATATTTAGCCATGTCCCTTTCTTGTTCTTTAAAAAGTTATGACTTAGTCCTCATTTGTAAAGTCTCAGCATGCTTCCTTTTTTTACAAGCTTTTCTACAAACTGTAATGGAAAAGCTACCTCATGGCACCTTATATAACTTTAGTTCTCTCAGGGGTTTTGTCATTTCTGGTAATTTGGCTTTAGAACCCAAAATCTACCCTATGCTTAGTCTTCTTGGGTTGTTGTTTTAATTTCAGCTTATTTCTCCAGAAGAAGGTTCTCTCTCTACTTGTTGAAAATCTTTTTTTTAATATTAATTTTCAAACTAAGAGTTGGCCAAATGTTGCAGATCAGCTCGGCAACTTTTCTAAAGGTTTGCAGATCAAGCCAGGGAAGTAGAGTCTGGTTTGCTTTTGTGGAAAAAGGGATAGACAAATTTGGAAACTACTACTTCAAGATTCCAAGTTCCAAATCTTACTGAAAATATTTGGAGCCTGAATGCCATTTCTATCCTCATCTAAGGAAGTGTTGGTACTAAAAAAAACTGTCAAGTTCCTAATATTTGTCAATCATCAAATATCTTTTCCAAAATAGCATTCTGATCAGTAAAATGCAAATGAATCACCAATAAAGCAATTAAATTCACCCAAGATATTCCTGAACTAAAATTCAAAGGAAAATGCTTGGCAAAATGCATCTTTGGATCTGCCAAACCCCAAACATTTGAAAATAAATAATAACTCTAGGATACCTTGCCAAACCCCAAAACCCAAAGGCCACCCCTCTTTAAGAATGTCTGCATGTTTCTGACATCTACTTAGTCTTCATATTCTAAGCCCTTAAGTGTCAAAGGTCAAGAACCACCAAGCAGAGATTTAATAAAACTGAAGCTCTAGGTAAATAAACTTCAAGCTCCAAAGCTCTGTCAGATAGATTCACACACAGTTCATCTGTTGAGAGATTTTTTTTTCTCCCATCCAATGAGCATTTTAGCCCGAGGATTACCTTTCATTCAGCAAGGATCACCTACATGCTAACTCCTGTGGTTATTAGAGAAAATCATGGGGTATTGAGAACTTGGCTTCCTCCATCTTAATAAAACAGTTCAAGTCCTAGAGGCAGTTAATCCCTGGAAGGCTTTGTGATCCCATCCCCTGACATGTTTGATAAATATGGAAATTGTAAAATGTTCTGACTTGTTAAAATTTTTTCAGCCTGCTTAACATGCTCTTTGGCCTTCACATGCTCAAAGTGCTGACTTGGCATGCCTGGGAGCCTCCATCACCTTCTCTATTGTGTATACACTGACAACCCCTGAAGCATAAATAAGTCACACTTCACAAAGAACTGTTTACACTCTAAGAGGGACTCTCCTTTTCTCAAGGAAACAAGAAAATGACAAAGGGGAGGGAAGAAGGGTGTGTACCCAAAAAATGTGGCAGAAAGGAGAAAAGAGGGGGGAAAAAGACTCAAGTCTAAATGACTACAAAGCTGAAGGTCATTAAAAAGATCTGGGTTGGGATAGGTGTGTCTACAGTTGGCTGATAAACAAATCTTTCAGAGCCTGAAATTACTATGGTAAGAAACAACCATCCTTCTTTGTTTCTCACTTTACAATATATAATGAATAGTATAGTTTTCTTTCAGTACTTCTTATAATTCAAATGAGTCAACTCCCTTTTAACACTATTCAAAGTTAAGAAAATGAAATACTATTATGACCTGTACCTGGCCAGTAGTGAACAAGAAGGCAAGGTCTGATCTCATTAATAAATCCAACTTCCACTCATCTCAAATAACTAGTCATCTTGGAGACTGAATAAACAACTACATTAATACCAAGACAGAAGGCCTGTAACTGTACAAACTGGGTGCGGTGTCTAGAAACCCTGCAGATTCCTCCAGGCATAGGATTCACAAGGAAATTCTATGGAAGAAAAACACAAAGACAATAAGCTGATGAAATGCTGATGACGCACGGGAATACTTCAAAATTTATAGCTAGTTATGTTCATCAGTCACAGCCATTCTTGATATTCCCAGAACCAACCATCAAATTCCCAACACTCTGACCACTTCCAAGAGATTGTCTTAATAAGGTCTCCTGAGGCTGCTGCTTATAGTAAAACTTCCAATTGTAAGAACAACAGCAAGAGTGAGATGCAGAGCAGAATGGGAACAGAGGCCCCATGAGCGCAGAGGTAAGCATGGCTTAGAGAAAATAAAAGCAAGCAGTAAAATAGCTGAGTTTCAGACAGCAGCAAGCAGAAGGAAAGAAGCCAAGAGTCAGGACAGTATACATACTATTGTAACCACCCAAGAATAACTGAAAATAGTCGTAGCTGTGCAGACAGTTCTCAGGGCCTAGGCATGTTTGGGGTGGGCAAGAGAAAAAGGATTAGGCCATTTCAGAGGGCAAGAAGTTGATCTGTGGATGCTGGGGAAGGAAACTAGGAGAGAAAAGAGAAAAAATGTTGACCTTTCAACCTAGCTTTATACCTCAATTAAGGAAAAAAGGGAAGCAAACAAAAGATGACTTCAAGAGAGAAAAATAACCAAAGTGATTGACAACATTATTTCCTACCTTCTCATCCATAACCAATGGATGTTTCTCAGAAATAGCTATATCTCAGAGCAGCAGGGCATGATGGTCTCTTTTACTCTCGGCAGTGTTGAGGCATCCATCTTTTCAGGAGTCTGGATCAAGGCTTCTCACACCCTGTCCATCAGAATCACCCAGGAATCTTGTTAAACTTCAGATTCTAATTAATTAGGTCTGGAGTGAGGCCAGAGCTTTGGCCTTTCCAAGAACCTCCCAGGTGATGTTGGATACTGCTGGTCTAGAAATCAAGCTGTGGGTCTCAGGAGTTAGTGTGGATCTTTGTTAGGTAAATTTTGACTCAATTAATGACTCTGGACAAGTTAATTAACAAATCTAATTTCTCAGTTTCCTCACCTATTAAATAGAGATAGCAATGCCTACCTCATAAAGTTGACATGAGGAATAAACAAGGCTATTTGGCCTAATGTCTAGTTATTACCATCCACTGGTACATCATTTCCCAAAATGTGGTACACATACCACTGGTGGTACAAGGACAAACTTAAAAAATTTTAAATTTTAGGCAATATTTTCATGGGTATTAGAAAAAATAACTTAAACGCAAGATGATTACATTAAACTCAAGATTTCATGGGTATTGTCACCTAGAATAAAGCTATGTTATAAGGGAAAAGTCAATTAAAAAATTAATAAGTAAATAAAGGTATAAGAGGTACGTGGATATGACAAAAATGATGAGGGTGATATTCAAATGACTAAAGTTGAAACATCAATTAAAACAGGAAGGCAAGGGCTTGACTAGATTATCTCACCATAAGGAGCAAGTGTGTGATAAGAGTTCCAAATGTATTTCAAAACCTTCTGGTCACTCAAGGCTGAGAAACTGAACTTTAACCATATGATATTCTTACCCACATTTATTTGTATGAATTGCATACACTATCATGGATCATCAGACTATCCATAAAGCTTAGGAAAACAAATTCTGTGGAATAAAGCTATTTTCTCCTTTGATATGTAAACTGCCAATCTAAACTACCTCTCAACAGTGGGCTAAATAACAGAATTATGCCTCCAAGAAAGGAAAGCTACGGTTTTATAAATCCAATATTGAACTGTTTCTCTTTTCCAGCAAACTTTTTCTAACACTACTCCAAGCTAATTTGTGGTCAAAGGGATGGATGCAGATGACTGAATAAATGAATTTGTCATATCCTTTAACAACAGCCTTTAGAGCAAAGAGAGGAAATCTAAAGTCATGTATGAGTTGGAAGAGAGGCAGCATGTTTATGAGTAGCATGGTTTTCAGAAGAGAACTATAAAAGGCTTCTTGATGTATTTAGCATCGAATGTCTGGTACACTTGGAGCAATATATTATTCTTGCAATTCTGCTTAGTTGGTTGATGATTTTGTTCAAGCTAATGAGAAAAAGGAACATGAACACAGACGTATGTCAGAATTTCACTCAGTCAGTTTTCCATGATGTGAACCACTTCTTTGCTGAATCAGATAACAGTTTCAAATACTGGAAAAATATTTTCTCAAGTTTTTTTGAGTTATTCATATTAGGTTGGTGCAAAAGTAATTCCAGTTTTGCATTGCTGAACTTTGCCATTTGATTCTGAAATACATTCTTAAATAAATATGGTTATTTATACATCATTTTAATGCACACTTCTCATTTTATGGTTTTTTGCTAATGACTTATTACTTGCTATTTATTTTATATTTATTTTAGACTAGGGAAATGATGTTAGACAAAAAGCAAATTCAAGTGATTTTCTTATTCGAGTTCAAGGTGCATTGTAAAACAGCGGAGACAGCTCACAACATCAACAACACATCTGACCCAGGAGCTGCTAACAAACGTACAGAGCAGTGGTGGTTCAAGAAGTTTTGCAAAGGAGACGAGAGCCTTGAAGATTGGGAGCATAGGGGCCAGTCATTGGAAGTTGACAAAGACCAGCTGAGAGGATCATCATAACTGATCCTCTTACAACTACATGAGTAGACGCAAGAGATGTTAGAGATGCAGGTTTGATCCCTGGTTGGGGAAGATCCCCTGGAGAAGGACACAGCAACTCATTCCAGTATTCTTGCCTGGAGAATTCTATGGACAGAGGAGCCTGGAGGGCTATAGTCCATAGGGTCACAAAGAGTCAGACAACTTAAGTGACTTTACACACACCATATTCACCTGACCTCTTGCTAACCAACTACCACTTCTTCAAGGATCTCGACAACTCTTTGCGGGGAAGACACTTCCACAACCATCAGGAGGCAGAAAATGCTTTCAAAGAGTTTATCAAATCTTGAAGTCCAGACTTTTAGGCTACAGTAATAAACAAACACTTCTTGTTGGCAAAAATGTGTTGACTGTAATGGTTCCTATTTTGATTAATAAAGATGTATTTGAACCTAGTTATAATGATTTAAAATTCACAGTCTGAAACCTCAGTTACATTTGCACCAACCTAATAGTAGCTATAGACATGACATACTTCCAAGTTTAGTCTTCGTTATTGATATTTCATCACTTTCATAAGGTAAGGTAAGGTGAAGTCGCTCAGTCATGTCCGACTCTTTGCGACCCCACAGACTGTAGCCACAAAACAATAAATCAAGTCCTAATTTGTGTTAGCCAATTTCCATGGTGTTACTACTTCTTTGATTTCAAGTTACCAACAAGACATCGGTGAACATAGAGTTGGAAGAGCTGTCCAGAAGTATTCACTAGTATATAGTATTTCCAATACAGATAAAATAGGCACAAATAATTTCAAGAGCATTGATAACAGTAAAATGTAGTAAAAAATAATTATGATGTGATGAGTTTTGAGTACTAATCTTTTTGGTTTTAATATAATTTATTTTAATTAAAAGTTTATATAGTTTAATTTTTAATGTTAACAGCTCAGAAATTTTCTGAAAATTTAATAATTGGTTTTTAGGAGCTGGTGGGGGCTCACTCTAGCACGTCACTAGCCTTGAACCACATCCCACACATTGTTGCTTATACTGCTAGATTTACAAATCACTTTTCAGTTTTCTAAGTTAAAAATCACTTGGAGAAAGATGATAAATTTTGTATGTTAAAGAGATAACAAATAAATAAATATTGCAATACAGACACAATTAGTATCTTTTATGTAGTCAAACTTGCAGTTAGCAATAGAAAATGTAGGAAACATTTATACACCAAAGGCTTTAGCAAATCAACTGATAAAAGCACCTTTGCATTTCTGGGGGAAAGAAATGTAGGCAGAAGATATCTGTTGGGGTAAAAAAGAACATCAAGGCTTCCTGGGTGACGCTAGTGGTAAAGAACCCACCTGCCAATGGAGGAGACATTGGTTCGATCCCTGGGATGGGAAGATCTCCTGGAGAAGAAAATGGCAACCTACTCCAGTATTCTTGCCTGGAGAATCCCATGGACAGAGGAGCCCCGAGGGCTACAGCCCACAGGGTTGCAAAGAATCAGACATGAATGAGCACACACACACACACGCATCTAGCTAAGAATAGAGATATTTGCATAAATTTCACATTATAAAACTGATCAAAAAGACTTGATTTCCTAGGAGAATCCAAAGAAAAAGAAATAGCTGCTTATAAGGGAATCATAATGATTCTTTCTATAGACACACAAAAAAGCAGCCACAATATAAATGCTTCAGATGCCATCATTACATGCCAATACCAACTTTTCAATCTGTAAAGATAAAAGGGAAAATTATAAGGAAATCCAAGGCTATTTCACTAATCCCTACAGCCAAAGTAAACCGGTGAGAGACTAAGAGAACTTCGTGAAATGGTCATTTATGATTTAACTGGCACTTTTAAAGACTTTCAAAAGTAAGTCTGCATTGCCTGGTAAATCTCTGAAAAACTGAAAGCAGTTAAGTAGCTCTCAGTCCTTTAGAAAAATTCAATTAACCAGCTTCACATTAAAAGGGTGAAAATTCACTACCTTCCCTTTCATGGAAAGTATGCTCGTGTAAATGACTTTCCAAAACCAAGCATAGTGTCCTCTGGGTTTGTTTATTTCAAAGTAAGTCTTCAAAGCTGAGGGAAACATACAGCACACATATTGTTTATCTCTACAGGATGGAACATATGGAAAAATTTATAACTGTCAAGAGTTATTACACTGCAAAACAAACATGTGGACATATACAATAGGGATAAATATAGTAAGACTCGCTCACAAATTGGAGATGCTGGAGGCACATGGAAAAGTTTACAAAAATTGCAATGTTTAAGACATCAGGAGGATAGTGGTGCTAACACGGCTTAACAAAAAGACTGTATGCACTCCACTGTTCCTTCTGAATTGTAACACAGGTTCAGGCATGCAGGCTAATTTGAGAAACAGACCTTAAAGAAAAGGAAAGAAGAAAAACTATTCCTTCCTGTCTTGTGCTTAAAATTCCAAGTAAGCATTATGGATACTAAAAGAGAAGAGCGGAGTGAGTAAAGCAAAGTCATAAATTTAATAACCATTGAGTGATAAATATTCAAATGAAAACAGTTGAAAACTTATTTTAACAAAATATTTATTATCAAGCATACTATTTCATTTTTAAAAACTTTAATATATAGTAATATAAATTGCTGAATTAGGGTAATTTTAAAATATAATCCATTTGGCAACGACTTTCAGGGGAAAAAAGAGAAAAGGGTGGGGGGGCATTAAACCTACATTTGAAAATGTAAAAATTTGCAATTATCTCCCCAAATTCTCTCTTTCAATATGGTCTAGTATTGGTATACATATTATTTCAAAAGTCTAATTTTCACATACAAAGCTTTTATTTAAAAAAAAAAAAAATTAATTTCCCTTAAAAGTTCTCAATATCAGCAGTGCCCTGAAGAAAAATCCTTTTCAAGTTGAACATAAAGACAGAAAAGTGATCCTAAGGAAATAAAAGCACTCTCTGTTCAAAGCTCACATGAACGAAAGGCAGAGGCTGAAATAAGGCTTGGACGTCCTTTCTGTTTTCTTTAGTCCCCTAGTCATTACTTTAACAGGCAAAGAATAGCTAAACAGCAAAACTCGTTGACGGAAGCACATACTTTCCACACACTCTAAGTGTCAAAGGCCTGTTTAGAGAAAGGCCAAACAATCTACTGCACCTTAGACACAAGGGCCAGAATTAAGAGATGTCTCTGACGAGGGAGTCTATTTCTGCCTCTCCCACAGCCTCATTTTGTAACCTTGGTGAAGAGATTTATCTGTTCGTCACTTGACTTTAAAAATAAAAATGGAGCCACGTAAACTCTACTTAGCTCCCTAGGATATCGTGAGACTACAGTAAATAATGTCCATAAAAGCTTTGATCTCTTCAGGAAAAGAAAAGGAATTCTGACATAGGCAAGAGAGGTTTTAGAAGTTCCCGAGAGACCATTGCTAAGTCAAGGTAGAACACAAGGAACAGATAAACCATCAATCACTAGAAAATGCTTATTAACTCTTCTTATTTATTCTCCAGGTAAAAATGGTCTTTGAAACTAAGCCCATAATCTGCCATCTAGATCCTAACCAATTTCCACTTCCATTACACCCACTTACGCCATCACTACAAATTATAACATCTGAACAGATAAGAGACAGCTAGAGTAACTAAACTTATGATTGGAAAAGCAGAGGGCAAGTCAGAGTACTTGATTTCTACGGCCTGGTTCCTCCTGACAGTAAAAAAGAAAGAAAGAAAGAAAGAAAAGAAAAATGAAGAATTAGGAAGTCAGTGGGAAAAGAAGATTTCGGGCATCTTTATAGTCCCATCTGCCCCTCTCTTGAGAAGTCATCAATACAGCTGCCAAAATTTCTTGATGGAAAGATGATTTTAAGATGAAACAACTGTACTTAATTGAATCTTACTTTCTGGATATATGCCAGTATTTGCATTTAAGTTATTAAGGTTCTGGGGCACAATGGTTTCAGTTGAATCTTCTCTCTAAATTCTTTCATGTGTCCAATACATATAATTTCTATTTTTTAACTATTGGGCATACAGTGATGGCAACAGTTTGCTTCTTTTTTCCCTTAGAAGTTCCATTCACAATGGCCACACATTTCAAATGCCAGATACTTACTAATATATGACAAGAGAGCAGCATTTGAAAATTTATAATATGAAGTAAAATCATATAGAATAAAAAAGAAGTGAATGACTGAGCATATGAACAATCTTCACAAAAACTCTGCATCTTAACATAAACTGTTTGATAAGACTGACCAAAATCTTAAACCTTATTGAGCACTGAAGAATTGGTGCTTTTGAACTGTGGTGTTGGAGAGGACTCTTGAGAGTCCCTTGGACTGTGAGGAGATCCAATCAGTCCATCCTAAAGGAGATCAGTCTTGAGTGTTCTTTGGAAGGACTGATGCTGAAGCTGAAACTCCAATACTTTGGCCACCTCATGCGAAGAATTGATTCACTTGAAAAGACCCTGATGTTGGGAAAGATTGAAAGCGGGAGAAAAAGGGGACGACAGAGGATGAGATAGTTGGATGGCATCACCAACTCAATGGACATGAATTTGAGTAAACTCCAGGAGTTGGTGATGGACAGGGAGGCCTGGAGTGCTGCAGTCCTTGGGGTTGCAAAGGGATGGACATGACTGAGCGACTGAACTGAAATGAACTGAATCTTAAACCTTAGGGTTTGAAATCTACTATATAACCAATCTTTAATCATTACAATCTTCTAGGATATAGTGGTAGATCATGTTTAACTTCTATTAGCATTAACTAATTCTGATATTTTCTTTGTATTCGAAAGATGCCGAAATGTGGTGTTAGGTTTTGTTACGAATCTAGTCTATGTCATTAATAAGTTGGTACCATGGTCAGTAACAACAGGGCAAGAATAGTTAATAGGCCTTTGAAGATTGCATCTACCTTTTTATGTCCTGAAACAGGAGGCTTGGCTCCCTCAGGTGAATCAGGTCATAAACATAAGATGTCATATTTTTTTCTCACTCAGTCTCAAACTCATTTAATCTCTCTGAGCATCAGAAAATGCAGGTTGCTTAAGACTAAGCAGCAAGTAAATCACAGCAGAGGGACTAGAGCCCAAGTCCATCTTGCTTCCAAATGTCTGTGTTCCTTTCATTATGCCCTGGGGCCTTCTACCAGCGAGGAGAAACAGTATTTTTTACACTACCAGAGGAAGGCATGGCCCTCTTAGCATCCAGAATATCTGTGGCAGCTCCTGCCGCCCCGGCCTTTCCTACGATGATTAAGCCGAAGGAATCAGAGAAGGGGGAACTTCGGGTTGCTGTTCCCCATCTAACCCTGGATATACTTCTCCCATAGGATAAACAGCAGCTCGGTCCACCTCCCGGAGTGCTGAAGTAGTCCTGAGATAAACTTTCCTTTCATATGAGTACTCAACAAGAGGAGATTAATGTTGTATTTTCTTATTTTCATATCTCACCCAAGAATGTAACTCAGAATGTGTTAATCTGTGAGAAAGTAATTATTCACTTATTAAAACACTTGAATTAATTCTCCTTAAATTAGTTGATGTTTACACAGAGTATCTGAGCATGTACATAAAATAAAACAGCTCATTTTATGAACACATTAAAACTGACATCCTGCCAACCTTCCTAAGACAAACACCTTAAGTTTTTTTTTTAGGATAAAAGGAAAAAAAGACTCCGGAAATAAGAGATAAAATGATGAAATCCATGAATACGAGCTCTTGACAGTTTTACTTAAAGTAGAAGAACTGAGTAAATTAAATTATCAGAGTCTAAAAGAACCAGAGATCATATTGCAACCAGGAAACAGACCTATCCCCAAAATGGATTTAGAATATATTTAACATTGGAGACACAAAGTTAATTCCTTCATCAGATTCTCTTCCTGCTTCTGCTTGAAATCCAAGGCACATATGATGAATTTACTTAATTTGCAACATTAGGAATCCCAAATTCTTCAGAGGAGCCCTCCAGGCTCCCTGGGTATAGACAATTGCCAGAGTAAAATTTGAAGGAAAAAAAAAGAAATGGAACAGCTAACTATTAAGGACCTAGTGTATTGCACAGGGAACTCTACTCAATACTCTGTAATGACCTATATGGGGAAAGAATCTAAAAGCAAAACAAAACGAATATATGTATATGTATAACTAATTGACTCTGCTGTACACCTGAAATTAACACAACACTGTACATCAACTATACCCCAATAAAAATTTAAAAACAAACAAAAGAACCTCTTTAACCATAGATCCCTCTAGCTACTGCTTTCTCAGTTTTTCCTGACATCAAAAATAAATAAATAATTGAAACAGCTTACTCTTTCTCCCTAAAGGACTTTGCATAACTAACTAGATTGACCTTCCTCTGAGGATTTTCAACAACTGATTTACCTTTCTTGCTAAAAGTGCTATCCAAGTCTGCCTGAAACTGTGCACAAGGGATATCCATGAAATTAACTCTAGCTGATGACAATTTTGTATCAAATGGGGTTATGTAAATATAATAATCTTACATTCTTGTTATAGACTTAAGAAAGCAAATAATCATGACTGATTTAAAAATAAAAGTCTAATCCATTCGGGGAAAAAGAGTTCTGACAAATCCTATGAAAAGCCCAGTAAATACAAGATTACAAATATTTCCCCGTAAAATTTTCCTATTTGCACTTTTAATCCAAGATGCACTAAAAAACAAATAAAAGCTGCCACAAACCACTTTATCAAACAAATAGTCAAACAATTGGTGGTCATATTAGTAAGGCAAGGGAAACTAACACACAGTGATCTCCTTGTAGCTCAGATTTTAAAAAAAGAAAGAAAAAAAAGGACTTCTTTCTTAAGAACAGTAAAAATACAATCAATATCAGCTACCTTCCATAATGAAGCCTTCATCAATACCCTTGAAGAAAATGCATCTAAGCCAGTTCCCATGTCTTTCCAGAGCATTTACTTTTGCCTGTCAGGGATGATTCAGCTCCATAGCCTACTTAGACCCAAGGCTGACCGAGAAGGAAAGGATCATTAATCCATCAAGAGCCTGTGGAGCGGCCATGAGGAGCCAAAAAGTCTAAGTCACAGCTCTCTGTCCTAGTGCTTTCTCTTTAGTGTGCTGGAGAACAAGACAGTTCAGTACAGTTCAGTAGGCGTCACCATTTTTCAAACGCACCATTAGAAGACTACATGGTTTAGACTCAGGGTCTAATAGAAAACCTTCACAAGCTTGTCTATGGAAATATCATGCAAATAGAGCTGAATGAAAGTCAGCAGACGTGCTGATGTTAAGTGGCATTTCACGCTCAAAAGCATCCACATGGGGGAATCTGTGTTTGTAGTACAGAATAAAAACAAACATTAAAAGATTTTAAAATAAGGGAATGTGTGAAGATAGAAAAATAAGAGCATGTGTTGAAAAGCAGTCTTATTAGTTTCCACATTTACTTATGTTTAAAGATATATTCAAAGCTAAATACAGGAATACCATATGTAGCTCTAAACCCTACCAAATGTAAAACAGGATGGTTTTTCTCCTCACTGAATTATCATTTAATAACAACATTTAATAAAACTTTGCTGAGTGTCTACTATATAGACCAGGTACTCCACAAGGGAATACACTGATGAGAAAAAATTACAGGCCTCCTGCCATCAGGGATCTAGAGAAGGACCTATCCCATGTGACAAACACCATGTTGATACAATGATATGGGACAGACCACAGGGCACCAAACTGCAGGAAGGCCTATCTGAGGAAGTAAAATTTAGGTTGAGAACAGAAGGCTGAGCAGGAAAGAGGGACAATGAAAGAGGCAGTAGAACAGTATGCGAAAGAGCTGAACAAACGAGAAAGAAATTAAGCTCAGTAGAGGGCTAAGGCATGGACATGGGGAACCATGGTACAAGGTAAAGCTGAAGAGATAAGTAAGATCTAATCAAGAAGGGCTCTGCCTTAAGAACTATAAGAAGTCACTGGAATGTTTAAAAAGGAAATAATGTTATTGGCTTTGCATTTTTTAGAAGATTGATCTGTCTACAGTGGGGAGTAAAGAACAGTGTGGTACAGGAGTGAATGACAGGAAGCTATAATCACAATCCTGTGAGAGATGATAGATCTTTGGACTGGAATGGCAGCATCAAAGGAAAAAGAGATGAGGGAAAACTGAAGAAATATTTAGGAGGTAGAATTATCAGAATTCTACTTGGTGATGCAATGTAGGGAAGGAAGAAGAAGAGAACAAGCCTACCTTCCAGGCTTCTGATTTGGACCACTGGGAGATGAAATCACTGGAGATGGACAGGCTTGGAGAGAGATGGATGGGAAAGTAACAAAATTAGGATTAGGATTGGAAATAAAATGTGAAATGTTTGGGAAGCCAGATCAGAGTGGGTTCTAAAACGAGGAGGAGGTAAAAACTGGAGAAGAGGTGTGATCGGTAAACGAAAAATCGGGTGTTAAATATGTAGTTGAAATAGGACAATTTTTAAAGATGAGCTTAATAAAATTAGGAGCCCATAGAAAGGGAAGCAATAATAATATAACAAAAACCTTTCTTCTGAGTGCTTGCTTTGTCCCAACCACAAAACTTATTAGCACTTTATTATTTTTTTTTTTAATTTAATTATTTATTCTTTATCTAATTCTTTCCCCATGGAGATTATTACAGAATGTTGAACAGAGGTCCCTCATTTATCTTTTATTTATTTTTTTTTAAAATTTATTTATTTATTTTTAATTTTTACTTTACAATTCTGTATTGGTTTTGGCATAGAAAAATATGAAATTTTTCCAGCTTCACAACTCTATGATATAGATATTACTATCTCCAACTAAGCACACAGAAACTGAGGCTGAGAGATGTTAGATACTTTTCCCAAAATTTCATAGCAACAGACCTCAAATTTAAATTCATATGTCTGATTACAAAGTCTACATTCATAATCACCATACCATACACAGTATTAGAGAAAAATCAAGATACCTGTAAGGTGAAAAAGGATGGGCCCAGGCTTTAGGAAATGAGGAAAGCCTTTTTTCATAACAGACAGGACAGAGGAAGGAAAAAAAAAAACATGTAGAAAGTTTTACTTTTAATGGCAAATGAGGAACAGGTTTTCCATTTGAAGATATCTATCTTTCCTACTGGAGCTTCCCAGACGGCACAGTGGTAAAGAATCTGCCTGCCAATGCAGGAGAAACAAGAGACAAAGGTCCGATTCCTGGATCAGGAAGATCCCCTGGCATAGAAATGACAACCTGCTCCTGTATTCTTGCCTAGAAAATTCCATGGACAGAGGAGCCTGGCAAGTTATAGTCCATGAGGTCGCAAAAGAGTCAGACACGACTGAGCACACACATACATCTTTCCTATTGACTTGGAAGTAGTCATTTGCTGAGAATCAAGACAGGATGAAAGAGTAGAAAATAACTGAAACTGTCACCCATTCACTCAACAAAAGGCCCTGGGTGCTATTCTAGGCACAGGGAATATAGTAGTACAACAAAACCAAGTTATCAGCTCATACGATCCTTAAGTTTATGCAGGGGAACACACAAAGTAAACAAGCAAACAAGATAATTTCACATTGTGATATGCTCCTGGAGGAAATTAATCAGGATTCCGGGGCCAAGAGAGCTTACAGAGAACTGCTTTATATGAGGTGCTCAGGGGGATGCAAGCTGAGACTGTCAGGAAAAGCCCCAGGTGAAACACACTGCCATGGAGGATGCAGGAGAGGGTTATTCAGGGAACGACACAAGACTTCTCGCTAATGCTGAGAGCACGGATGAGGAGTGGGCCATGTATTGATGGAGACATCTGACTCACACTATACTTTTCTCCCACTGAATTTAGCAGCTTGGGAGCAATTGCAGAAAAAGTTCAGAGTCACCCACAGTTGTGAAAACACCAAGCAGACATGACTGATAATGGGGCACTGGAGTTCAGTCAGCTGACAAGAGATAAGTTAAGAGTTATGGTCCATGGAATCTACAGTGAAGAGAAAAGGGAGTGAAGAATGCATGCCATACAACAGCAAGTCCCTGAAAGGCTGAAGATTTGGTGTATAAGCTGGAAAGATAAGGAAATTATGGCACAGAAAAGAAATACCAGTGAGCTTAGCTGAGTAGCAATGGCATCCTCAAAGAAGCAGAGTACTGGACTTCCCTAGTGGTCCAGTGGAAAAGAAGAATCCACCTGCCAATGCAGGGGATGCAGGTTCTATCCCTGGTCCGGGAAGATTCCACATGCTGCGGGACAACTAGGTCTGTGCACCACCACTGCTGAAGCCCCGCGTGCCCGAGAGCCCTGCTCCGCAACAAGAGAAGCCACTGCAATGGGAAGCCCACATTCTGCAGCTAGAGAAAAGCTGTGTGCAGCAACAAAGAGCCAGCTCAGTCAAAAATAAAGAAATGAAAAGAAGCAGAGTATTTTACAGCAGGTGAAGAAACCTCTAAAAGAGGTAGGGGTAGCCTAGGAAGACAAGGACCCTGTGACAGAGAAAGTGTGGGAAAATGAGGAGCATCCTTTCAGAAGAGCTATTTAAAAAAAAAAAAGGCATCTTAGGGGAGAGCCAGACCTTAAGTCAAGAGGAAGCTTCCTAAGAGTGGCTTACCAATGCTGAAATTTCAGACATGCTTGCCATCATGGCATCTGATCCTTGTGTGAAGGAACCAATTCTCAGGGTGCAATATTCTCCATCTATTGCTTCTCTTTTGCCCTGATTCCTCTAGTATGACATTAATGTAGTAAAGGCAGAAATCCAAGAAAACCACTAGTCTGGAATAAACATCCTTTTAGACAAATAAAAAAAAATTATATTTGGAAAAAAAAGAAAGCAAAGCTGCCATGTTGACATCAGAAGAGTAAAGCAGTTTATTTAGAGAGTCATTTGAACAAGGCAGACACAGTTTAAGGACCCAGGGGGGTTTTCAGTTTCCACCATCTGGTTATTTCCCCCAGTCCTCTGCCATGCATCACAAAGTTCTCTGTGAATCCACTTAAAAAGGAAAGGGCTAACACTCCTTTTTATTTGCTTTAACACTGCCCTCAATAAAAGGTGGTACATCCAAAGGATAAAATAAATATCCAGCCACAAAAATCACAGTACAAAAATATATTTACTTATGTGGAAAGGTGTTCTTTTTTCATTGTTGAGCATAAAAAGTAGACTTTAAAAAAAGATATTATGAACTTATTTTTGCAAACAGTAAATGTTTTTTTACTGCAGTTACATATGCATAACATAAAACTTACCATTTTAACTATTTTCAAATGTACAGTTCGGTGACATTAGATACATTCACATTATTGTGCAACCATCATTACAATCCCTCTCCTGAACTTCTTCATCTTCCCAAACTTAAATTCTGTATCTATCACACAAAAATAATAAATTTTTATATGTGAACACAAAGAGTCTGACCTGATATACTCTAAAAACGTTAATACTGGACAATGCAATTATAAGTGATTTTCTTTTCTAAGTTTTCAGTTCAGTTCAGTTGCTCAGTCATGTCCAACTCTTTGCGACCCCATGGACTGCACGCCAGGCCTCCCTGTCCATCACCAACTCCGGAGTTTACTCAAACTCATGTCCACTGAGTCGGTAATGCCATCCAACCATCTCATTCTTTGTCATCCCCTTCTCCTCCTGCCTTCAATCTTTCCCAGCATCAGGGTTTTTCAAATAAGTCAGTTCTTCGCATCAGGTGGCCAAAGTATTGGAGTTTCATCTTCAACATCAGTCCTTTCAAAGAACACTCAGGACTGATCTCCTTTAGGATGGACAGGTTGGATCTCCTCACAGTCCAAGGGACTCTCAAGAGTCTTCTCCAACACCACAGTTCAAAAGCATCAATTATTTTGTGTTCAGCTTTCTTTATTATAGTCCAACTCTCACATCCATATGTGACTACTGAAAAAACCATAGCTTTGACTATATGGACCTTTGCTGGCAAAGAAACATCTCTGCCTCATAATATGCTGTCAAGGTTGCTCATAGTGTCTCTTCCAAGGAGCAAGCATCTTTTAAATTCATGTTTTGACTGTGTTTAAAATTTTGTAGGTGTTTAATGGCTATTTCAGTAATCCAAATTTCCCTGAAAAAGTCTGTTATGAATCATGTCTCTCCAAAATGGGTATGCTGCTGCTAAGTTGCATCAGTCGTGTCCGACTCTGTGTGACCCCAGAGACAGCAGCCCACCAGGCTCCCCCACCCCTGGAATTCTCCAGGCAAGAACACTGGAGTGGGTTGCCATTTCCGTCTCCAATGCATGAAAGTGAAAAGTGAAAGTAACGTCGCCAGTTGTGTCCGACTCTTCGCGACCCCATGGACTGCAGCCTACCAGGCTCCTCCGTCCACGGGATTTTCCAGGCAAGAGTACTGGAGTGGGTTGCCATTGTCTTCTCCAAGACAAAATGTTTATGTTAAAGCCCTAACCTCCCCCTACCTCATGTGATGGTATTTGGAAATGGGGCCTTTGAGAAGTAATTATGTTAAATGAGGTCATGAAGGTTCCTTATGATGGAATTAGTGCTCATATAAGAAACACCAAAGAGCTTGCTTTTTCCCTTTCTCTCTCTCTTTACCCCCAGCCTTAACCATGTAGAGCCACATGTAAGCCAGGAAAAGGAATTGAACTGGCAGGCAACTTGATCTTCAACTTGTGAGCCTCCAGAACTGTGAAAAAATAAATTTTTGATGCTTAAGCAACCAGTCTATGGTGTTTTGTTATAGCCCAAGCAGACTGATATACAATCATTCACTCAATTGTTACTAATCACCTAATAACTAATCATTTATTGAATAGCTATTATATGCCAGGAACATTATACGTTATCTCAAATCCTCTCAGTAACCCCACAAGCTAGAGGTTGTTCTATTCACTTTAGAGATAAGAGCGCTAAGGCCCAAAGAATAATTACCCAAAGTCCCACAGCCAGTAAGTGATGTCAGATTTACCCACTCTAAAGTTCATTACCTATCATTCCCCATGGCCCACACGTATCTGCATCACCAAGTTTATGGTATTTTAAAAACACAATCCAGACAAATAAAAAGTTGAATAATTCAAAAGGTTAATAAGAACACATGATAAAAACACAGAAATAGTAAGTACTAGGAGTTCCTAGGAGGGAGACTTCAAGAGATCATGAAATGCTTCAATTCCTCCTTCATAAAAATATAGAGAATTACATTAGACCAAATCCTGTTGAAACCCATCCAAACCAAGTAAATAAAGTGGTAAGAGACATTACAACCTTGGAACAAAGGCAAAATCTTAACAGAATTTGCTTTGACGTTTAAATTAGTACCTTTAAAAAAATCACCAAAAAAGCATTTTCTTCTTACAAAGAATGCCACAGGTGATTTGTTTCATCACATCTTAATCTTCAGGGGAAAAAAATTACACAGAAGCTTTTCTAAATTGTCTACTACAGTTAAACAGTTATTAACTAAAAAGGGACAAAAAAAGTAGTTAAAACTACTTTCTGGAAGTGTGTGAAATTAGATTATCTGTTTATATCGAAAGATAAGTTGAAAAGCTCTAGAGAAATTCTTTCACAAAAAAAGAGCTATAATGGTCAAAAAAATTTTTAACAATGCCTAGATTAGACAGGAATGTGAGACACACAGAACCCACATCATTTTGAAACAATATATCTTCAGTTTTCTTAAAGTGAAGAGTTAGTGACTTAACTATAAAGCAGCTTTATAAAATGATATTTCTGAAGTTAGCATTTTTAACGTAGGATACTTTTATAAAAATTCAAAATATTCCATGGAAATCTAGGACAGCCTGTAAGTGAGATCTAGGGAGAAAAACAAATCTAGAATAGATCTATAAAAATCAAATTCAATGTTCTGTTAGCTCCTGCTATAAAACAACATGAGTCAGCCAACACAACATTATAAAGCAATTATAATTATACTCCAATTAAAAAATAAATTTTAAAAAAAAGTCACTGGATGCAAACAGCTTTTACTTTTTCTTAAAGAAAGCATTTTTTTATAGAAATTCCAATAAAACAATAAGCAATAAACTAAAAGAATCAATAAGTTTTGTGTTTCTGAATGCCCCCCCCAAAAAAATCAATTCATATGTTTTATTGGTTGTTACAAGAAACTATTTAATTTCAAAAACAGAAAAGATCTATCTTGATAATGCTTTTAATTCAACAAAAAATTAGAGGTATCACTTAGAATTTGGTTTTGTGACAAAAATGATACTATGTTTTCACTAAAGATATAAAATATGCTCATTGCTGGAAATTTGTAAAGTGAAGATAAAGATTAAAAAAAATCTAATACAGCCATGTTATCACCACTAACACTTCCTTCTAATTAACATATTCCTATATTCATAAAAAGTTTTGATAAGTCTATATAAATTAGGTATTCAGCATTCTTTCTTATTCACTTAAACTTACGGCATTTTCCTATGCTATTATAAAGTCTTCAATAAAGTCACTTTTAATTCTAGGAAATATTCTAATAAATTACTTAACCACAATTCCTACTTCACCACATCACATAATTAAAGCTATGGTTTTTCTGGTAGTCACGTATGGATGTGAGAGTTGGACCATAAAGAAGGCTGAGTGCCAAAGAATTCATGCTTTCGGACTGAGGTGCTGGAGAAGACTCTTGAGAGTCTCTTGGGCAGCAAGGAGATCAAACCAGTCAGTCCTAAAGGAAATCCACCCTGAATATTCACTGGAAAGACTGATGCTGAAGCTGAAGGTCTAGTACCCTGGCCACTTGATATGAAGAACTGACTCACTGGAAAAGACCCTGATGCTAGGGAAGATTGAAGGCAGAAGAAGTGGGCAACAGACGATAAGATGGTTGGAAGGCATCACTGATGCAATGGATATGAGTTTGAGCAAACTCTGGGAGATATTGAAGGACAGGGAAGTTTGGCATGCTGCAGTCCATGGGGTCACAAAGAGTGAGACACAATTCAGTGACTAAACAAACCAATAAAAACCCCACAATTCACTTTAAACTATTAACTTGCTTCTTGTTATGCTAATAATGCCAATATAAACATCTTTGTGTTTTTTTGGATTCACATATAATTTCCTTAGAAGAAATTCTAGCAATTAAATCACTAGTCAAAGACATATAATCAGTACAGAACAGGGCCTGGGACAAGAGATGTGATAAACTCAGCTTGCATAGGTTCACAAATACTTATTGTTAAATTTTCAGAAATTTTCTAAGCAAGTTGTTAAACACCAACATCATTAAAAATTAAATTCTGTAAATGTATAATTAAATTTAAATTAAAATATACTCAAAATTCATCATTTTTCAGTGTATTACTACACCTTACTAATATCTTTGCTCAGTTAATTATAGCTACTGTATCTATGCAGTCGAGATATTACTATATACTGGTATTCTACTGCACATCTCTTCCCATCTACATCCAGTAATGTCACGTTGTAGCATAAGTTTGGCCATAGTGGGAGTATTCATATTGTGGAAATGGGAAAATGGTACAAATGGGGCTTTTTATCCTCGTAGAGAATCTAGAGAACTAGCCTGATTATTCAAATAGTGACCCATATATGAATCTTGTTTATTTCACCCTCAGACTTACTTTTCCACCTATCTATACCTTTAAGAAGTCCTCAAAAGGTAGAAGCAGAGACTGGCATCTAAGCATTTTAATCAGTTTTACTTTTTGAGCCACTTGATAAAGAAAGTGAAAATTGCTCAGTCGTGTCTGACTCTTTGCAACCCCATGGACTTACACAGTCCATGGAATTCTCCAAGCCAGAATACTGGAGTGGGTAGCCTGTTCCCTTCTTCAGGGCATCTGCCCTTGTTCAGGGGATCTTCCCTTCTCCGGGGGATCTTTCCAACCCAGGGATCAAACCCAGGTCTCCCGCATTGCAGATGGATTCTTTACTGTCAGAGCCATGAAGGAAGCTGGAGTAGGTAGCCTACCTCTTCTCCAGGGGATCTTCCCGGCCCAGGAATCAAACTGGGGTCTCCTAAATTGCAGGTGGATTCTTTACCAGCTAAGTTATCAAATGTGTATAAAGTATTTTTAAAGAGTACTGTGTTGAGTAGTTGTTGGTGATACAGAAATGTTGACATCTTCAAGTAAAAAAGATATGAACAAATAATGATTTAACAAGACAAAAAGTGATAAATACCATAAGATAAAATGATACTGAGATACAAAGAAAGGAAACTATGCCCTTAAGAATTTTAAAAGGTTCACAAAAGAACATTTTCAGATGAAAAACAGTGTCATAGAAAAGTAAAATGATTAAGGCTATCAAAAACTCCATCCTCTTCTTTTTCTTTCGTTTTTTCTTGGCTGCACTGTGATGGAACTTGTGTGCCCTGCAGTGGAAGTGCAAGGCCCTAACCCCTGGAACACCAGAGAAGTCCCCAACCTCTTCCTTTTCATAGCACTTTTATATATCTACTTTACAATGTATTACTTCCCTCATCCTATGTTATAACAACTATTATATTCCTCTGCCCCACTAAACTACTCATACCTTCAGAGCAGAACTTTCTTTATCTTTGTGTCCACATCATAGTGTATGTTCAATAAATGTTTCTTTAATGAGTAAGTGAAAGGATGGATTAATGAATAAGAGCTGTTTATGAGCTTACAATTTGCTAAACACTGTCTAAAGCACTTGATATGTATTAAATCATTTCAATTCCACTACAACATTAAGAGGTAGGTGCTGCCATGACCAATGAGAGAACTAAGCTATTACACAGACAATGAAACTGAATCACAAATAATAACTAGAACAAAATCACACAGACGGCAGAAGAGCTAGACTATAAAACCAGCCACCATGCTACATCGCAGATAAATGAGTGAACAGCAGGACAGCTCCTTTGTGCTTTCATTCTTACACTATTTCTGAGTCTAAATAAGTAAATAAATAATTCCACTCAATGTAATCAGTTCATTCACATACATTACACATATGTATAATCAGATTACATAGTACTGATCTCTTTGTCTTATATTTTAAATTTAAAAATATAAAATTAGTGAGTCTTAGATTTGGCAAGTTTTGATATGCAAATTTCTACATGTACTCCTAATCAAATATGTTTTAAAAGAACAATTCAAATTTTACAATTAGAACAAAATTATTTAAATATTCCCTTAAAATATTAGATACTTCATCTGAGTTTTGATACTATAACAAGTGAGAGTCACTCAGTCATGCCCGACTCTTTGTGACCCAGGCCAGAATACTGGAGTGGGTAGCTTTTCCCTTCTCCAGGGATCTTCCCAACCCAGGGATGGAACCCAGGTTTCCTGCATTGCAGACAGATTCTTTACCAGCTGAGCCACAAGGGAAGGAAAGGAAAGGGAAGGAAATATTCATTGGAAGGACTGATGCTGAAGCTGAAACTCCAATACTTTGGCCACCTGATGAAGTGACTCATCTGAAAAGACCCTGATGTTGGGAAAGATTGAAGGCAGAAGGAGAAGGGGACAACAGAGGATGAGATGGTTGGATGGCATCGCTGACTCAATGGACATGAATTTGAGTAAACTCTGGGAGTTGGTGATGGACAGGGAGGCCTGCGTGCTGCAGTCCATGGTGTCGCAAGGAGTCATTCAGTCAGCAACTGAACTGAACTGAACTCTAACAAGGTTACCCTTTTCTTATCTGCATACTTCGTGCTTGTTAAACATTTATATATGCAGAGACTAGGAGATATAGTGTTTCTTTTAATTTTTTATTTTGTATTGAGGGATAGCCCATTAACAATGTTGTTACAGTTTTAGGTGAAGGGCAAAGGAACTCAGCCATACATATACATGTATCCGTTCTCCCCCAAACTCTCCTCCCATCCAAGCTGCCACATAACATTGAAAAGAGTTCCATGTACTATACAATAGGTCCTTGTTGATTATCTATTTTAAATATAGCACAATGTATAAGCAAGCATAAATTCATTAGACTCGGAGATATAGTGTTAACTGTGTCATGAATGAATCAGGGTGAGTCACTCTGGGCTACCCTTAAAAGAAGACTACTGAATTCTGGGAGACCAAACCAATTGAAAAGCTATAAAAAACTCGGTCAGAGACTGCTAAATCTCCAAGATAAAAATCAATCAATAGATGTAAAAGAGCAAAAAAATCACAAAACCAAAAAGACCTAGGGCTTGAAATATACCCAACAAACATTCATACTGTTAATTAAAAAAAAAAGAAGGAATATTTGCCCCTGATAAATTATATTCATGACAATGGAGACTGAAAGATCACTGACCTTACCAACCAAAGGTTGTGATTTCAATAGCAATGAAGGAAAAGATAGCAATTAATATGTAAGATCATCACACCTAGACCAAGACATTGTATTGATTTTCATAAAAGGACACAGAATCAATCTATTAGTCAAGTTTGGTAAGCTAGTCCAAGACTGCTGTCAAAATAGAGTATTATTCCTACTTATTGATTTATTTGAAACCTGCTTCATTAAGAAATCCCAACTTATTTACCACACAGCCCAACACTCAGAATATGGGAAGATGGAACCATGGGGGCTTGACCACTGCACACATTTAAGAAATTACTTATGTGAAACTATGCCTCTCTCAAAGCAATTCTAAGGCAAGAAACAGAAGTATGTATTTGAAATATTTTTAAATCTTTGAATTAATACTGTGCAAATTAAAAAAATCATAGTAACTTTTTTATGATCCATCAAAGTCAGAGAAAATTGTATTCCAGTTAATTCAATATTTTGATTCAATTTCTCCATCTATAAAAGAATCCTATTCTAGAGTATATGAATTAATATTTGCAAAATACTTAGAATAGTGTCTGGTATGTGGATTAAATCATATGTAAGCAATTGTTAAATAAATAAAATTATATAATTACAGGAAATTTTAATTCCAAAAATATCCTCAGCCTCCATCAAAAGTCTTTTTTTCTCCCCTTGAACTTGGTGGACTTGTGCCTGTTCTGACCATCAAAGCAGGAAAAAGAAATGATGTTCTGTGGTTTCCAAGGCTATGTCATAGAAAGGATAGCTCCAGCCTGGCTCTCTCTTTTTGGAATGCATGCTCTGGGGAACCCTGATGGCTCACTCAAGGAAGCACAAACTAGTCCATTTGGAGATATCACAAGAAGAGACCCATATGGAGAGGAACTGGAGCCTTCCTAGCCAACACAGCAACAACTGCCAGAGTGAATGAGTCTTCAGATGATTCTAGTTCCCAGTTTTGAGTTTTCCAGCTTCAGATGTTACAGAACAAAGAGAGAGGTCATCCTGCTGTGCCCTGTCTGAACTCCTGAGACACAGAATCTGTGCGCACTGTAACCTATTTTTTCATGCCACTAAATGTTGGGGTAATTTGTTACACAGCCTTAGTAACAGGAGCAATAAAACTGCAACACTTAAGATCTGCATTTCAACTAAAATGTAAAAGACATTAAAGTGGCTTACAAAATTAAATAAAATGCAAATATGGCATGAATAAACAGAGACTCATAAAATAAAGCAGAAACAATTGTCAGGCATTCAACACATTATTATAACCACAGTAATAGATACCAGTTATCTTCCATACGTAAGGCACTGCAAGGAGCAATGATTCAATGATTCTAAGAACCCTATAAGGATAATGGTATCATCTTTATTTCACATATCACATGCAAACCAGAAATAAAAGTTTCTAAAACTATGAAAAAAATATTTTCCATAGTTTCATCTTGCTTTGTTTATTCAGATGGCTTGTTTTGGATCCTTGTAATGGATCGTCAGGCTTCCCAGGTGGCTCAGTGGTAAAGAACCCACCTTCTAATGCAGGAGACATAAGAGATATGAGTTCTATCCCTCGGGGTTGGGAAGATCCCCTGGAGAAGAAAATGGCAACCCACTCTAGTATTCTTGAGTAGGAAATCACATGGACAGAAGGGCCTGGCAGGCTACAGTCCATAGAGTCGCAAGAGTCAGACACGACTGAGCGACTCAACCACAACAATGGATCTCACCACGACTATTGCTAATCTTAGTAGGAGCTGGCAAACTTTCCTTAAAGGGTCAGATAATGAACATTTTAATCGTTGAAAGCTATAGACAGTCTTTGCTGCATATTCTTCCTTGTTATAGCTCTTTAAAAATATAAAACAATTCTCAGATTGTGCCCACCACAAAAATATTCTGTGGGATGGCTCTGGGGCCATAGTTTGCCCAATAGACCACTATAGGGAAATGTTGAATACCAGAAGTTTGACCTAATAAGCTCATTTTTATTACAATACTTATAATAGTACCTACAGTTACACTAAATTAAGAAAACATCATTTCTGGCTCCAGCCTATTATTATCCACTAAGACCACAAGCTTCCCTGAACTGTTGGTAAGTGAAATTAGGGGGCCAAACATCCATAATTTCTATTACAATAAATGTCTATTAATAATTGACATTCATCTACATTGAAAAGGTCTGGAAGACTATCTGAAAGAAATGATCTCTCTCGGGTCTGGCTGCTTTTCCAGGCATATACATGGACATTACTATGTTTGTTTATTGAGATTCACGACAGCCCAGTATGACTGATAATACACTGACCACTTCTAACCTCTAGCATCAATCCTTTGCAAGAAAATGTTTATTTTTCTTGGCAGGAAGTGATGGAAACTGGTGAGAAATAGCCAGACTACCTTCATATGTAAGTGAACTGGAATTTCTAGGGAGCAGTCTCCGCTAGTAAATTTGTCCACATAGAGCTTAATCAACCAAATTTACAGCTGTTAACAGGTTGTGCCTCTGTATTCCCGAACATATAAATAAACTTCTTAATCAGAACAAAAACAGGTTCAGAGTCCAGTTGTTTAAACTGGAGTTGGTACAGCCAGGACCTAACTGCAGTTAAAGTGACTGTCAAGGAGAATCATAATCTTAGTAGAAAAGTTGTTTTCTAGTTTCCTCAAAGCTACAAAGATGCTGCTCGACAAACACTTCTGTGATCACCTAAAATCAATGTTATACGATCTCATCTAAAATAAGATGCCTAATCTAATGCCAAATCAAACACACTAGTTTTCAAGTTGAAGTTCCAAATTAGGAAGAAGCTAATTACTTACATTTGAATTGGAAGGAGAAAGATTTTTAAGAGTCTGTAAATCAGAAAGCCCTTAGAAACTGGAATAAGTACTAGAGGAAATGAAATCATATGTATAAAAATTTTTACTCATTTTGCTTAGGAATGCAAAATAAATAAAGTTTAAGTAAATAAAAAGCAGTAAGTATAGGGTCACAGACAGCCCTTTTTACAGACATAGGATAGATACAAGTTGAACACTAGTAGCTTAAGTGCTAGCCATGTCATGGTAATAGAAACAACTTGTCTTGATGAATTAATTAGTTAAAATAGTCATCAGGAAAAGTAACCAATCCAGTCACTGAAAAGATACAACTAGCCAATTTACATCTTCTATTTTTGAAAATTCCTGGAAAATTATAAGTGTTATTTAAGGCATCTGATATTTTTACTATTGTGTATGACACTTTACATTTCTTTTATTTAAAAGACAAAGAAATACAAATTTCTTTGTATTGAGTACAAAACAGAGAAGTTAACCATATAGGAAAAGCCATTATCCATAAAAATAGAACTTTTGAGTTATATTATATTACATAATTGACAAATTATACTTATTATAAGTTGAGCTTAAACAATGCCATATCCTGTTTGAAACCCAAATTTTATGATAGATATAGAATGCTATATCTGCCAAATTCAACTTTTTCTCCAATTATTCTATTGTGACTTCAAACTAAGTGCCCACAGTAGAAGCTGATCAGAAGAAACACCTCAGGTATATATATTTTCAAAGTTCTGAGAAGGGATCCAATAACATTTAAAATAATGACATAAAACCACAAGTTTCTATGTATAAGTATCTGAATTATTCTGACAAAAGAAATATTTTTATACTGACAAAACAGAGCCCATTACTCTAAAATCTCATATATTTACTAGGAAAACAGGGGGAAATTTAGGCTGAATAAATAAAATGAATAAATGATTCAGGGTCCCAAAAACGTCAGCTTTTCCAATAAAGCTGTATGTCTGATGACCCAGTTTCAATGATGTTTTTCTCTGAAGTACTACGGCATGTGTGGACTAGCCACATGGTCAAGTAATTGACGATATATTGATTTCTACTGTTTTCAAGTCATTTTTTATGTTGCTTTGTGTCTTTAGAAGCTTTTGAATCTCAAAGCAATCTAAACACATCAATAAGCAATTCTTAAGAACTTACTTCTTTTAAGACTTTCCCTAGTGCTGTGGAAAGATATGTTCCAATTAGCTATCATAAAAATGTTTGAATATCAAGTTAAGGATTTTCACTTAATTCAGAGATCATGGCAAGCCACTGAAAAAGAGTGAAATGGTAATAGCAATATTTGAAGAAGGGTAATCTAGATTCTTGTGCAGGTTGGATTAGAGGGTTAAAGGACTGGAGGGAAAAAGAAAATTAAGAAACTTCAACTGTACACAAAGCAAGTGGCTGGTGCCTGAACGACAGTGGTGGGAGGGAAAATCAAAGTGGGCACAGAAACAGATAAAGGGAACCTGAAAATTGTTACAAACTGGCAATTTATTAAATTTGAGAATAAGACAGAAAGCATGGACCAGTTTAACAAAAATTTATGGAGACCTGACATTTGAAGTTTGAACATAAACAATATTATAATATAGGTATAAGCAACATATTGTAATAGTCCAGAGGATGGCACAATCAAGTAGAACTGGGTAGACCCAGTTCTAGAACTACTCACAATCTGAGTAGAACTGGGAAGACCAATGTTTTAAGCCTGACTGTTAGAATAATGTTATGCCAAATAATATGTATTTTTTCTTCAAGATGTATCTTTATCCACCTCCCTTAAACTTCTACAAAGTCCAAGCCCAGATCATCTTTTATTTATAATACTTCATTAGATCTCCAGCATCAAATATGCTCTTTCACCTAGTTGCTCCTCAACAGAGTAAATCAAGTTCATTACCAAGTTTTACCACACTGCAAGGACAGAACTTTGGTGACTTTCAATGATTTTGAGGATCAACCTGTTACTGCCAAAACAGTCACTTCTTTAAGGCCTCTCATTCTACCTTTCATCTGAGCTCTTCTCACTTTGGTCATAAGAGTTTTACATTCCTATCTATCCAGGTTAAAACAGTGTACCCTCACTGTTAATGTAGTTTGAGGAGCATTTGACCTAAAAGTCAGAAAATATGAGGCTGCATACTGGCTCTAGCACCTCCTGGTTACATGGTATCGGACAAGTCCATGTGCATTCTTATTTCTCTATCTGAAGAAACAGAGCCAAACTCACAGGGATATTTTGAGCCAAACTCACAGGGATATTTTGAGGATTTATGGGAAGTTTTTATAAAGTGAGAAGAGACAATATATAAACTTCTGTAAATATGAAGATGATTATAAATCCATATTAAGTAAACTCAACTCTTTACCTAATCAGTAACCAGTCTAACCGGTTCAGAGGCTAGATCACCGATGGGCTATTCCAAGTTTCTGACTCCATTTGTTTTGGCATGCCAGGTTAATGGGCAGCACAGAGAGGCACATTCAGTTCAGTTCAGTCGCTCAGTCATGTCCGACTCTTTGCGACCCCATGAATTGTAGCACGCCAGGCCTCCCTGTCCATCACCAACTCCCGGAGTCCACTCAAACTCATGTCCATCAAGTCAGTGATGCCATCCAGCCATCTCATCCTCTGTCACATTAGATGACTTTTAATATATATCCATGAAGCGATGTTCCACGACTCCTGAAGCTTTTGGCTTTGTATCTCTACCCAAGCCAAATAAACTGAAGTTTTCATCTATAAGGAAAAACAAAAGCCTAACTGACCTTTTTAAGTCTGATTAGAGTAGAAATTCCAATAACTACTCCACACTCTGTTTGTAAAACATTTTTAGCTTGGGGAATCTTTTTATTCACTCTCCTCTCCTCCTATAAAAATCTGCTCAAGTCCTCTATCCAGTCATGTGTTAGCTGTCTGTAATAATGCTGCACAACTGAACTTTCTGCAATGGGTATGTTCCATAACCACACTCTCTAATATAGTAGCCACTGGCCACCTGTAGCTATTGACCACCTGTAATGCAGCTAGGGCATCTGAAGAACTAATTTTTTACTTTACTTTTAATTTATATTTAAATGGCCACAAATGTCCACTGGCTACCATTTTGGGCAGTTCCGGTCTATTGCTTGTGTGCCAGAAATATGCCCATTAAGACTTGTAAAATCGCTGACAAAGCTGGCAGCCAGAGTGTCCATAACACCTCAGTTATAAAAATTCTGCTTAAAAAAATTCTTTTGATGCTCTTAAGAATAAGGATCTAGCTTACCACAAGTGCACCTGCATAACCATGCTTTCTGTCATTGCTCACTGCTCATGGTTTCCATCATGGAGTTCCCGCTACTCAGAATGCCTTTCCTCCAACTGTATGCTAAGCAAACTCCCATTCACCTTTCAAAGCTAGTTCAAATGTTGCCATCCCCAAGAGCACTCTTTAATATTTTTGACAGCAACATGGCAGAGTGAAAAGAGATGCAGTTGAGGAAAAAGGCAGGTTGAAGTCTGAACGCCAGAATTAGCCTTTACTACACCTTGAACCCAGATAATCATGATGATGTGATCACTAATCTAGAGCCAGACATCTCGGAATGTGAAGTCAAGTGGGCCTTAGAAAGCATCACTACGAACAAAGCTAGTAGAGGTGATGGAATTCCAGTTGAGCTGTTTCAAATCCTGAAAGATGATGCTGTCAAAGTGCTGTACTCAATATACCAGCAAATTTGGAAAACTCAGCAGTGGCCACAGGACTGGAAAAGGTCAGTTTTCATTCCAATTCCAAAGAAAGGCAATGCCAAAGAATGCTTAAACTACCGCACAACTGCACTCATCTCACATGCTAGTAAAGTAATGCTCAAAATTCTCCAAGCCAGGCTTCAGCAATACCTGAACCGTGAACTCCCTGATGTTCAAGCTGGTTTTAGAAAAGGCAGAGGAACCAGAGATCAAATTGCCAACATACAATGGATCATCGAAAAAGCAAGAGTTCCAGAAAAAGATCTATTTCTGCTTTATTGACTATGCCAAAGCCTTTGACTGTGTGGATCACAAGAAATTGTGGAAAATTCTGAAAGAGATGGGAATACCAGACCACCTAACCTGCCTCTTGAGAAATCTGTATGCAGTTCAGGAAGCAACAGTTAGAACTGGACATGGAACAATGGACTGGTTCCAAATAGGAAAAGGAGTACGTCAAGACTGTATATTGTCACCCTGCTTATTTAACTTATATGCAGAGTACATCATGAGAAATGCTGGACTGGAAGAAACACAAGCTGGAATCAAGATTGTCGGGAGAAATATCAATAACCTCAGATATGCAGATGACACCACCCTTATGGCAGAAAGTGAAGAGGAACTAAAAAGCCTCTTGATGAAAGTGAAAGAAGAGAGTGAAAAAGTTGGCTTAAAGCTCAACATTCAGAAAACAAAGATCATGGCATCTGGTCCCATCACGTCATGGGAAATAGATGGGGAAACAGTGGAAACAGTGTCAGACTCTATTTTGGGGGGCTCCAAAATCACTGCAGATGGTGATTGCAGCCATGAAATTAAAAGACGCTTACTCCTTGGAAGAAAAGTTATGACCAATCTAGATAGAATAGTCAAAAGCAAAGACATTACTTTGCCGACTAAGGTCCGTCTAGTCAAGGCTATGGTTTTTCCTGTGGTCATGTATGGATGGGAGAGTTGTGAAGAAGGCTGAGCACCGAAGAACTGATGCTTTTGAACTGTAGTGTTGGAGAAGATTCTTGAGAGTCCCTTGGACTGCAAGGAGATCCAACCAGTCCATTCTAAAGGAGATCAGTCCTGGGTGTTCTTTGGAAGGAATGATGCTAAAGCTGAAACTCCAGTACTTTGGCCACCTCATGTAAAGAGTTGACTCATTGGAAAAGACTCTGATGCTAGGAAGGATTGGGGGCAGGAGGAGAAGGGGACGACCCGGGATGAGATGGCTAGATGGCATCATGGACTCGATGAACGTGAGTCTGAGTGAACTCCGGGAGATGGTGATGGACAGGGAGGCCTGGCGTGCTGCAATTCATGGGGTCGCAAAGAGTCAGACACGACTGAGCGACTGAACTGACTGACTGACTGACACCTTGAACAAATCTTGAGCCTCAATTTTTTCATCTATAAAATAGCAAGAAAACAAAACAAAACTGTTTTAGCAAATTTGTTGTAAGAATTAGAAATTCTGAGCAACATTATATTATGCTGCTGCTGCTAAGTTGCTTCAGTCATGTCCGACTCTGTGCGACCCCATAGACAGCAGCCCACCAGGCTCCCCCGTCCCTGGGATTCTCCAGGCAAGAACACTGGAGTGGGTTGCCATTTCCTTCTCCAATGCATGAAAGTGAAAAGTGAAAGTGAAGTCGCTCAGTCGTGTCCTACTCTTCGCGACGCCATGGACTGCAGCCTTTCAGGCTCCACCGTCCATGGGATTTTCCAGGCAAGAGTACTGAAGTGGGATGCCATTGCCTTCTCCATTATATTATGGCTAGCATTTATTTAAACATCTACTTGTATCAGTCATTATGGAAGTATAACACGTGAATTTTTTCATTTTCATAGTAACCCTATAGTATAAGTAATATTCCTTTACCTATTCATCCATACATTCAACACTGTTATTCGTTTATTCATTCAACAAACATTTAAGAGCCTAATGTGCCTGGTGAGAAACTGAGGATCAAGGAGTAAACCAAAAAAGTCCCAGAATCAGAAATCTTATATTCTAGTGGAAAATATAGACAATAAGCAAGAAATATAATATCAGTAGTGTCAAGTGTTACAGAGAAAAATAAGGCAAGATAAAACAGAGAAAAATAGAGGATGCTATTTTATAGAAGAGGTTGTCTAGCAAGGTCCCTCCACCAAGATGATATTTGGGCATGATAATAGAGCATGAGGGTGCGCCATGTGCAAATACGTAGGAAGACTATTCCCAGGAGAAGGAATAGCAATTTACTGAGAGTTATTATGAAGTGAACCAAATAAAGTGACTGTCCTCCAGGATTTTACATTAATGTCAATAAATGAACAAAACCATGTCTCACAAGTGAAAAGTTCAATGAAGAAATGCAAAAAATAAAGGGAAATAGAGGGTGATGGAAGGAAGTACTGTTATTTCTACTTTAGAGATGAATCTACAGAGAGCTTAAATCACAAGCTGGTAAATTATAAAGCCGGCATTTAATCCCATTAAGTAGTTCATTCTTTCAATTACTGAAACTCCAACACTTTGGCCACCTGATGTGAAGAACTGACTCATTAGAAAAGACCCTGATGTCGGGAAAGATTGAAGGCAGAAAGAAGGGGACGACAGAGGATGAGATGGTTGGATGGCATCACCGACTCAAGGGACATGAGTTTGAACAAGCTCCGGGAGTTAGTGATGGACAGGGAAGCCTGGCGTGCTGCAGTCAACAGGGTCACAAAGAGTCAGACACGACTGAGCGACTGAACTGAACTGAACTGAACTGATTCTCTCCCCACTATACTATTAATATATAGTCTCCACTGGGAACTACAGAATGACAAAATTCACAGTCCATTCCTTGTTATATCCCTAATACAAGTACAATGATACACAGGAGATGCAAAATAAGGTTGAATTAGTGCAGATTTCCACTTTAGATATAATTATAAAAACTCCAATATAATTAAAAGAGACCATGACCCCCAAACCAGGCAGATGGCTCTCCTTATTTAGGGAAATTCCATTAACATATTCACAACAATAAATAAAATATAACATTCAAAGGTAAATGTTAGGTTTTGGAAGGAAGTTGGAATGAGAGAGAACTACTGAAATGGGCCTCATATCTATTATTGCAACATGTAACTACTCATATGGGCTTGGCAAAGGATGAGCTGGGAGACTGTAATAAACGGGGGAGGAATAACAACGTTATCATCACATGGATGTTAACCAAACTGGTGACAAGCTAGCAGTACTTGTCAAGCTTATTGACACTATTTGCCCAAGTATTTTCTTCAGTGTCAACCCATACGATTTAGAATGCTTCAAATTTCAAAGCTGCTTCCTATCACTTAGAAAACTAGTTCACAACTGTCAGCACTTCAGCTTATAAACAGAAAATCCCATGGCCATATGGAACAAATTCTCACCATGCTATAATAATCTGTTTAATCTGTGTGAAAACATTTTATTCATAATTGTTATACTTTTTTCCTAATTTAAAAGCAATATGTATCTATTCTTGAAAATGTGGGAAATTCAGAACTACCTAAAGGAGAAAATATCATCCAAAGATAACGGCTATCAGTGAAATGTGGTATTTATTTCCAAAATAAAGAGGTGTTTATTTTTATATATGCATATACATGTATATGTTTAATGGTTATTATGGGAGTAGTTGTTTTTCACAGAAGTGTTATACTTTTTACATAGATTTGTACATTGCTATTTTTCATTTAACATTAATATTACTTGAAAAGCAATTAACCCACATTTTAAAGTATTAACTTTAATAATGGTAAAATATTCTACTGTATGTAACTAACCATCTCTCTATTGTTCATTTCAAATTTATGCCATTAAACTTGATGTTGGAATGAACATCACTGAATTCAACCTATATTAAAAATAATGATTATTTTCTTAGAATAAATTCCAAGCAGTAAAACTCTGGTTTAAATTATACAGATATATTATATCAAGCTTTATAAGTGTTGTCAAATGTCTTCCACAAGGTAATGCCAACTTACATTACTGCTACTGAGTTATCTGAGTTTCCATTCCATACTTGCCCACAAAAGGTATCATATTTTTTGAAAATATGCAAGGCAAAAAATAACATATCATTATTGAATTTGCATTTATTTAATCAATGAAGCTAATCTTTTTTCTATTAGCCAGTTGTATTTCTTCTGTGACATCTTTTTCTTTTAATATTATTTGGCCATTTTATATTAGAGTTTAGCATTGTTTCCCTCTTTGATTTTCATGAACCCTTTGTGTATAGAGAGATTTGCCCTTCATCAACATACATGCTGCAAATATTTCTAGCTCTTTGTTGTTGGCCTTTAAAGTTTTTCTAGTGAACAGATGTTTAAATTTTTCATGTAGTATTTATCAGCACTTTGCTACTAATTAGCTCCATTTAATTTATGCTGGAGAAGTCCTAATACTTTTTTCTCTTAAAATTGGGTTGGAGCTGTTGATAAATGAAGACGTATGCCCAAACATCCATAATTACTATTATAATAAATGTTTATTCATAACTGATCATTAAGAGAAGCTACTTGAAATAAAGAAATCCAACAAAGGGATGGTATCTATAATATATAAAGAACTTTCATATATCAATAAGAAAAAGGCAGGTGATACAAATGAACAAAAACTTATCTAGGTACTTCACCAGAGAGACTATACAAATGAGCAATAAGTTTATGAAGAAGGTTCTTAATGTACTTTCTCACCAAGGAAGAATTAACAGAATACTATAATATTCAACATAGCCACTAAATGGCTAAAATAAAATAATTAAATATGAAATCCCAACAAGAATGTGGAACATTCAGAATTCAAACACTGCTGATAAGAATGTAAGCTAGTTCAACAACTTAGCTGTTGTACACCACCACTAAAACTGAACAAACAAAAATCCTATGATCCAACAATTCAACTTCTCAGCTGAAGAGAATATGTAAATGGAAACAACCTGAGTCTATCAATAGGAATATTACTCAGCCATAAAAAAGAATGAAGTAATACCATTTGTAGCAATGGATGGACCTAAAGATTATCATACTAAGTAAAGTAAGCCAGGCAGAGAAAGACAAATACCATATGCTATCACTTATATGTGGAATTTTTAAAAAATGATACTAATGAACTTATTTAAAAAAACAGAAATAGACACACAGATATAGAAAACAAATTGATGGTTAGCAAGGGGTGGGGGATAAACTAGGAGTTTGAGATTAAAACATCTGTACTACTATATATAAAATAGATAACAAAGACCTACTGTATAGCACAGGGAACTATATTTAATATCTTATAACAACCTCTAATGGAAGAGAATGTAAACATACACACACATATGTTTGTATGTAAAACTGAATTACTTTGCTATACACCTGAAACTAATGCAACACTGTAAATCTACAATATTTTAATTAAAAAAATTTAAAGGAGAATATGTAAATTTACTCATCAAAAGACATAGTCATATTGGCAAAAATTGGAAAGTATTCAAAAATCCATTTGTACTAGAATGGATAAATGATGGATTCTATTGAGTGAAATACTACACAGTAAACAGAAAGAATAAACTATAATTACCAAAACAATATGATGAGTCTCACAAATATACTGTTGAGTAAAAGAAGCCACATACAAAAAAATTCTTTCTCTATGGTTCTATTTACATATAGTATGAGACCAATCAAACAAAAAAATTCTAACCTATGGCTTAGAAATTGGATTGTAGTTACCCCTGGGGAGGAACATAGTGTGTCCTTTCAGCACACAATAAGGACTTCTGGGGTGCTGGCCATTTTTAGTTTCTTAATCTGGATTCTGGTTATATACATCTATTCAATTTCTGAAAATTCAGTGAGTTACATGTTTATGATTTAGGTACTTTTTCCATAAATATGTTATATTCCAATATTTTAAAAATTTAAGAAAAAACAAAAAACCTCCCACCTAAAAATTCCACACTAGGTACAGAGGGCGTAAAATAAGTTTACCATATCATCTTCAGGGAAGAAATAAATCCTATGTTATATAACTTTTTACAGATAACAGAAAATGAGGAAAAGCTACCAGTTTACTCTATGATTAAAAGGTAGGTATAATACTAAAAGGAAAGATCCCAGGGTATTCCTTAACAAAATATTAACAAAAGAAACGTGGCAATATATTATTTTTATATAACCAAATAGAGTTTGGGAGTATAAGAATGGTTCAACACTAGAAAATCCATTAACATATGTTACTGCTGCTACTGCTGCTAAGTCGCTTCAGTCATGTCCGACTCTGTGCGACCCCATAGATGGCAGCCCACCAGGCTCCACTGTCCCTGGGATTCTCCAGGCAAGAACACTGGAGTGGGTTGCCATGTCCTTCTCCAATGCATGAAAGTGAAAAGTGAAGGTGAAGTCACTGAGTCCTGTCCAACTCTCAGCGACCCCATGGACTGCAGCTCACCAGGCTCCTCCGTCCATGGGATTTTCCAGGCAAGAGTACTGGAGCGGGGTGCCATTGCTTTCTCCAACATATGTTACTAGATTAATAGAATAAAAGAGAAAACCTATACAATTTACCTCAGTAGACACAGGAAACACATTCGTGGAATTCTATAGTGATTCACTACTTTTGAAAATGTCCACTGATTCAGCAACAAAAAGAAAATTTCTAACATGAAAATTGATACATTAGAGGGAGTCTCTTTAACTGGAACAAAATAAGGTCCCACTCGAGTGGCGTTGGAGAGGACATGGCAAGCCACTCCAGTGTTCTTGCCTGGAGAATCCCAGGGACGGGGGAGCCTGGTGGGCTGCCATCTATGGGGTCGCACAGAGTCGGACACGACTGAAGTGACTTAGCAGCACCATATTCATTCAAGAATAAAGAAGTATGAGATTTGAAAAGGAAAGGATTGTCATTGCATAGGATAGGATTCTCTCCCTGGAAAATCAAAGAAAATCTACAACTCATTTTCATAAGCAAGTAAAGCAAGTTTGTTGGACTCAAAATCTATACATAAAATCAATTTTCTGAGGCAATTACCAATGTGACTGTGCATAACTCCAATTTTTAAAAAGCTCTTAATAACTTTTATTAGACTAAACCTAATAAAAGATGTGTAAGCTCTCTGGGGATAAAACTATAATATTACTGAAGAAGGTCTAAATAAATAAAGGAAAAAACATTTTCATGAGTGAGAAAATTCACTGTTATAAATATGTAAATTCTCCTCACTTAAGTTTTGAACTCAATATAATCCTAGTACAAACACAAGAGAATTTTTGATGAAAATATATCACAGAAGGAGACAGATAATCTTCCAAATGATTGGTATCAGAGACAGAAGCAAAGGATATTTTAAAAAAGGAAATAAAGATTTCAGGGGTGATTTCTGATTTTTCTTTTTTCTATTTTTGATCTTTTCATTTTCAGGGGTAATAGCTCTTCTCCATGAGACTTTTTGTTTTTTTGAGGCGGGTGTCACACTCCATAACATGCAGAGCTTCCCAGGTAGCACTAGTGGTAAAGAGTCTGCCTGTGGACACAACGGACTCCGGTTCGATCCCTGGGTTGGGAAGACCCCCTGGAGGAGGAAATGGCAACCCACTCCAGTATTCTTGCCTGAAGAATCCTGTGGACAGAGGAGCCTGGCAGTTTACAGTCCATGGGGTAGCAAAGAGTCAGACACAACTGAGCAACTGAGCATGCACGGGCACACAGCTTCTTAGTTCACTGACCAAGGATAGAACCCAGGCTCCCTACAGTGGAAGGGCAGAAACTTAACCACTGGACCACCAGGGAAGGCCTAAGCCTTATTTTTCCTAAAACATCCCAAATCTTCAGAAACCAAACCAAACAATATTAGAATAACTACCTAAAGGTCACATAAAAGTTACCGAAGAAATGAAGCAAACTCAATCCAGGAAGCCATCTGATTCTTAACAGACAGTATAAAAGATAATAATTGAAAGCAAACAAACAAAAATCTCATGAGGACAAATCCTAACCTGAAAGTTAATTTAAAATCCTCTTTAAACTTGTTTATGTTTATAATCCCCCACTAATAGAAATGTAGAAAGAATACCATTCATATAATTTACTAAGCCCTTTAGTATTCCTACCAAATGTGAACACAGAAAGACAAACCAGAGTTAAAGAAAAATCTTTTTAGTGCTTTCATATTACCAATCATTTAGAAAACCTAGAGAATCAATGTTTGCAGGATGAGAAAGAAAAAATGGAAGTAACCCAAGGAAACAGATACTAGAGAAAAACAATGAAGCAAACTTGGAAACTTGGGGACATGGTCTGGAGTTTAATATTAATGAAATGATCGGCTTAGAATATCAACTTAAAGTCATTCTGAATAGTGGTTAGGAAAATATCAGCCCACAGGAATTTTCCACAGGCCTGCCCAAATTTATTAGTCATGGCAGTAAATAGGAATGGTCTAAGGAAGTATACTTTTTACTATGGGTTAGATTTTCGGTTTGTCCTTTTTTCTGCATTTTTACTTTCCTACTCCTAGGAATTTTCTTTTCAGTATCCAAACTGCTTTTCTTAAGGGTCTAGACTATGCTAACTTTCATAAGGATATTTGCAAGCTTTCCCACATTTTACCCTTTGAGCCTTTGCTCATTTAGCTCCATAAAAGTAGAATGTTCTTGGCACACATCTAACATATATCAAAATCCTACTTGACCTTCAAAGGAACAATTTAAATATCATTTCCTCACTCAAGAACTCTATGTATTTAATAATTCCTGTCCCTGTATCCTCCATTTATTCGAAGGAGAAACTACCACTTCACGAGCCTCTACTCCATGCTAGATGCTCTGCAAAAGAGTTTCATTTTAATCTTCTCAATGGTCTTACAAAGTACTATTCTCTCTATTCTGCAGAATGGGAAACTAAAGCTATGAGAGGCTGTACAGCACAATAAGTCGTGGATACGAGATTCAAATGAAGCCTATGTGACTTCAAAGTCCACAGTCTTTACATAATTTTAAGCTGCTTCCATTATGGCCGTTACCGTAGAATGAGTTATGATGAGGTGTTTATATGTCAGTCACCCTCAGAGTTATGAGATCTTTGAAGGCAAAGACTCTGTCCTGTCTAGGTTTGAATACGCCTGTCCCAGTATATTGTCGATTATGCAGTACATAGAGTACTCTAATAGTGCTAGATATGATATGAGGAAATTAATACAATGTTCATTTTCCTCATATAATTAGCTATTGTAAGGCCTCATGATCATAAAAAATTAAGTACCTGGAACCAGAGTTGTCCTCCTATTATAAGCAGTGAGAAACCTGGATAAAATATACAAAAGAATTATTGTTACACCTTGGACAAATGTCAGGATAAGACCGTGTCCCCTAACTGAAGGGAAATGAATAAGGTAAGCCCCCAAATTACCCAGGATGTCTGTCTGAAAGCATTTTCTGGAATGCAACACAGGAAGTGGTAACCCAATCAGAGTACAGATGTCTTATTGACTTGGGGTGAACAGAGTCCAGAATTTGAAGAAGAGAAGAAATGGACTCTGCAGGACAGAGTAGAGAGAAGGCAGCCATGCAGAGAAGAGCTCAAGAAATCTGTACAGGGGTCTTCTTGAGACTATGGGTGAAAACTAAGTTATACATGTATAGAGTAAAGGCCACAGAGACAAACTTCAATGAGTGGTAATCTGAATAACATCCAGAATTCATACAAGGCTGTGACATATTTTGACCAGCTAAAGTAGAGCCCTCAATACACTGCACAGAGACTCCAAAAGGGTCCCGAGTAGCCCTGGAGTGGTACTTAAAAAGTAAGGATGCAGGGATTCCCTGGAGGTCCAATGGTTAAGAATTTGCCTTGCAATGCAGGTGATCTGGGTTTGAGTCCTGGTCAGAGAACTAAGATCCCACATGCCACAGAGCAACCAAGCCCAGGCGAGGCAACTACCGAGCCCATACTCCACAGCTAGAGAGTCTCGGCACAGCAACAGAAGATCCCACGTGATGCAGCCAGGATCCAAGGCAGCCAAATAAAATAAACCTTTTTTTTTTTAAGTTAGAATGCATCAGAAAAACTAGGAGGGTTTGTTAAAACCCAGACTGCTAGGTATCACCCCTACAGTTTCTGATTTAGTGATTTTGGAGCAAAGCTCTAGAATTCACATTTCTAACCAGTTTCCACATAATACTGATGCAGTTAGTTCAGGTAACGTATTTTGAGAACCACTGCCCTAGAGAAAAGATAACCCTTGACTCTAACCTAGTTAACACACACTTGATAGAAAGATAATAAAATTCTCCATTTAACAATGCAACATTCATAATATCCAATAAAAACTATCAGACATACAAGGAAGCAAGAGAATGAAACCCATAAACAAAAGAAAAGTTAGTAAATAAATTAGCTATATAAATGACAAAGATACAGAAATAGCAGAGAAAAACTGTAAAAGAACCAAATTTACTTATTTTGTGAATATAAAGGGAAATGAAAACACAGAAAGAAATGAAAGATACACACACACACACACACACACGTACACACACACACACACACACACACACACACACACCCCAGAGCTCCTAAAAGTGAAAAACACATTATCTGAAGTGAAAAATTCAGTGACTAGAATTAATCACAGATTGGACATAAGAAAAGATCATTGACCTTGAAGCACCACAGAAATTATTCAAATTGAGGCACAGAAAAAAAGAAAGATGAAATTAACAAAGGCTCACTATCTGTGGAACAAAATCAACGATTTTAACATACATATAATTAGAGTACCGTGAATGGAGAGGGGTCAGGGGGTTGGGGATGTGCAGGACAGTATTTGAAAAACTAATGGTCAAAAGTTGCCATATTTGATGGGGGGGGGGAACACAAAAAAGCTTAACAAATGGCAGGCAAGACAAACATAAAGAAAACCACTGAAAACCACATCATTATCAAAGTGCTAAAAGAAAAGTTATAAACAGAGAAAAAATTTTAAGCAGTAGCGGAAAAAAACATTACATGCAACAAAGGTAAGAATTCCTTTGAATTCTCATGCAAAACAACACAAGCTAAATATAATAGAATGACAACTTTAGTGCGAAAAGGAAAAACACACACGCCCACACTAAATACTGTCACTGCAGAATCTGTATCTAGTAAAAATACCCTTTAAAAATAAAGGTAAAAAAATAAAATAAAAATAAAAATAAAGGTAAAATAAAGATTTTTTGCAGAAAAAAAGGCTGAGAGAATTTATTGCAAAAACATCTGCAATAAAAGAAATGTTAGAGAATATTCTTCAGGATGTAAATGATGCCAGATGAAAACCTGGATCTACACAAAGAAACAAAGAATATCAGAAAAGGTAAATATGTAGCATTTATTATTAATTTTTAGTTTTAATACTTAATATTTGCTGCTGCTGCTAAGTCGCTTCAGTCATGTCTGACTCTGCGACCCCATAGACGGCAGCCCACCAGGCTCCCCCGTCCCTGGGATTCTCCAGGCAAGAACACTGGAATGGGTTAATAAATATCCAATCATCATTTATAAATTGTATTATCATAGTAAACACATACAAATTAAACTTTGATAAATTTATAAAATAAATTTAATTAAAATATTAGTATTTAATATTAAATATAAAAGGCTTTTTTTCCTCATTTATTTAATTCCTTCAAACACTGTTTAAAGCACAAAATGTTACCTTTTAATAATCATTTGTTTGGTACCACTATGTATCACACATTATGCTACAATATAGGGATAAAGTGATGAATCAGAAATAATATCTACCCTCAAGACACTAAGGAGGAAGAAAGACAGATAAACAAATATGCATATATATGTGCAATATATAAGAATTTTTGAAAAAAGTAGGTACTTGCCATAGTCAGGGCAAGTAAGGAAGTGATCAGTTCTGCTAGGAGATAGGTTCTACAGAAAAGTCTTCATCCAAAGGTGATGATAGAGCTAAGATTTAAAAGATATACAGATGTTCAATAAGTGAATTTGGGGATGAAGGTAGGAAAACACAATATATTCCAAAAACAGAAGAGGCATGAGATAGTGTGAGTCAGTAAAATAATTCAGTAAGGCTGAAGCAGAAGAGAAGGGTACAGAGGTGAGACCAGATAAAGGGATGACAGACCACAAAAATCTGTATCATGAAAAGGAGTATGGATTTCAGAGACAACTAGGAGTACCTGATAAATTTTTAATTGCAGAATAATGTTTTCTTTGTGTTTCTGTGTGTTTGCTTTAAAGAGCACTTTCACGATAGAGATGTAGGAAAAGGATAGGGTGTACGGAAAGGGCTGAGACAGGACTGGAGATGTGGATTCTGTATAACTTAGGAAATGACTAAGGAAGCCTAAACTAAGGCAAAGATGAACCACTTGCTCCTTCTTGATACTCTTCCTTCACTGGTCTTCCAGGACACCACACTAGATCTCCTGGTCATTTCACTGGTTGCTTCTTCACAGTCTCCTTTGTCAATTCCCTTTTTGTCTCCATCTCACCCAAACCTAGACTTCTTAGTGCTGAAGAGCACTGTGCTCAGTTCTTGTCCCTTTCTCCATCTTCTCATTCTTTTAGAACATTCATTTAGTCTTTGGTTTTAAATACCATATATTTGCATTTGACTCTCAAATTTATTTCCACTGAATTCTGAACTCATGTATCTGCCTATCTACTCAATACCTTCACTTGGATACCAAGTAGACATCTCAGAGTTAACAAGTCCAACAACTCAAGGCTTATTGCTCCCTTCTAAAGCTCTTCCACCCACAGCATTTTCATCTCAGTTGATGGGAAATAGTTACTCAGTGAGGGGAAGAAAAGAAACCTTAGATTTATCTTGACCCTGTCTGTTATGCCCAGTATCTAATCTATTAGAAACTACTGTTGCCAACTACTGTTGGACTAAGTGCTAGTCCATTTAACACTAAACACTCCATCCAAGCTATGTTCATTTCTTGATTAAAATATTCCAGCCTCCTAACCGGTCTGTTTCAGTCCTTGCTCACACAATCCATTCTCAGCCCAGGAACCAAAGTGACGCTCTTAAAATATACATCTGGTATTTCTTCTCTGCTCAACGCATACTTCCATTCAGTGCTCCACAAAGGCCCTACAGAAACTGACCACTGTTAAATCTAAAATCTCATTTCCCATGACCCTTCCTCTTGCTCGCTTGTACTCCAGAGGTACTCCATATGTACTGGCCTCCTTGGTGTTCCCTGAACTCACCAAGGATACTGTCATCTTACAGTCTTTGCACTGACTTACTCTCTCTATCTGGAAAGTTTTTCCCCAGATATTCTCATTCCTTTACCTCCTTCAGGTTTTTGCTCAGTTTCCATCTTCTCAGTAAGATCAACACAGACCACTATTTTTAAAATCACAACTCTTTCCACACTCCCACAGCTCAAAACCCCCATCTTATCATACTATTTCCTTTGTGGCATTAACACCTTTTAAAATACTATACAATTCATTTAACTCTTAGATCTAGTCTTTATTATCGGTCCTTACCACAAGCTTCATGAAGGCAGGGATCTTTTTTTGCTATTATTCATTGATACATCTGATATATGCTGGGAAAGATTGATACATGCTGGTAAAGACTGAAGGCAGGAGGAGAAGGGGATGACAGAGGATAAGATGGTTGGATGGCATCACCAACTCTATGAACATGAGTTTGAGCAGGCTCCAGGAGTTGGTGATGGACAGGGAAGCTTGGCGTGCTGCAGTCCACGGGGTCGCAAAGAGTCGGACACGACTGAGGGACTAAACTACTGCTGCTGCTGCTGCTGCTGCTGCTGCTGCTGCTGCTGCTGCTGCTGCTGCTGCTAAGTCGCTTCAGTCGTGTCTGACTCTGTGCGACCCCATAGACGGCAGCCCATCAGGCTCCCCCGTCCCTGAGGTTCTCCAGGCAAGAACACTGGAGTGGGTTGCCATTTCCTTCTCCAATGCATGAAAGTGAAAAGTGAAAGTGAAGTCGCTCAATCTGTCCAACTCTTAGCGACCCCATGGACTGCAGCCTACCAGGCTCCTCCTCCATGCTGGACTGATTGATACATCTTAGTCAATTAGAACAGAGTCCTGCATATATTACTGCTAACAAAGTATTCCTGAAATGAATAAATTGTATCAGTGATGTAGAGAACACAGCTAAGAGAAAGGTGAAGAATATACAATTAGCAGGATTTGCCCATCAGTAGTATCTGGACGGTAAATGACAAAAAGAGGTGTGAATTGACATTCATATGTCCAACAAAGGACAGAGGAAGCAATAACATATTTGTGAAAAGATGCTGAGTTCAGTTTTGGACATGTGGAGTAAATGACTTATTTATTTCCTCTAGTAAATCTGTCTCACAGTCCAAATCCTGAAAGTCAAAGCCAGGTCTTAATCTGGTGACCTATTTTTGTGGAGGCCATGTTTTTGTTCTCATTTTTTTTCATTTCTTTGCAACTTTTTATTTAATATGATGTGAACACGTCTATTTAGTTAACCTTTTGAAGTATCTTTGAAAGTTCTCTTTTTAATTGTGGTAAAATACATATTATAAAAAATTTACCATCTTAACCACTTATGAGTATACAATTCATCAGTGTTCAGTATATTCACATTGTTGTATTAACACAACCAATTCCTAGAACTTTCTCATCTTAGAAAACTATACCCATTAAACAACTTCCCATTACCACCTCCCCCAGTTTTTAGCAACCACATTCCACATTCCACTTTCTGCCTCTATGAGCTAGACTACTCTAGATGCCTCGTATAAATGAAATCATATACTATCTGTCTCTACTGCTGTCTCATTACACTCAGTGTTATGTTCTCAAGGTTCCTCCATATTGGAACATTTCCTTTCTTTTTAAGGCTGAATAATTTTCCATGCATCTGCTGATGAACATCTGGATTGATTCTATCTTCTGGCTATTGTAAACAATGCTGCTATGAACATGAGTATAAAAGATACTCTGCAATCTTGGGATGATTATGGGAAATGTTAGAGAAGACCATAAGCTGGGGATGGTAAGACTGACTGTTGGAAGCTAACATTTGACCAGAGAAACCTGGAAAGCTTCAGAGAAAGACAACACGGCAGTAGCAGTCATCTCAGACATGCACAGATGACTTGAAGCCCAGCCAGTGGGGACCCCTCCCTGACTTAAAACACTGCTTGGCTATGTAAGTCACACAGAGGAGGGCTTGCTTCTCATTCTATATTCTTAACTATAAAAATGCTACTAATAAACCCTACCTGGGTGTGATATTGATTTATAAGCTCATATTAATGCATGCATGCATGCTAAGTCACTTCAGTCGTGTCCGATTCTGTGCGACCCTATGGACACAGCCCACCAGCCTCCTCCGTCCACAGGATTCTCTAGGCAAGAATACTGGAGTGGGTTGCCATAGGTGCACTTTAAAGATGAAAGACAAAGTAACTACCTTACATTAAAATAAATTAAGGATAAAACTTGGCAGCATAACCAGTGAATATGTTCAACTATTAACTTATCCTGCAGGCAATGCCTTTGCTGGCTTAATATTTCAAAAGCCTTCTTTTTTCAAGATCATTCCTGTCTACCTAGCAATAATATACACTGAATTAAAACTAGCTAAAAACATTCAGTCAAGAGAGCAAAACTTTTTCTTAAAAAGTTGTATTTAGTAGGTTTAAGCCCTTTATATAGTATTTTATTTTTCTGTTCAAAGAGCAACATGGATACTAACAGTCCAAACAAAAAAAAACAACAAGAAAATATATAAAACACTAATTCTGAAAGAAAAGAAAGCTTAAAAAACCAAGTTCTGCCTGTGAATCCAGTCTCAAAGCAATGTTAATAATGATGATTATTATATAAAATTATGACTAATAAAATCATAATTTTTATATGAATATATATAATCCAGAGTTAATGTCAGGATTTTCCAGAGTTTCTTTTTTTTTTTTTTTTGCTATGCCACATGGCTGTGGGAATGAGATGTGGGATCTAGTTCCCTGACCAGGGACTGAATCCAGGCCCAAGGCAGTAGAAACACAGAGTCCTAATCACTGAACTGCCATGGAATTCCCTATACTTTTTTTTGAAGTTTATATCATCAAAAATAGAAAATATGGAGTGATACTTTTTATTATTTTAAATGAAAGTATTTCTTGGCAAGTTATAAGAAACAGAGCCTATTACAGATTTTTGATGAGAGAAACTAGTATACATTAGCTTCCTATCACCTAGCAAAGTGCCTAGCATTTACCAGGAGTCAAAAAATATTTATAAATGAATGAATGAGTAAAAGAACAAATGAGAGACTAAACCAGTAAACTTAGTTTTTCTGATGTATCTGTATGTGTTCATTGCAGAGTACTATCTTCTAACAGCTACCATATGATCATCTTGGTTCTGGTGCTAATAAAAAATGTATCAAGTATATACATAATGTTTCCTACAAACATTTTCCCTTCTAAACACTTTTGTTAAGTCCTTCTAATTTCAGAAAGATATTTTAGGAGTGAACAGATAAGAAAAAAGCTCCTTGCAAAAGCAACAGGCATGTTTTGATAATAACCTATACAGATGATTCCTGCTTCATAATTTTTGGTCAAAGACATTCTTAGCCAAATGACAGGAAGCAAGACTGGTTGTAAACAAATAGGGACCATACCACCAAAGAAAAGTCAGGCTGCATCTTTGAATCAACCAGTTTTATTCCCTACTGGATGAATAAATTTCCTCTGTTACCACAGGCCCAAAAAATAATTTGGCAAGAGCCTGGAAAACTCACTATTTAATTCCCAATGTAGCCCATTCCATTCTTTTGGACACTTCTAAGGACCAGAAAACTCTTCTTTGTATGGAGCCGAAATCAATCACTGTATAACATACAACCATTGGCTATCATTTTATGCTGTGAACCCTCACAGTCTCACTCTAAACCCTCTTCTTTAGGGATGTCCATCAAAGATTAGAAGATAGCTATTATGACCTCTTGGCTTCTCCAGTAGCTCAGTGGTAAAGAACCCACCTGCAATGCTGGAGACACGAGTTCAATCCCTGGGTCAGGAAGATCCCGTGGAGGAGGAAATGGTAACCCACTCCAATTTTCTTGAGGGGAAAATCCCACGGACAGAGGAGACTGATGGGCTGCAGTCATAGGGTCACAAAGAGTTGGACACAACTGAGCAACTGAACATGCATGCACAATGTATATTACATTCTAAATCTGTTCTCAGTAACTTTCATCTCCTTGATCAAGGCCACCATCCCTGCATGTTTAAAAACTCTTGATTCCTGTCTCTATCATCTAGTAACTTTAGCCATTCTTCTCCAATTATGCATTATTTACAAATTTGATCAGTGTGCCAGCTATTATTTCCTTTTACCTCCTTGTTTATGTATTATGTAATATGAAGCCGAAGATGGGATTCCTGTAGTATCTTGGAGTCTTCCTTTTCTGTTAACACTCTTTCAGATAATTATTCAACCAGCTGCACATTAACATAACTGTATTATCATATCACTCTCACTCATCTTGCCTACAATGATAGCATGATGGTATGGTCCATCATGATAAAATTCAGACACTTGTATTGCGTGTTAATAGTCTAATAATCTGCTAAGTGAAGTAGCTCAGTCGTGTCCAACTCTTTGTGACCCCATGGACTGTAGCCCACCAGGCTTCTCCATCCATGGAATTTTCCAGGCATGAGTACTGGAGTGGGTTGCCATTTCCTTCTCCAGGGGATCTTCACTACCCAGGGATTGAACCCAGGTCTCCCGCATTGCAGGCAGAGGCTTTACCATCTGAGCCACCAGGGAATCTCCTGATAATCTGCTAAAGGAGAATGAATTTAGGTTAATCTATCATAACATTTTTTTTTTTTTTAATAAACTCAGGTTGGCTCCTTGGAGATCAATATTTTTCCTTCTGAGTGCTCATCTGCTAAATCATCTAACCTGGAATTTTACTGAGGACTCATGTCACATTCACTGCCTGTAGGGAACAAGGAAGAAAGAGAACCCATAGATGCTACTGCCTTGTGTGTGTGCTAAGTCGCTACAGTCGTGTCCGACTCTTTGCAACCCTATGGACTATAACCCGCCAGGCTCCTCTGTTCATGGGATTCTCCAAGCAAGAATACTGGCGTGGGTTACCATGCCCTTCTCCAGGGGATCTTCCTGACAGGGATCGAACCCACATCTCTAAAGTCTCTTGCACTTGGCCGGTGGGTTCTTTACCACTAGGGCCACCATTGCCTTAGCTTCAGTGATCTGTCCTCTCTCTCTTTTCCCCCTTCATTCTTCTTCCTAAAGGGATCCTGAACAAGCAGAGGGAGAGGGATCCAGACAGAGGCAGAGGGGAAAAAAGACACCAACAACAGGGTTTCCAGATGTTACGTGCCCACCCAGCTCCAGTTCCCAAATGCCTCTCCTGTGCTCTTTTTACCAACAAAGGGAAGCAATAGTTAACAACTGTTTTGAACTATCTGTACCTCTTTTCTTCTCCGTTAGTATGTGGTATAGAGCTAACTGCCTGGAAATGGTGCATTCAGGGGTCCCCAACCTCCAGGATCTAATGCCTGATGATCTGAGGTGAAACGGATGAAATAATAATAGAAATAAAAGTGCACAATAAATGTAATACACTCAAATCATCAAAATCATATCCCCTACCTCAGTCCAACGAAAACCTGTCTTCCATGAAACTGGTCCCTGGTGCCAAAAAGGTTGAGGACTGCTGGTTTATACTAAGACTTCATCTTTCCACTCTCCCTAAAAAGAAACCAATTCTAAAATCTTAACATAGCAATAGTCTGTGAGCAAAGAAGAGACTAGCATGAGATGCAGCTGTATGATTATACCTTTCTGGTTTTGCTTTTCACTCTGTCACTTACTTACTACAAATTATCTATATTTATAGGCTTTAGCTTAAAAAATTCTGCAAGTATTTACAATAAAACATACTATGATCTTTCAGTAAAAACAAAATTTTTTTAACTTGTCAAAGTAGTAATGCGAATTTCCTAGGCAGTAAATAATCATACTCAATTGTCATGTGTGACAGATCAGAATTTAAAGTAATGAATCTTACAGTCAATTAAAAAAAAAAGAAGAAAAACATACAATTCATTTCTTCAACAAAGATAACTCTAGCATTTGTTAAGAAACTTAACAACTTCAACCATTAATCCAGTCTCTTAAATCTTTCATGTTTATGTTTGAAAAATGTTTCTGAAACTGCAATTCACTTAAACATTTATTGAGTGAATTTATGTTTATAAAAATATAATAAATAAATATTAAAAGTTTATATTCACATTTACAACTTTCTATTATGGACCTATCATCATGTATGTTTCCAGAGCATCCTAACCATAGTTAGGAAAAAGTTTCTTAAAACATGAGATGTCTTTTAAGCAAGTAAAGGATTATCATATGACAAAGATAAGCAAAATCCAGGATAAAAACACATGGAATATTATGCTCCCTAATTGTACTATCCAAATAGTCCCTGGACTTGAAGGATTTTGTTTATTCATTTTTACTTTGTTTTTTGCCTGACTGTCCCATTAGGAACAATTGCAAAATTAATGAAACGGTGTTAAGAATCAAATCACTATGACTGGCTACCATTTGAAAAGAATCATTTTGTAATTTCCTCTGGAGAATTAAATCCAGTTCAAACTTTTAAGGACATTTCATAAGCAGAGCATATAACTGCCTAAATTGGGAAAAATCCAAGGCTGGGCATGTAAATGCAAGCAAGTGAAGCAGGCAATTTCAAAGAAAGACCTCATACCCTTAAGGCTAAAGTGATGGTGTAATACAGGAAATTTCAAATAAAATTGAAATTGACAATTGTGGCTTTATAGCGGGGTTGCCCACCAATCCATTGCCCTGACCTAGCAAAATGAAAAAGTCATTGTAGGGTTTTTTTAAATCTCATTTCCATATCAAAATGCAAGGTCAAACTGTTAACTTATGCAATACTGTACAAACATCTTTCTTTTAGAAAATGTGTTGGGAATTTCTATTTTATTCTGTATTATGTCTATCACAGACATCACAGAATAGTAGAATTACAGAATTTCTGAGTTGAAGCCTGGGATATTGTTATTGGGGGATTTTTAGAGCAAATGCCAATCAACTTCCCTTGCTTCGCCTGCAGTAACCCTTTCTCTGCTCCAAACTCTGTCGTTTCAGTTTGCTTGGCTTCACTGTGCGACACATGAACTTGTGTTCAGTAACAATTTCACCCAGTCTAAGACTTTCATTTTTCAAAGGCCCTGACAACTTAAGTGATTTGCCTGAAGTCAAGCAGACAGTTAGTGGATAGATCAGGAATTAATAACCATACATAATTCTGTTACCTTGATAAAATAAGACACTGGGTCCAACTGAGCACAATAATCCTTATTTTACAGGAAAGATACTTTGCCTGGCAGATAAATATTTTACATTTTAAGTGTCTGCTAATTCAGAAATCTAGTAGTTTTCATTTAAACAAAACTAGAACATATCTCTGCAAGCCCATAACTACTGAAACATGGGTGCTAAAGTTATTATATAGTGCAAACTACATTTTACAAACCACATTATAATAGTCTAAGTGTATAGTAATCAACTATCATCACATATAATTAAAGATAAACTCATCATATGAGAACAGAAGATCAAAGCACTTTTAATCCTGCAGGAGCCATCATTTTCAATGGCCTGTTCCATGATCATGCCTTTAATTCATACAATTCAGTGGATAACAGGACTTCTCTTCCTGCTGCAGTAGAAATAAGCCTCAAAAAATTCTGTTGTTTTTTTTTTTGACATATGAAATAGTCTCAAGTTATATCTAAGAAAAGATTACTGCATCACCAGTTTCTTACTAAATCTGATCCTGGAAAAAACAGATAAGATGTTTTTCATTCTCTAAATCAGATTCTTATCTAAGCATACATTTTTCAGTTACAGGAAGAGTTTTTGTCTTCACACCATGGCAAGAAAGTAGAGCATCTGAATTACCTGGTATTTTCTGTTTGTCACTTGTTGTTGGATTTTCTTTGTTTGCTTGCTTGCTTTGTATTGTTGTGCTTTTAATACCTTCCAGGGCAATGAAACACTACCTGCTACCTGAGCAACTCAATAAGAATGAACCAAGTACAGTATTGCTTGGCATTATACAAAAAACTCCCACTTCAGTCATTTCACTCCTCTAAACTTTGGCTGAACCACACTGACTGTTATTTTACTGAGGAAGTGATTGCCAAGTTATCCACAGGCACATACACACAGACAAACCACAATATGGAGAATGTCAGCCACTACTCCTAAGAATATCTTCACTAAAGTATGTGCTGAGTAACGAGGAGTTATTCAGTAAGTTCAGATAAATGCAGAGTTAGAATACGCTTTCAGAGATAATCAACCAAGACAATAATTGTTCCAGACGATAGTTACAAATGTCAATACTAAGAAAACCCACGTATTAAATGTCAGCCATCAAAACAAGAGAAAACTGGGTTGTAAGACTTCCTGAAAGCTATGGACTTTTACAAATAACTGATGAATTTTAGGGGAAATCAGAGCCTCTAAAAGGCTACAGTGCATCTTCTCAGATGCTGATTTTAAAATGGAAAACTTTTAACTTGTGGCTGCCTTGAAACTTTGGCTGAATCACTTTCTTATAGCTTTGTTTAGTTATTAACTGAAAGGATAATTAAGGATAATAAACACCTTTTCTTGACAACCTTAGATATTTCTAATCTTGAAAGATATTTTTATGCCTAAGATCTTTCATCCTAATTTCACTGCCTATTGAAATATCAGAACAGATGCAAGTGCTATATTGGAATTTTGTGTATGGAAGGAGTCAAACATTATTGTAAAAGATTTCCTCAGAGGAATGATGAAAAGAAGTATGTCAATAAGTACAAGATTCACAGTGTTCTTAGCATGCCCCATATTATACTACACTTTGAGGCAGCCAATTTCCTTCGAGACTCAATAAAATAAAACATAATGTCTCTACTGTTACCATGGCATTCTTTGACATTAATTACTAAGAGTTAATTAATCTGTTATATCCTTCTCTGTGTTTTAAAGAACCCTTTTAACCTACAAAAAAGTATGAAAAAGCTTTTGGTTTGTGAATATTTGTAACACATATTATAGGCAAAGTATTACATGTGCATGGAAGTGTAAAGAACAAATATGAACAGGATAATTCATCACTGTATCTGAGGAACTTAGAACCCAGTTCAGAAAAGAAGACCCACACATGAACACACAGCACGAGTACATAACAGAGAGAATTAAACTACAAAAAAGAAAACACCAAGGTACAGTGGAAAGAGCTGCACAAAACTCAAAAGAGACATTCCACCAAATTGAAACTCTCTATTCTTCATAAAGCATCAGTGCCATAAAAGACAAAGAAAAGTTAAAAGACTGTTCTGGTAAAGAAAGCTAAAGAGACATGAAAAAAAAAATTATTCTCCAATCCTCGGACTGTGGGGAGAACAGCTTACAAAGGTCATACTCTGGACGATTTGAAAAATCTGAATGCGGACTAGATAATAGTCCAGTACTGAATTTGATCAATGTCCTGTGGTTATGTAAGACCGTCCTTGCTCTTAATAGACACATGCTAAAGTATTTACATTGAATGGTCACAACCTTTGCAATTTATCATGAAATGGTTCTGATTAAAAGTATTATGATATATATGTATTTAAGAGAGAAAGAGGAAATGGGAAATGTAGCACAAAGTTAACAGTGGATAAAACTATGTGAGTGGCATAAGGGAGTTCACTATACCATACTTGAAACTTTTCTGTATGCTTAAAAAAGATTTTAACAACATTTTATACTCAGTGAACTTTTAAGCTACAAAAGACCTTAGAAATGATCTAACCCAATCCTGGACCTAACTTAAATGAAGAAACAGATCCGACAATTCAAGACATATGATAACCAGTATAGATCAGTGGTCCTCTAACTTTTTGGTGTGTACTCCATCAGGACTTCCCTGGTGCTCAGACGGTAAGCGTCTGTCTACAGTGTGGGAGACCTGGGTTCGATCCGTGGGTCGGGAAGATCCGCTGGAGAAGGAAATGGCAATCCACTCCAGTACTATTGCCTGGAAAATTCCATGGACAGAGGAGCCTGGTAGGCTACAGTCCATGGGGTCTCAAAGAGTCGGACACGACTGAGCGACTTCACTTCACTTCACTTCACTCCATCAGTAACATATTTTGGGCATATACCCCCACCCTCACTATATGTATTTCAATTATTTTATGTCTTCTGTTTGGATAATAATTTATCTTGTATATTATAAGACATACACACACAAAAAAAAATTAACCAGGATGAGATTTAAAATATTTGTGAAATTCTAATTTTTTCTTCCTGCACTGCAGTGGAACATCCTGGGCAATCTCTCCCTCTGGCCCTACCTTGGTGACAAATGGCACAGACAACTGGAAGCACCAAAGAGGCATATATAACGTGTGAACAGAATGTCAAGCACAGCAGCTAAAGTGCATGCTCACTTGTGTCCATCTTTTTGTATCCCTTTGGACTATAGCCCACCAGGCTCCTCTGTCCATGGGATTTTTCAGGCAAGAAAATGGAGTGGGTTGCCATTTTCTCCTCCAGGGGATCTTCCTGACCCAGGGATCGAACCCACATTTCCTGTGTCTCCTGAATTGCAGGCAGATTCTTTACCTGCTGAGCCATCAGGGAAGCCCAGAATATCAAGAAAAGTTTGACTTATGTGGCACCTGAAGCACTGTAGGGCTTAGAGAGGTGAAAACTAAAGAGGAGAGAAAGGCAGAGGGTCCAGCTGAACAGAGACAGACAAAAGGCAAAGAAGAAGAAATCACAGAATTCTTGGCAATTCATACAGAGGCACAGTGACGCAAAGAGATAAAGGATAGCTTGATGATGGATTGTGAACGGTCTTGAATATAAAATTCAAGGAAGAACAAAGCACATAGGTAATGAAAAACTTGTATTTAGAGTAAGAAGTGTCTTGAAACCAAAAATGCTTACAATAATTAACACCTGGCAATGTCTTACAGGATTAATTCAGGAAAGTACATAAGTCATTGGTAAGTTATGCATCAGGACTTAGCTATAACATTTAAGAACCAAACTGAATCTTTAATAAAAACTTAGCTTCACATAATATTTTTACTTGTCTAAGTTATGTAACTATAGATATAAAGTTATTTCCGATCCGTCAAGGTGATTTACCATCAAGATTTACCTAACAACTGTCAGCACAGGCCACTTATTTTGCCAATGTTATTTCAGCCAAAATGTCAACTGGTCACCTTCTTTCCTCCAAAGTATTAAAACATCAAATAATTGACATGCTTATTACTATCAACAAGAACTTAAAAAAAACAAACAAACTAAAATTTAGTAGTTTTGTAGGCTTATCTTAAACAAATCATTGCAGAGCTTTAAAGTCAAGTTTAAGTATCTCTTAAACATCATTATATATAGAAAGTCAAAGACATGCACCCCTAGTGTCTGCTCCTTAGTAGTTTGGTGATAGTTTGCAGTGAGAAAACACTAACGAATTTGTGTATATTTTGTGCATTATTACATGTTAGTACTGAGCTGTCCAAGTGGTGTCACTGAACCTTAGCAGAAACTCATTATTTTCTTTCACTCAGACTGATGTTGATATAAGTTGGCCTACATAAAATCCCCCTTTTTTTAAAAAATAAAGAGACCAGTGAGACTTGACTTCACTTTCATAATGGAAAACTTCAGCACAATATATAAAATAACAAGAGAATCCTAACACTTTGCTTGATTTAGACTCTTTATTTTAACCACTGGTATTTTTTTGGTTCTCATTCCTCACTTGTGATAAAATACAGTAATTTCCCTTCCCACATTATTTTATAATTTAGTTGGTTAAGCAATACCATGTAACAGTTCTACATGGCTCCTCTGGATCCACTCCTTATGTTAATAATAAGCTGGTTTAGGAGAACACACTGAGAAGATAAAGCAAAATATAAGGCTTTATCATGAAAGTGAAAGAACAAAAAACAAAAATATTTATAGGTAGATAAAGATTGAGATAGTCCACCAGAATTAAAAATAAAGCTTGCAGTTCCTTTTTTTATTGTTATCACTGCAGTTGTACAGATCTTCTATACAGATGAAAGATGAGTGCTGGATGGTCAGGGTATAATAATTCCCTTTTAAAACAGTATTCTTTGATAACATTCTAGCAACTCTATAAGACTAAATATGGTAAGTGGCATGTGGGTCTCTTCAATAATGTATATGTTGTTATATTTATGTTTATAAATATATATTTGTTTATATATTATTTATAAAATGTAAATAAGTATGCTAAATGATGTTGCTTTTGCTGCTAAATTGGACCTTTTTTTTTTACAATATTTTTTCTTTCTTTGAATTGAGATATAGTTTTATTGAACCTATAAAATAGATGCACATATTCAAAGAGTAAAATTTTATAAACTCTGAATCACATACACATCCTGCAAAACCATTCCCACAATTAAGATAGTGAAAATGTCAATAACCCTCAAAGGTTCCCATGTGCCTCTCTGGACTCCTTTCTCTTCCTCTGCCCCTCATTCCTAGGGAACCAGTGATCTGCTGTCAATACAGAAAAGTTTCCATTTTCTAGAATTTTACAGACTTGAAATACTACAGTATATACTTTGGGGAGGGGGCAGTAAAGAGAAAGTATGCCTTGTTTGACTCAGCATAATTATTTTGAGAGCCATGAATGTTGTTGCATGTGCAATAGTTAATTTCTTTTTATTTCTGATAGTATTCTATTGCATGGATATACTACGGTTTTTTAATCCATTCACATGTTAATGGACATGATTTCCACTTTGGGACTATTAAAAATAAGGCTGCTATGATACTCGTGTATCAGTCACCTTTGTATGGCAATATGCTTTTAATACTTTTGGGTAAAATGCTAAGTAGAATGGCTGGATTGAATAGTAGGTCTATGCTTAACATTTAAGAAACTGTCAGAGAGTAGAGTGGCAGTTACCAGAGGCTGAAGGGTAGGGGAAATGGGGAGATAACTGGTCAAAGGTACAAACTTCCATCTGAAAGGTTAATAAGGTCTAGTGTACTGCATGGTGATTATAGCTAATTATACTATATTATGTACTTGAAAGCTGCTAAGAGAGTAGATACTAAATATTCTCACCACAAAAAAAAAAAAAATTAGTAATTATGTGACAGGATGGAAATGTTAGCTGATGCTAGAGCGGTAATCACTTTGTGGTATATAAATCTATCAAATCAACATGTATACCTTATATTTACAAAATGTTCAACATCAATTATATCTCAAAATAAGCTAGAAAAAAAGAAACTGCCAAACAGTTTTTCAAAGTGACTGTATAATTCTGTATTCCCACCAGCAGCACATCAGAGTTCTAGTTCCTCCACATCCTCGCCAGCACGTGGCATGATCAGTCTTTAAAATTTCAGCCATACCAACAGGTACGGTCTCTCACTTTTGCTTTCATCTGCATTTCCCTAATAATTGATGATGTTTAGCTTCTTTTCATGTTCTTATTCATCATCCACATAACTTCTTTGGTAAAATAAAATCTGTTCAAATCTTTTGTCTCATTACTCGCTGGGTGGTTTGTTTTCTTGTTACTGAGTTCTTTATACATTCTGAGTATATACAAGTCCTTTATCACACATAGGTTCCAAAAATATTACCTCCTACTCTGTGGCTTATCTTTCCATTTTCTTTTGAAAAGCAATTTTGTTTTACTTTGATGAAGCCCAATTTATCAATTTGTTCTTTTATGGATTACACATTTGTAATTGTGTATAAGAACCTTTGCCTAACCAAGATAAAGGTTTGTCTATCATATCCTTCAGAAGTTTAACAGTTTTAGGTTTTACATGTAAGTCTATGATCCATTTTGAGTTAATATTTTATATGGTATGATATGAATCATTCTTTAATATGGATATCCAACTGGTTTAGCACCATCTTTTTAAAAGAATGGTATCTCTCCAATTAATTGCCTTTACACTTTTATCAAAATTCAGTTGTTCAATTATGTGTGGATCAAGTCCATTTATTTCTCTGTCTTAATGACAATACCACATTGTCTTATTTGTTCTAGGTTTATAAGTCTTGATGTCAGGTAACATTAGTCCTTGAACTTTATCTCCTTTTCCAAAGTTGTTAAGACTTTTTTTTTTTATTTTTGGTGTAAGATGCTGTAGTGATAAATATGAAATACTAGAATTTCTGTCGATAACCACATGAACAGCAGACCTATTTCTTTCTTTAAAAGATAAAACCATCAGTGCTAAAACCCAAGCAATAAATCTTCAAAGAAGACAAAGTACAGTCTCCTACTAACTTCAGTAGTATTTATTTTAAAGTCTCTAGCATATATTAAGCATTGCTCAGATACCATAATTCAGCTCTTTATTTGATAATTTATGCAATTTAGGCAAACAGCCACAATTTTTAACTGATAACCTGTAGTAACAGTATATATTTTATATCTATTATTTGCTCATAAGTCCATGAGAATCCAGTCAAAAGAAATAGCAGGCAGTATTTCTATCACACTAATATCCACTTGAAAAGGAAACATATACAACAAAAACAAGGAAATCTTTAACAAATCAACTACATACAACTGAGCAGGAGTTTGGTTGAAAAGTACTGTGGAAAAAACAGGGCCAGATGGGATTGTTAGGAAGACCCCATAAAGGAAATTATAAGTCAGAGCTTGAAAGAAATACTGGTGAGATTAGTATAAATGAGATCAGTTGATAGGAAAAGACATCAAGTTATTTAAGAAAGATTATCCCACAGCACCAGGTAGGAGAGACTAAAAGGGAGAATGACTAATGTTAGGGAGCTCAGTGAGAAGACCATTGCTGTAATCCAGCCATGTGGTGTTGGGGACCCAGATCAGAGTGGTGGCTATTGAAATAAATGCCTTGAGATAAAGAATCTGAAACTTAGAATAGCTAAGTATTTTAGCTCTTCTAAATGTCCAAATCTAATCAAAGTCTAAAACTATATTTTAACTGTACTTAAATAGTTTAGAACCATATACAAGTCACAAATGCTTTTTTTTTTTTTTTTTTAAACAATTTACTTTTGTGGAGCAAAAACAACTCTCCACGCTCATCTTGAATGGTAGTGAAGCCTCAGGGCTGCAAAGCTGTTTACAGTGAACTCTGAGGGGCTGCCACTGCCAAGTCTGCCCACATTGTAGCTTCATGTTTATAAAACAGCAAGTTAGTAAAGTACGTTTTTCTTCTTTCTTCTTCAGCAAAATGAGTAGACTGGCTTTTAGCATATGGAAGCATTTTAATATTGCAAGTTCCGGGACAGAGGAGGGTAGATAATTTGCAAATGCTATCAAATGAAATGTGTACTTTCAAATGAGGCTGATTAGGCAAGGTTTCATGTGGCAAAAGTTGTATTCATAAGTCTTCTCCTTTTTTTAGCAAGAAGTGAATGTTCAATTTGTATAAAATGCAGCAGAGTGATCAAGGAAAATAGAAACTAAGCAAAAACCATGTGATTTAAGGACAACATTGGTGATTTTCTCAAAAGCACTTCTGAGTATTGAGAAATGAAATTCAAATAAAAATTTAATTTTTAGTTAAATCCCTTTTGAGGCTTCTCTGGTGACTCAGACAGTAAAGAATCTACCTGCAATGCAGGAGATCTGGGTTCGAAGTCTGGGTTGGGAAGATCCCCCGGAGAAGGAAATGGCTACCCACTCCAGTATTCTTGTCTGGAGAATTTCGTGGACAAAGGAGCTTGGCAGGCTACAGTCCATGGGGTTGCAAAGAGTCAAACATGACTGAGTGACTAATACTTCTTTTTGGAAATAATCAAGTGGTGACAACAGGAACAAGGCAGAGGAGGGCAGTGGTTGGAAAGGGCAGGGAGTCCATTGAAGATAACAATCATATCTCTTCCTGACAATCTTCTTGTGTGTCTCTGCCTCTCCCTCACTCTGTCTCCTACTTCTTTATCTTTTACCTTTAAGCATGTGCATACTCAGTGGCTCACTCACCAGTCTCCCTTGTCCATGGGATTATATCAGCAAGAAGTGGGTTGCCATTTCCTCCTCCAGGGGATCTTCCCAACCCAGGGGTTAAACCCAGGCTTCTTGCATTGGCAGGTGGATTCTCTATCAGTGAGCCACCTGGGAAGCCCACCTTTAAGCACAGCTGAAGGTAGTGTAGCAGATGGTGGCTCAGACGGTAAAGCGTCTGTTTACAATGCAGGAGACCCGGGTTCGATCCCTGGGTCAGGAAGATCCCCTGGAGAAGGAAGTGGCAATCCACTCCGGTACTATTACCTGGAAAATCCCATGGACAGAGGAGCCTGGTAGGCTAAAGTCCGGCGGGTTGCAAAGAGTCGGACACGACTGAGCGATTTCACTTTTCCATATGTGAAGAAGTATGGGATAAGAACAGAAGAAAACTAAAAGAGGTAATAATCAGAGCTAGCATCACTGGATTGGCATGTATGAGCAGGCCCTGAGATGTGCAGGGAAACTAGAGGCAGGAATGCAGAGGCAGGATGTATGAATCAAGGTGATCTGGGTAGTAACCAGGTAAATTCACAACTGATACTCTTTATCTTCTCCAGGAAACACAGCCAAAAATCATTAGTTATACAGATAAAAGGCCAGCATCAAGAGCTTTAACCTTTTCAACTTCCTTTATTTCTCTAATTCAAATATTCCTGTGCTAAAGACAGGAATCTTGGCTGAAACACCTACATGAACAAATAAAAAGGGAAAAAAAAAGTTTTATATAAACATCAGTAATTTAGCCACAGAGAAACCAAAAATGTGCAAATAATAAGCTAAATCATAGTTTTGATACTATAAATCATCCTAAAATACAAACTTAAAAAGAATTTGAGATGGCTGCAATGAAAATTTTAATGTTCTTCTTATATTCTAACCATGACCAAGTACCATACCTATAGCTTTGCGGGGAAGTAACAAAGAGGAACAGAAAGGGAGAGAAAGAAGGAAATAAAAAAAACAAAGGCATACAAGGGAATATTAAGAGAATCCTATCTTAGCAAAAACACAAAACTAAACTTAAAGCTACTGAAAGAACTGGAGTTTTACTTCCCACTGGCTCTCAGGCCTCATTCTCCAGGGCTAGTGCAAAATTATACTGAGGATTAAGGAACACAATTAGCCTCAATGACATTTTCAAGCTATATGTGTTCTTATATTTTGATTAATATTATTATCTAACTTTAACTTTTTTAGGAGAATGAGAAGATGCTGACACAAAATTTCAATTATTACCCTTTCTTTGTGAATCAAACTCAGGAAACTTTCAAGAGAAAGAAGATAAAAGTAAATTCCTTGACTTATCTATGCCAAGGGGCTTGGCCAGGCAGATAGCTGAAGCAGGGATCAGAGGCCTTGAACTGCTTGCTACTTAATACCTGTTTTGCTTCAGGCAACTGTGAAACTTTTGCTTTGATAGTTCAAGGCTAAAAGCCAGTTTTGATTGTTGGCCAGAGGGAACATTTTTCAAATTAATCACTTCATACATTAATGCTTCATGAAAATGATGAAATGTAGTTCCAAACTGTCCTAAAGTCCCAGCTCATCTTCACTTATGGCTGGGAGTTAAGATTCATTCAGCAGCATTTTCACAGGTGACCCGAGTTTTCTAATTCTCAATCAAGCAACATGTGAGTCAGACACGACTGAAGTGACTGTGCACGCACGCACACTGACACTTACAGACTCAGTACACTAGAGATACAAGCAGTGAAAGAATTTTGCTCTCAGATAACTGGGATTCTAGTTGGGAAGAGAAATTAACTCAAACTAAAGATAAAGAACTAGACTGTTTGGTGGGTGTGTGTTTGAGTGTGAGTGTGTGACTGAAAGTTACTCAGTCGTATCAAACTCTTTGTGACCCCATGGACTGTAGCCTGCCAGGCTCCTCTGTCCATGGAATTCTCCAGGCCAGAGCATTACTTAACAGAAAATTCAAATATTAAAAACTAGAATGGGCCAGAAAAAGTCCAAAGTGACTACTGAAAAAGTGGAAGGAACATAATTAGAGAGAGAAAAACATTTGGGAGAAAATCAGTAATAAAGGCAATAAAAAAAGCAAAAGCAAACCTAGTATTAGGAATGGCGCTGGGGGTTGATAAACAACCAGTTTAACTAAAGAAGGTGTTTGTCAAAGCAACTGACAAGGGATTAATCTCCAAAATATATACATAGCTCATGCAGCTTAATATCAAAATAACAAACAACCCAATCAAAAAATGGGCAGAAAACCTAAACTGACATTTTTCCAAAGAAGACATGCAGATGGCCAACAAACATATGAAAAGATGCTCAACATCACTAATTATTAGAGAAATGAAAATCAAAACTACAATAGGGTATCACCTGACACCCATCAGAACAGTAAATGCTGGAGAGGGTGTGGAGAAAAGGAAACCCTCTCACACTGTTGGTAGGAATGTAAACTGATACAGCCACTATGGAGAACGATATGGAGGTTCCCTAAGAAACTAAAACTAGAACGACCATAGACCAGCAATCCCACTCCTGGTCATGTACCAGCAGAAAACTATAAATCAAAAAGATACATGCAACCCAATGTTCATAGCAGCACTATTTCAATAGCCAGGACATGGGAGCAACCTAAATGTCCATCAACAGCGGAACAGATAAAGAAGATGGGGTGCGTATAAACAACAGAATATTACTCAGCCATTCAAAGGAATAAAATTTGCAGAGACATGGATAGATCTGGAGACTGTCATATAGAGTAAAGTCAGAAAAAGAAAACCAAGTATCAGATAATATGGCTTACTGGTGGAATCTAGAAAAATGACACGGATGCACCTATTTGCAAAGCAGAAACAGAGACATAGATGTAGAGAGCAGATGTATGGATACAGGGTCAGGGGGAGGAACTGGGAGACTGGGACTGACATATACAATACTCTGCATAAAACAGGTAACTAGTGAGAACCTACTGTCTGATGGAACTAATGAGAACTCTACTCAATGCTCTGCTGCTGCTGCCGCTGCTGCTAAGTCGCTTCAGTCGTGTCCAACTCTGTGTGACCCCATAGACGGCAGCCCACCAGGCTCCCCCATCCCTGGGATTCTCCAGACAAGAACACTGGAGTGGGTTGCCATTTCCTTTTCCAATGCATGAAAGTGAAAAGTGAAAGGGAAGTCACTGAGTCGTGTCCAACTCTCAGCAACCCCATGGACTGCAGCCCACCAGGCTCCTCCGTCCATGGGATTTTCCAGGCAAGAGTACTGGAGTGCGGTGCCATTGCCTTCTCCGACTCAGTGCTCTATGGTAACCTAAACGGAAATCCCCAATAAAGGGGATATATGCATATGCATAGCTGATTCACTTTGCTGTACAACAGAAACTAACACAGGATTATAAAGCAACTATATTCCAATGAAAATAAATAAGTAGATAAAGTAGGTGTTTGTTGAGAAAAATGGTTAAATAAATAGGGTGAGGCTCCTATATGGAATACTTTGAATGCCAAGAAGACCAATACAAACTTAAAGTTAGTCCAATGAATGTCACAATTGGTTACGGATCAGAGAAGCAGCATCATGAAATTCTTTACAAATGCTGGTTTAACAGCAACATGGGGATAAAGACTGAAAGGCAGTAAAGAAGTAGGTGGAGTTATCTAGGTGTGAAATGAAGAGAACATCAACTAGAATAACAGCATCCATTTATGAAACATTCAACAAATATTGTTGAATATTTATTATGTGCCTGTGTTATTACTGGTTCACAGAAACAGTCAGATAATGAACGTTCATTGCTTTAAGCCACTAAATTTTAGGATAATTTGTTACAACAGTAGATAACTAATCTAGAAATGAAGCCAGCAAAAGGGACACCAAGTAAGGTTAGAAAGGCAGGAGGAAAATCAAAATACTGCCATTGAAAACCAAGGGGTGGTAAGAGTTTCAAGTACTAAATATGTGAATAGGGTCAGAAATAAAAGAATATAGGATGATGAAAAAAATTTTTAAATGTTACTGAACTTGGTATAGTTCACAACTAATTAAAAGCAGATAATATGCAAGAAAATGCTCAGCATAAAAGGTGATCAAATTGTTAGTTTCTTCCTTATGAAGAGAATGACAGGAAAGTAGTACAGGCAGCTGACAGACACCACAAACTTATTTTATATTCCTAAATCTATGGATCAACTAGTAACTGATGCCTCTCATATAAAGCAGTATTTTTTGGAATACACTTCCATTTTGATCTAAGTCCTATACTTTGACCTAGTCCTATACTTTGACCTAACAAAATATAAGCTTTGAAGTTTTTCAAACCTCTATCACATTACCTACCCCTTGGTGCCATAAAGTATTATATATTTTTTTGGCCGTGCCAAGTGGCTTAGTTTCCCAACCAGGGATTGAATCCATGCCCATGCATTAAAAACATGGAGTCCTAACCACTGGACAGCCAGGGAATTCCCTATAAATTATTATTTACATGTTTGCCATCCTTTCTACACGTAAATTCCTCCAAAATAGGGACCTATAGCTTAGTGATCTGTGAAGTCTCAGGACCTAAAACAACATCTAACCCATAACCGATGTTCAGTTGCTAACTGAAAATTACTAGATATAGTAGAAAGACGTCTTTCCAAATATATTCATATATCATTTCTGAGGAATTAAGAATTTTCTTCATTTCTGTCTCTGTTGGACAGTATCTCTTCACAGTAATCCTATCCTAGCACTGCCCCATTTGCCCTCTTTAGAAAACTAGTTGAGATTTTTCTATCATGTATGTCTTCTTCTGCATCTATATATTTTGCAGATTTCACCTCTAATAATAAAGACATTTAAGTGTCCTCTTACTGTCAAAGTTAATACTACTCTATGATCTAAACTGAGTATTTTGCTCAGGAGATGAATCCCTTGAAAATAAAATAAGAATAATCATAAAAGACAGACAGATGAGTGAAGGACAAGTTGGTATTGTTAGACACCATTCATGTAAGTGGTTCCTGTGTCTGTTTTTGCATAAGCCACTTGGCTTTCAATTTCTATAAATTCTGAAGAATTTACAAATTCTTCATTTCTGTAAAGTCAACTGCATTTCAGACTCAATCCTAACTCAACTCTAACTGAAATCTCCCTCTCAATTACACTGAACAATCCTAAATCCATATTCTTTCCTCTCCTTTCTTCTAAGACCATTCCAAATGTTGGTTTAGAATGTCAAAATATTTATTTATTTCAAAAACCTAAAATTCCACATTCCCTTGCCTTCAAATTGATAACTGCCTAAAAGATGTAATTAAAAGGCTATTGTTAGGATAAACTTTAGAAGCATAAAAAATTTTTTTAAAATGAGGTGTTTATTAAAAAGTTAACACTTAAACATTATATGCTTACTATTACATCAATTTAAGAAACAAACCAACTATATTTTTAATTTTTAAAATGGTCCTGATAACACAAAATTAATCTGTAAGTTTGCCCCTTACAATAGAAATAGGCTACCACTAATCTTAAGGAGTCTTAATCAGGACAAATTCTTACACTGAATTGTTTGTGGGCAATCACGCAGAACAGCTGCCTCCCAGGATGACTAAAATAACACAAATTAGATGTAATTGAGTTAAAGGACCACACCAGGTTTGTAATTCAATTTGTCCTATGTGGTTTGGGTTTGGTTTTTTTTTCCCCTCTAGCAAACCACAGTTTGAAAACTTCATCAAATGGGAAGTACAAAGAAACAGGAATATATAATGCAAATATTTAGCATGAACAATTTACATAAAATCTTCTTTAACAGTTTAGACTAAGTTTTTTTTTTTAAGTCAATGCAACAGACCTTCTTTGAAAGTCCTATTCACTAAAACTTCTTACTGCCAATTTCTCACTCTATCATAATTTATCAGAGTTATAAAGTGAGTTTTGTTTTAATCTAGTTTACTAACTTTGCACACTATTTACCTGGAACCACAAAGTAAATCCCAGGTTAGATTTAAGTCCACTTACAGAGTTCAAAATCCTTAAGGTCATTACTGAGAGTCAAGGGTAGGGCAAGAATTTTTACCTCAGTGGACATTTCAGCAGCCTCAGATATGGTTGATTATACACTGCTGATAGATATGGCTAATTACACTGTCATCACTATGTTGATAAGTTTTGATTTCTATGGATCTAGCTAGCATAATCCTGTCCCTCAAAGAGTACTTCACAAAACGTCTTGAAACTAACCTCAAACCTAGGTTTTAGATCCACCCAATCAAAGCAATTTGATCACTGAGGGATTTTTAAGAAAAAGAGAATGAGAAATCTCATGTTGCCTCTCACCACACCCTTTCCATTAGAAGTCATGGATTTGAAACAAAATTTCAAGGTAAAGAATTTTCCAAATAAGTAGGTTACAGTCAGCTCTCAATTCATGCCATGATAATAGTTTCACATAACACCAAAGGGTATGATGTAATTAATAGGCTTCATTTCATAAAATCCTATTTAACAAGATTTTCTTAATTATAGTTTAAGCAGAACACAGCAACAGAAGTGTGTATCTACTTGATAACCAATCAGAAAACAAATTTCCCTTTTTGAGCCTGATTACCTATGAAGAATCTGGACTCTTGCTTGTATTACAAAGCCATTTTGCCTAGAGAAGAGAACATATGAAAATTTTATTGTGACAAACTCTTGCCTCTACAGCTTTTTACTGTGGCAGATACAGACATGAAAGGCACCCGGCCCAATAATTCTTCCTTGCATAACACTCCAGAACACACAAGTCAACCCCCCTAAAGCTCAGGCTCCTCAGGCTTTCCTAAGACTCTAAAACCACACCCAAGAAACTTAAGCTTCTTAGGTTGTTCAGACAGTAAAGTTATCAATCATGTCAAATGAAGACTTTTGGGAAATAATTTTTTAACAATACTGGTATCAGGAATACACATTTCTTCTAAACTAAGAAGAGTTAGCTATTGAGTCTTCTGCCTGCTATCTCACATCACCTGAAGTATACTATAAATCTTCCCAAACAAAGAAGTACTAACTGGCTAATTATAAGGGTCTCATGGATAAACCAGATGCTAGATATAAAATGGTTAAGACTGTTGCCAGCTAGAACATGCAGAAGGTACTCAAACTATCTTGGGAGCCTAATCTTCACTGTTATGCCAAAAAAAAAAAAAAGAAGTGGTTCCATATTAAATGTAGAACAATGTGTGAATATGCAATGCTATCTTCTACCTTAAATCCACTCACAGTGAAAGTCATTTCCACAAATTTGAAAGGTTTACCTCCAGTGAAGTAAATAGACCTTAAATTATATAGATATTATCATTTTATAGATGGAGATATGTTAAGATTATATTGTAGGGGGCGGAGGAGGGATAAATTAGGAGTTTGGGATCAACAGATACAAACTACTATATACAAAATAGATAAACAAGCACAGATACTCAATGTCTGTGATAACCCACAACGGGAAAGAACTTGAAAAGGAATATATATGTATAACAATCACTTTATGATATACCAGAAACTAACATAGAACTGTAAATCAATTATACATCAATAAAAAAAAAATTTTAAGTTAGAAAAAATTTTAAAAGATTACATTGTAGTTATCAATTCTTTCCACCAAGGCAGGATGACCACAGTTGCATAACATATAACACAGAGCAGTCACACAGATGGTTCAAGAGACAGTCTGGAATACATCAAATACTGGCCTTCCCTGGTGGTTCAGTGGTAAAGAATCTGACTGCCAACCCAGGAGTCACGGGTTCGATCTCTGGGTCGGGAAGATCCCCTGGAGAAGGAAATGACAAACGACTCCAGTATTTTTACCTGGGAAATTCCGTGGACAGAGGAGCCTGTCAGTTCAGTTCAGTTTAGTTCAGTCGTTCAGTCGTGTCTGACTCTTTGCAACCCCATGAATCGCAGCACGCCAGGCGTCCCTGTCCATCACCAACTCCCGGAGTTTACCCAAACTGATGTCCATAGAGTCGGTGATGCCATCCAGCCATCTCATCCTCTGTCATCCCCTTCTCCTGCCCTCAATCCTTCCCAGCATCAGAATCTTTTCCAATGAGTCAACTCTTCGCATGAGGTGGCCAAAGTACTGGAGTTTCAGCTTCAGCATCATTCCTTCCAATGAACACCCAGGACTGATCTCCTTTAGAATGGACTGGTTGGATCTCCTTGCAGTCCAAGGGACTCTCAAGAGTCTTCTCCAACACCACAGTTCAAAAGCATCAATTCTTCAGCGCTCAGCTTTCTTCACAGTCCAACTCTCACATCCATACATGACCACTGGAAAAACCATAGCCTTGACTAGATGGACCTTTGTTGGCAAACTAATGTCTCTGCTTTTCAATATGCTAGCTAGGTTGGTCATAACTTTTCTTCCAAGGAGTAAGCGTCTTTTAATTTCATGGCTGCGATCACCATCTGCAGTGATTTTGGAGCCCAAAGTCAGCCACTGTTTCCACTGTTTTCCCATCTATTTCCCATGAAGTGATGGGACCAGATGCCATGATCTTCGTTTTCTGAATGTTGAAAAAAGCTGTCAGGCTACAGCAAAAGGGTTGCAAAAGAGTCATACACGACCTAGTGACTAAACACCAACATTAAGTACTATGTATTCTTCAAGACTCACCTCAGTTCAGTTCAGTTCAGTTGCTCAGTAGTATCCGACTCTTTGCGACCCCATGAATCGCAGCACGCCAGGCCTCCCTGTCCATCACCAACTCCCGGAGTTCACTCAAACTCATGTCCATCGGGTCAGTGATGCCATCCAGCCATCTCATTCTCTGTTGTCCCTTTTTCCTCCTGCCCCCAATCCCTCCCAGCATCAGAGTCTTTTCCAATGAGTCAACTCTTTGCATGAGGTGGCCAAAGTACTGGAGTTTCAGCTTCAGCATCATTCCTTCCAAAGAACACCCAGGACTGATCTCCTTTAGGATGGACTGGTTGGATCTCCTTGCAGTCCAAGGGACTCTCAAGAGTCTTCTCCAACACCCAGTTCAAAAGCATCAATTCTTCGGCGCTCAGCTTTCTTCACAGTCCAACTCTCACATCCATACATGACCACTGGAAAAATCATAGCCTTGACTAGACTCACCTCAGACTCTATTTATTATAGTTCATTTTCCTCTCTCCATTTTCCAAGTTTTCTCTAATGCTATTAAACTTTTATTTTAATAGTAATTTATTTTTAAATACAAAACCACAGTTCAGTGTAAGTTTGCAGACAAAGAAAGAAAAAGCAACAGAAATATAAAGCATGTCAACAGTATCCTAATTGTGCTTCTTGGTTACTTGACTGATTTGAACTCTAAAGCTCAAGAAGAATCAAATAATCTTTTTTTTTTTTAACCTGCAAATCCATATTCCAAGACCAATACTACTATGTCTACAAACAGAAAAATAAAAAACATGTTCTAGTGGCATAAGTATAGCAAACTTAAATTTGGAACTAACTAGACATCAGCTACCTTTTTAAATGCATATGAAACTGCTGAATAAGGAGACAAACTCTTATGTTATTAGTTGAAAATGTCAGCTGAGACAGGTCTGAAACATTCCAGAGTAGTTTACCTACTGAGTTATAAACATTACCATTCCATTTCAGCATAAGTTACATGGAGAACAAGTTTCATATGTGTTTATAAATACTCTGATTGCGAAATACATACTTTAAAAATTGTAATCTTAGTTTTTCACATAACAGAATCGTCTCCAGATGCAGAAACTACACAGCAAAACACCACTGGACTTCACACGATCAAGTGTCAGTTCTGTTCACCAGTCAGACCTGAAGCTTTCAAAGAATTCTCACACCCCCTGGGGTGACAAAAGTTTGGAAAGAAGGACAATGAGAAAAGTATGCATTTCTTTACACTCTTTCCTCAAATATATATCTTCTTTCGACTGCAATTGCTTTTTTTCTTTAAAGAGGAAGTTTACTGGTGTTTACATCAACTGAAAGAACAACAGATATTCTTCAAGGAGGTTAAGAGTTTTTTTAACAGGTTTTTATCATAAAAAACGACCAATCACAAGAAGGTGAGAAATGGAATTTAGAAACAGAACCTGACATAATAACTCCACAAAAAGGATTAGAATTGAAATAAAGTGGCAAATTTTATATATGACTTTCTATTCCAAGGTTATCTAAAGGACAGAACTCATGGAGAATATTTCAACAAATGTAACCAAAAAGAAAACCTAAGAAGTATGTCACTAATTATTTGTCAAAGGCAGTAAATGTCTTCGAACATTAGAGCTGGAGAGAATTGTATAGATCAGATCAGATCCTACAACATCACAAACCTTTACTTTTATATTAGTTTTCAGTATTTTTATTTCTAACATAGAAAACTTTTCCTTAGCCTAATGTTAGAGGAAACTTTGATTGAAACCACTCACCCTAGCCAGGCACCATGGTAACCATCTGCATGAGTTATTTTACAACAGGAGGTCCTGGCAAGGAACACAAAACAAGCCACCAGCAACCTGAAGAATTCAGGAAAGGTCAAAAGGAGACCCCATGTGTCCTACCACTTCCCAGAATCCTTCTCATTGGCATCCAACTTGGCTGAGCAATGTGTGAGCCACCAGGAAGGACCCTGAGTGAGCAAAGACAACCAGGAAACTAACCCCATCGCCAGAAAACCTGAGACTGCAAGTAGTCTTCCTAGGTTCCCTTACCCTCCTGCTCTCTGCCTGGGCCCCCTTTCCCAATAAAGCCTCTTGCACGTGTGTCTCCTCTGACAATTCGTTTCAGAATGTTAGACAAGAGCCCACTCTTGGGCCCTTAACTACAACTTAAACAAACAACTTAAACATTTTATTAGAATAAATTCTCTGAAATAAAACTGTCTACTATTTAAAAGAATCCTAGAACTCTAAAGAGCTTCCCTAGTGTCTCAGCTGGTAAAGAATCCACCTGCAGTGTGGGAGACCTTGGTTTGATCCCTGGGTTGAGAAGACCCCCTGGAAAAGGAAATGGCTACCCACTCCAGAATTCTGGCCTGGAGAATTCCATGGACTATACAGTCCATGGGGTCGCAAAGAGGTGGACACGACTGAGTGACTTTCACTTTTGCTTTCGCTTTTCAGAGCTCTAAAAGGCCTAAAAAAATTATCAAACCCCCTCAATTTACAGGTTTCAAATTTGCTTCTTGGATTAATTCGGGAATTTAAAGTAAGTGCTAAACAGAAGCAATTGAGGAGGGAGGACTTGAGCATATGGAAAAGGGAAAACCAGATGTACACATAACACAAAGAGCCCTGGTTACATTTAGTTTCCAGCAACAGTTGGGGAAATGCGGTAGGGGAAGGGGAGGGGAGAGGCTGTTAATGTCAGTGATATCCTTTGAACTGCATCCAAGTGTTTCTAAGACAGTCTAATTTTTAAGGAAAACATTCCTTCCCCCAGCCAGCAATTGCAAGCTTCTTCCTTATTTAATTGGCATCAGAATCTATACTTGCTTGCTATAACTGTTTTCTCTTTACCTTCTAATTGTACATATGAGAATACAGGAAAAGAGGAAAAGTAAAGCTAGTCTTAAAGGTGATACCATTTGGGAGGAGCTGAAAAAAATGTTATAAATCATCATCTGTACGTGATAATATGAAAAGATCTCCAGTATCAATTGTAGAATCTAGAAAGGAAGTTTGACCAATGAGAGGGAATACATACAATACTGTTTTTGTGGAAAAAGCACACACAAACACCCACATACAAAACACTATGTGTCTTTCATAAGCCTATTTATTGACCCCTGCAGTCTATCTCTAAGTCAACGCACATAAAAAGGCTTGCTTCAAAGGACAGACACCAAGCTGAAAATAGACATCATTTTCTGGTTTTGGTGGGGAGGTAACCAAGCTTGGGCTTGGGGATCATGGCAATCAAGAAAAAGCATTCTGTGAGTAGTCGCTCAGTCGTGTCCGACTCTTTGTGACCCCATGGAGTGTAGCCTATCAGGCTCCTCCGTCCATGGGATTTTCCAGGCAAGTATGCTGGAGTGGATTGCTATTTCCTTCTCCAGGGGATCTTCACGACGCAGGAATCGAACCCGGGTCTCCTGCATTGCGGGCAGATGCTTTACCCTCTGAGCCACCAGGGAAGCCAAGAGGACTGAGTAGAGAGCAAGGAACAGTATGATCAAAAGTACGAGGAGAGGATGACCTCAGGAAACCACGAGGAAGCTGGTGGAACAGAGGTGGAGGAAGACAGAAACGTGGCAGAAAATGAGGCGAGAATAAGCAGACTGGGGCCAGACTGTGAAACCCTTGCCTGACCAGCTAAGGAGTTTAGACTTTTATCGCCTTGAAGGCAATGGGGGCCCATCAAAGGTTTTTTAAGTCAGAAGATGATATGATCGGATCTGTCTTTAAAGAAAGGTTTGACAGCAGTATGGAGGATGGATTGTAAAACGGAAAGCCTGGAAGCAGACAAGCATCTCTCCTAAGAACTGAAAGATGGAAAAGGCCTAAACAAGGCCTATGGCTATGAGAATGGAGGAGAGGAAACATATTCAAAAGCAGTTCTGGAGGACAGAAGAGACAGGACTTGTGGATCGATTGGCTGGGAAATCTAAGAGAACATAAGGACTCAAGATGGATGTGAGGCTTCCAGCTGAGAGGATGGAGCGCTATTAACCAAGAGAGAGAACACGGGAAGGGAGGAGGCTTCAGAGACAGCGTGTGGGAAAATGAGATGGGGATTTGGTGAGCTACATACGAAGCTATCAACTTTTAGCAAGCTCCAAAAGGGTAAGGACCTTGTTTGCTAACTGTCTCTGTGCTGTTGCACATACAGCAACACCGTGTGTGTTTAAGTGTGTGAGGATGTGAGGCTAGTGCTAATGCTAAACTATCCCAGGATAATTGAGGCTTGACTACATTCAAGACAGCTCTTCAAAGTGCCTGTGTGGAAAGGAAATACGAGACAAGGTGGCTTCTTGTCCAATTTCGTCTATGGTCGTTTCCAAAATAAATTTCCAATAATAATAGGGCTTTTAACAAGAAGGCCTATTACTAAGAGCAGCCTGCGGCAGACCATAATACCTCTCAGACTTTACATTCTACACATTCCAATAATCAAGTCACCTCACCTTTAATTCTCTTTCTTGTTCAGGAACCTGTAGTACCACTTAAGATTCTAAAACCTGCCACACCCAACAGTCAAACATAATCAGAGCCATCTAAACAGTCTGAAAAAACAAAAAACAAAAACAGTGCTGTTTTATTTGGAAAACCTTAACAAGGGGGATATAGGGGGGAAAAAAAAAACATTTTTTCCGGTTAATGTTGTGCAATGTTTTCTGGGGTTTGCCTCCTAGGCATGCTGAAATCATAACTAAATAAATCAACTCCGGCAACACAAAGAAACAATACTCCCTTCCCCCTTGGACGCCTGAAGAAGAATGGCATCTTCTCCATGATGTGCACACACGTTGGAGCTGCTTTGTTTTTAATCCTCTGCCAAGTCAAGTTTTAGTTTTATTTTAATCTCAGCAACCACAGTAAATTCCAAATCTTTGACAAGTAAATGCTTTCTTCCTCACCAAAATCCCACTCACTTTCCTAACTTCTGGAACTTAGGAGTTCAATAAATGCCTGCCCTGCAGATCTTTCTTCGTGAGGAAAAAAATAAATACACTATAAATTAAGTGCACTTCCTCACATTTACAATCAGTCTACATGTGAAACAGGTTAAGATAAAATTGTATCTCTCCTGCCCATCATTTAAAATATACATATATATTTTTTTTTCACATGTACTGTAGAGGAAAAAACAGCACAGAAAGTCAGAAGATCTGGGCTGAAGTTCCACACATTTCACATTGAGTTAAGCAACATTAAATTTGGTTTCTTTATATCTAAAAGTTAGGGAAATAGATGAGATGGTTTTTAAAGGCTCCTCCCTTTCACCTTAAAATTCTGATTCTTAAGATCATGGCTATTACTTGATTTTTCTTTTTTTAACACACAGTAAGCAGTTACTCAAAAAAAAAAAATCCTAAGAAAAACACTTTTCTGGTAAAATGGGATAAATCTCAGAAATTACCTAATCTGTACAGCTTTGAAACTATATTCCAAGAGTTATAAATTGTTTTATTTATTGGAAAGTTTCTAACTGTTTAAAGAAAAAGACTGCAAACTACTAACCTAATCCAACTTTGAAATTACAGATGAAGAAACTGAGACCAAGACTGGAAGAAGTGTAACATATCCATAAAACACTGTGAGCTGTTAAATACCATGGCGAGAGGAAAAGCCTCATAATAAATTTTTTTTAAGGAGGATCAGTTCAGTTCAGTTGCTCAGTTGTGTCCGACTCTTTGGGACCCCACGGACTGCAGCACACCAGGCTTCCCTGTCCATCACCAACTCCCGGAGCTTGCTCAAATTCATGTTCATCGAGTCGGTGATGCTATCCAACCATCTCATCCTCTGTCATCCCCTTCCCCTCCTGCCTTCAATCTTTCCCAGCATCAGGGTATTTTCCAATGAGTTAGTTCCAATCAGTCAGTTCTTGGCCTAAGTATTGAAGTTTCAGCTTCAGCATCAGTCCTTCCAATGAATATTAAGAATTGATTTCCTTTAGAATGGACTGGTTTGATCTCCTTGCAGTCCAAGGGACCCTCAAGAGTCTTCTCGAACACTACAGTTCAAAAACAGCTCTCAGCTTTCTTTATGGTCCCCCTCTCACATCCATACATGACTACTGGAAAAACCATAGCTTTGACTAGACACACCTTTGTTGGCAAAGTAAACGAGGATAGTAAATTCTATATCTGAGAAACTATATATAAGTATAAACCCATTTTTCAGGATAATAAATTCATTGTATCATTTTCACTAAATAGTCTATCAATATTCAAATAATACAAAATAAACAATGAAAAATTCAACAAATGATCCAAAATCTCACCATTGAGAAATATTCAGTATTAAGATTTAGTGAATATCACTCCAGACAGCTACTCACATATACAGATAGAAGTATAAACAAAAATAAATTTATTATTTCTAGGATGAATATACTCAGTTTTAAAAATAAGTGTATACTTACTTCTAAAAAATGAGTATATTCACTTTTAAAAACAATAAAAATATATCAATGCTAATTTTACTTGAAAATAACAGAAGTTAAAACGAAACTGAAGCAATTTTAAACCTTAGACAATTGCTTCTTCACTCAAAAAATATTAATTATAAAACATCCATGTTTAAGAAAAATTATAAAAAATCAGAGATTAATATTACTTTAAAACTACTTTAAATTTTAGACTATATTGACTGAATTGTTGCTATGAAAGATAAAGAGATTAATAATTTCCATTTCCCTTCCACCCACCTCCCAATATTTGTTTTACTTTGCTACGGTATATAATTTTCACATCCTGTTACCACAGTTTCTAAATCTGAGACATATATAAATGTTTTTAATATTCAAAACCAGTTTTGTTTTGATTCATCTCTTGGTTGGCTTAATTTTAACAAGTAAGTGTTCCAGGGATCTCACAGATACTGTATTCTCAGGGTTCTTTCACATTTGAGGATTACCATGCCTGCTACCTTTATTCTTTAATAACTTGTCTAGATACAACATTCTTAGTCATACTTTCCTGTATCTGAACTCTGTTGACACAGCTTCTCTAGTATAACACTTCGTTGTGGAGAAGTTTCAGACCACTCTAATCTTCTCCCTTGCAGATGACTTTTGCTTCTGTGTGATGAATGAAGAAGTCTCTCTTCAGACACAACCAGGATATGAGTTGATAGTGATTCTTCTTTACCAATTTCAGTATTCGGTGCGTATGTTTAACCTGCAGATTCAGCTGTTGATTTCAGTTAAGTTTTGCTGTTTCAATTCTCTGAATACCTTTTTAGTTCCATTTGTTTGACTCGTCTTCCTCACAGACACCAGTAATCTTTTCTTTGACTCGCCTTGTGTCATATCGTTCATTGTTAACCAATACGCTTTCATCTTTTACCTGTTTTTACGGGGATTGTGTCAAGCTTTTGCTCCAACCCATTAAATTTTCAGCTATCTCTATTCTATTCCTTATTGGTCCTCCACCACTTACTAGTTTTTTAATGGTGTTGTTCTAGTCCAAAATTTGTTTCCATAGCTCTACAATCTCACTTTTCATCAATATGAGCAGATTTTTAAAGTGTATTTATTATTTTAATTATGAATATTGTGTTTGATTTATGTGTGTATATACATGTACTATAAAGTCCAAAAGGCTATCAACAGAATTTTAATAGCTTTCTGCTGTAGTCAGTGATTTTTTTCTTTTTGCCTACCTAAACTTCCTAAATTTTTTGGAATACTGTTACTTGTACACAGATATTGATAGGCACTAACACACATAGAGCTTATATAACTATAACTTAAGTATCCAGCTAAGCACTAACCATCTTTATGTCAATGATTCAAAATACATAACTTTCCAAGAATAAAGTTATTCCTCAAGCTATGAGTAGTAGTAGTAAGTAGCTTTGAAAAAATAGCAAAGTAAGCCATGTTGGTATTCTGATCACCAGCACCCTATCTGTCTGAGACAGAGATACAGAGCATGTGTGAAAGAAAACTTCTCCTTCTTTCTTCCTGACTGATCTCGTTCTTCTGTTTCAGAGGTTAAGAAAATAAGGACCTTAGAGAATTTCTCTTATCAAACTGTATCTGGATAAAGAAACTCCTTTCAGAGTCTGGGAAATTGTTGATTAATATGTCCAGGCACCATCCAGTGTTCTCAAAAATATATTTCTCTTAAATATATTTCCTCTTAGGTATATTGTGTATATTTGGATAAACCTATACTCTGATGCTTTCAAATTACTAAAATCCTTGAGACAGGGTCCTGAAACAAAAGCCAAGATACAGATTCCTCTGAAATGTTACACTGAAGAAAATAAGAACCTTCACCGATAACTAACAAAACAAATGTGATTTATGGAAATTAATCATAAAAGACTTGAATTTTTTTAGAAAGAGATGAAATGATGTCATGAAAAGATCAAGTGAAATGAAATCAAATCACTCCTGAATTTGACTCTCAACTCCTATGAAACTGTGTGACTCTGAATAAACGATGGTTTATTCAGCTTCCCTGAAGTTGATTCTTCTTCTGCTCAATAGATGAATAGTATATTTAAATACTTCATATAGAATATCAATTTTATATTTGTATATTTCAAAAAGTTTATAAAGTAGTTTCATAAAAAAAAGTCTAATTCTTGGTAGGAAGAGGCACATTATAATTGATAAATGTTTTTAGATGTCTATATATATACATACATATATATGAGAAAGAAGATATAACATGATATCTTTTAACTGTTTTATAAATGAACCTTTAATCATCTAAATAAGATACAAGATACATAAACATATTTATTCCTGGGCTATCTTCATTTTTCAATGCTAATATAAATTTCAAAAGTAAGTATTGCCCAAAGGAACCCAAGAGAATCAAACAGAAACCTTCAAAAAGCTTAAAAATCATAATCTATATTTTAATATTAATAATATTGAGCCAACCAGTCCATCCTAAAGGAGATCAGTCCTGGGTGTTCATTGGAAGGACTGGTGCTGAAGCTGAAACTCCAATACTTTGGCCACCTCATGCGAAGAGTTGACTCATTGGAAAAGACCCTGATGCTGGGAAGGATTGGGGGCAGGAGGAGAAGGTGATGACAGAGGATGAGATGGCTGGATGGCATCACCGACTCAATGGACATGAGTTTGAGTGAACTCCTGGAGGTGGTGATGGACAGGGAAGCCTGGTGTGCTGTGATTCATGGGTCGCAAAGAGTCGGACATGACTGAGAGACTGAACTGAACTGAACTGAATATTGATTCCCCTTATCATAAGATTTGTTATGTTACACATACAGATCTCAATAAAATATAGAATAAAAAATAAAAATGAAGAATCTAGAAATCATATAAAAGAAATGTCACTTATAATAGGTTAATACAAAAAGGGTTACATAAAAAGCTGACTATAATAAAAGTTGTAACAAGTAACCCCTAAAATTTCTCTGAAATACAATAGAAAAATTCATGATAAATCTAGAGAAAGAGCAGAAAAGACAAGGTAAAGGAGAAAAGAAAGTTTTTAAGGAAATGTTTAAAGGTACCTTAAGAGTCTAGGATGTTTCTTTTTAGTGTTTGGAATATTCTAACAAAACTAAACTTAATAATTGTGTCCACACAATGACTTTGGTACCCAGATATATAATTTAGTGATGCAAGTTTTAAAAGATGGATAATCTGAAGGAGGATACAGTAGTAAAATTTGTTTTTACTAAAACGAAGAGTTGGGAGATCTTCAAAAAATACTGAGTTCTAACTCACTTGGCTCCAGCTCCATTTGATCAAACTTACATTGAACCCCCAACACTATTCCAGAATCCCATCCACAAAAAGAATAGGGATGGACACAAAGGATTTTTTTCCCAGTTAGCTTTTATCTGAATTTTCTGTTTACTGTACTCAGCCTGGATTTCATACCAAGTTTATTTGACAAGCACTGGTGGTAAAACTAGACACCAAATTTTTCCTTCATGAAAACCAACGTGGGTGACTTCTCTGTATTTTTCATTTTTTTACAAGAGGGTGCCTCTTTGTGGTGGTGTAAAACCTCATATAGCTGCAAGAGACATTGGGCTGCCCAGCCTGAGTAGGCGTTCAACCGTTAATTTCATCTCTGTGTCCTACTGGATTCATTGTTATCAGAAGATGTGGCCAATCTGAAGACAGCAAAGAAAAGAAATACATAAAGAAAATCATCATCATCAAACAAAAATAAAGCTCCATGTACAGAGCTATATGCTAAGCATTATGCAAAGCAAATAGACATCATCCCTGCCTTCCAGAAGCCTCCATCCTAGCACAGATGATGTCGACACAGACATATAAACAGACTTTCACAATGCAGAACAGAGACGTGGTGGCTGCCAAGGCAGAAATAAACCAACAACGACTAAATATTTACTAAATGTGAGAGATTTATTATGTGTAATGTATTTTGTATACTACATGGAATAATCTCTGGAATTGGTGAGTAAATATACAATTCATTGTGTCCTGACTTTAATCCATCTCTGACTCCTTATGTTTCAATCTTACAGTCTTACAGTGACTATGTATTGCCCTATAAAAATAAAATAATAGCATTTAAATTTCTGCCAGGCAGAATATACTGTAAGTGCATAGACATGATGATAGAATAAAGAAAATTTTATGATGATTTCTAATGAAATGAATCACTATAGCAGTTCAGTTTTTAGATACCTTATCAAAAATATTCTCACATAAATACATTTCATGATACAAAGACATGACCTTTTGAAATGGTTGATCTGAACTTTTGATGAGAGACAGGGAATCTGAGAATTATAAATGGTACTGACATTCCCCATCAAATATCATCTGTCCTATTTCTCTGCAGCTTGTTCTGGCCATCTTTCTTTCTTCCTTCCTTCTTTTCTCCAATTTCTTTTTACCTCTTGTCTTCCTGTAACTGCAGGATCTACAAAGGTAAGATAGGTATAAGAAGCTCCCCAAACAGTGGGAGAGACCCAGGGACCTTTTTTTTTTTCTTCTTCTTTTTAGAAAAGGAAGGAGCCTATTTTTTCAGTTCAGTTCAGTTCAGTCGCTCAGTCATGCCCAACTTTGCAACCTCATGGACTGCAGCACGCCAGGCTTCCCTGTCCATCATCAGTTCCCAGAGCCTATTCAAACTCATGTCCATGGAGTCAGTGATGCCATCCAACCATCTCATCCTCTGTCATCCCTTTCTCCTCCCGCCTTCAATCTTTCCCAGAACCAGGGTCTTTTCCAATGAGTTAGTTCTTTGCATCAGGTGACCAAAGTACTGGAGTTTCAGCTTTAGCATCACTCCTTCCAATGATTCAGGACTGATTTCCTTTAGGATGGAGTGGTTGGATCTCCTTGTAGTCCAAGGGACTCTCAAGAGTCTTCTCCAACACCACAGTTCAAAAGCATCAATTCTTCAGTGCTCAGCTTTCTTCACAGAAAGCTCAGAAGCACAGAGCTTCACAACTCTTACATCCATACATGACCACTAGAAAAACCATAGCCTTGACTAGACTACCTTTGTTGGCAAAGTAATGTCTCTGCTTTTTAATATGCTGTGTAGGTTGGTCATAACTTTTCTTCCAAGGAGCAAGTGTCTTTTAATTTCATGGCTGCAATCACCATCTGCAGCGATTTTGGAGCCCAAAAAAATAAAGGCTGTCACTGTTTCCATTGTTTCCCCATCATTTAACCATGAAGTGATGGGACCAGTTTTCTGAATGTTGAGCTTTAAGCCAACTTTTTCCCTCTCCTCTTTCACTTTCATCAAGAGGTTCTTCAGTTCTTCACTTTCTGCCATAAGGGTGGTACCATCTGAATATCTGAGGTTATTGATATTTCTCCCAGCTATCTTAATTCCAGCTTGTGCTTCATACAGCCGGGCATTTCATATAATGTACTCTGCATATAAGTTAAATAAGCAGGGTGAAAAATACAGCTTTGATGTACTCCTTTTCTGATTTGGAACCAGGCTGTTGTTCCATGTCCAGTTCTAACTGTTGGTTATTGACCTGCATACAGATTTCTCAGGAGGCATGTCAGGCGGTCTGGTATTCCCATCTCTTTCAGAATTTTGCACAGTTTGCTGTGATCCACACAAAGGCTTAGCCGTAGTCAATAAAGTAGAAGCAAATGTTTTTATGGAACTCTCTTGCTTTATCGATGATCCAACAGATGTTGGCAATTTGATCTCAGGTTCCTTTGCCTTTTCTAAATCCAGGTTGAACATCTGGAAGTTCACGGTTCATGTACTGTTGAAGCCTGGCTTGGAGAATTTTGAGCATTACTTTGCTAGCATGAGAGATGAGTGCAGTTTTGTGGTAGTTTGAGCATTCTTTGGCATTGCCTTTCTTTGGGATTGGAATGAAAACTGACCTTTTCCAGTCCTATGGCCACTGCTGAGCTTTCCAAATTTGGTGGCATATTGAGTGCAGCACATTAACAGACCATCTTTTAGGATCTGAAATAGCTCAACTGGAATTCCATCACCTCCACTAGCTCTGTTTGTAGTGATGCTTCCTAAGGCCCACTTGACTTCACATTCCAGGATGTCTGGCTCTAGGTGAGGGATCACACCATCGTGATTATCTGGGTCAGGAAGATCTTTTTTGTACAGTTCTTCTGTGTATTCTTGCCACTTCTTCTTAACATCGTCTGCTTCTGTTAGGTCCATACCATTTCTGTCCCTTTATTGTGCCCATCTGTGCATGAAATGTTCCCTTGGTATCTCTAATTTTCTTGAAGAGATCTCTAGTCTTTCCCATTCTATTGTTTTCCTCTATTACTTCGTGCTGATCACTAAGGAAGGCTTTCTTATCTCCCCTTGCTATTCTTGGGAACTCTGCATTCAGATGGGTATATCTTTCCTTTTCTCCTTTGCCTTTCACTTCTCTTCTTTTCATAGCTATTTGTAAGGCCTACTCAGACGACCACTTTGCCTTTTTGAATTTCTTTTTCTTGGGGATGGTCTTGATCACTGCCTCCTGTACAATGTCACAAACCTCCATCCATAGTTCTTCAGGCACTCTGTCTATCAGATCTAACCCCTTGAATCTATTTGTCACTTCCATTGTATAATCATAAGGGATTTGATTTAGGTCATACCTGAATGGTCTAGTGGTTTTCCCTACTTTCTTTAATTTAAGTCTGAATTTGGCAATAACAAGTTCATGAACTGAGCCACAGTCAGCTCCCAGTCTTGTTTTTGCTGACTGTATAGAGCTTCTCCATCTTTGGCTGCAAAGAATATAATCAATCTGATTTTGGTATTGACCATCTGGTGATGTCCATGTGTAGAGTCTTCTCTTATGCTGCTGGAACACGGTGTTTGCTATGACCAGTGCGTTCTCTTGGCAAAACTCTATTAGCCTTTGCTCTGCTTCATTCTGTACTTGAAGGCCAAATTTGACTGTTACTTCAGATATTTCTTGACTTCCTACTTTTGCATTCTAGCTCCCTATAATGAAAAGGACATCTTTTTTGGGTGTTAGTTCTAGAAGGTCTTGTAGGTCTTCACAAAACTGTTCAACTTCAGCCTGTTTTTCAAATAATGTAAACATATCATAAAAAGAAAGACTCTGAATTATGAGATCTTAGAGATTATTTGGCCTCAGTCAGAGTGAACATCTTTCAGTCCCTCCAATTTGCTGTGTTGTTTTACATCCTAGGTGTTTTACACTGTCAGGATCATCTTTTCACTCACTCTCTTCAGCTTACACAAGCCAGTATCTATTGACCTTTCCTCAGAGGTAAACTTTGAGCATTGCTTCTATAGTTTTCCTTCTATACTGTTCATAGCCTCTTGGATTTCTTTTCCCATGGTGAGTGAAAGTCGCTCCATTGTGTCTGACTCTTTGCAACCCCATGGTCTATACAGTGCATGGAATTCTCCAGGCCAGAACACTGGAGTGGGTAGCCTTTCCCTTCTCCAGGGGATCTTTCTAACCCAGGGATCAAACCCAGGTCTCCCGCATGGCAGGCAGATTCTTTACCAGCTGAGCCATAAGGGAAGCCCAAGAATACTGGAGTGGGTAGCCTATCCTTTCTCTCGCGGATCTTCTCGACTCAGGAATCAAACCAGGATCTCCTGCGATGCAGACAGATTCTTTACCAACTGAAAGCACTTATCATATCCTATGTAATCCACCTGTTAACTTACCTCTTTCCTCCACCAGATTGAAAAGTCCATGTGGCCAGAAAACATGACTTTTCTTTATTATTTAGCTCTAGCACAACACCTGGCACATGGCAGGCATTTAATGAAGATTTATAGAGAGGCTTCCCAGGTGGCGCAGTGGTAAAGAATCCTCCTGCCAATGCAAGAGATGCAACAGACACAGGTTCGATTCCTGGGTTGGGAAGATCCCCTGGAGGAGGAAATAGCAACCCATTCCAGTATTCTTGCCTGGAAATCCCAAGGACAGAGGAGCCTGGCAGGCTACAGTGCATGGGGTCGCAACGAGTCGGACACAGCTGAGTGAGCACACATGCACGCATGGCATCAGAGGGGCTCAGGTACAGATCCTGACTCAGCCTTTTCTCAGCTAAGTGATATGGGCAAGTGATTTGAACCTTGCTCAACTTCAGTTTCTTCACCTGCACTGGCTGTTGCAGGGCTTCTCTGACACGATGCTGGACTTGGCACAGCAAAAATGCTCAGTACTGTGGCTGAATCACTGAGGAGATGAATGACTAAGCCAATCACCTGACCAAACAAAATATGTTCTAGATCTCTAGAACAGGACAGAGCTTCCTGCAACAGTGAAAATGTTCAGTATCTTTGCTTTCCAGTACAGAATATACTAATAAATACTAGCCATATGCGGCTGCTAAGCACTTAGAAATGAACCAGTGTGACTTAATTTTTAATTTTATTTAATTTTCATTCATTTTAACAGCCACAAGTGGCTAGTGGTTAATATATTGAACAGTGTAGCTCTACAATCACCATGGGAATACACAAAATTATGCACAATTTGGTTTGCTTATATTGTGTAATAAATTGAACATTAAAGCATAGTTTGCTCAAATAATTAAAATTTCCAAGGTGAAATTTCTTTTAACAGGGTGCACATGTTTTCAGGGCAGGAATTTTATCTTGTTCATCAACATCTTATATATAGTAGGCGTATTTTAAAACACTCTTTAGGTGAAGTGAAGATAGCAACTGCTAAAACTTGAAGACTTTGACATTTCTTTTTTCTTTCCACTTTAAGAATAGCAAGTAATTCTAAAAATCAGACAATCACCATTAAAATAAAACAAGACAAAGAATGATGTTATACTATCTGAACTGTATTTCCTCCACAAGCAGCTACCTCAAGTATTTACTTTCAGAAAAGGAACTAGAGAAAGAAAGAAGTTTCTTAATATGTCCCACATCTCCATCTCTGTTTCATCTCTGCTTGTACTATTTTGTCAAAAGCCTCTCACCCCAAACCCACCTTCATCATCCAAATTCTAAATGTACTATATCGTCTAGTTCATGTGCTGCGCGTTCATGAAGCATTCCCCTTGACAAAAAAAAAAAAAGGCTGGGATCTGGGAGTCGTCTCTGATGGTTCAATTCTGCTTTGTTCTACAGATGTTTGTCAAGTTCATTATACACAATGAACGTTACACAATGAATGTTAGCCCCATAGAATTTAATGTCTCACTTTTCTGAACTACCACCAATACCTATATGTAATATTTCATTTTTCATCATAACAAATTCAGAAAATTTACAGTCTTCTTGGGTTGAGTCAAGCATCTTTTACATATCTTGATTTGGAGTATTTCCAAACCTAGAGAAATACCTTTCATATGAAAAAGAAGAAATCAGAAACAAGAGGGGCCAGACACTGTCAGGCAAAACCATGCCACTGAGTGACAGAGAAGATATTCTTGGCAAAATCCCAAGCTACATTCCTAAAACAAGTCCCTGAAGAAATTCTGTTTTCTTTTAACACTTGAAAGAACCATCAGGTCCTCAGTGGATATTGCTTTTCTGTGATCCACCCATCAGCAGGAATAGTACCATCGTCATCTATATTTCTGGATCCAAGATATGTGCATCAGCATGAATTAGCTGACAACAAAATTCTTCTCATTTTTGAGCGCAGACGTTCATGGAAATTTCTTCTATCCTTTTAAGTGGAAAAAAACAAAAACCTCACGTAAATCTTACTAAAGAAAAGCAAGAAATAAGATTAACTATCCTCAATTGCGTTCTCACTGAAACTGAACAATTTAACTATTTCTCACAGCAGCTACTCCACATCTTTTCTCCTCTTTCCTTTCCCTTCACTCCTGACAAGTGGATTTTCCTCTTTAATGAGATATTTGAGGTCATGTGGTACATTGTACCTCAGCATCTGTCCTCTCCACCATGGAGCTCCCCTACCTTCATCCATCTTTCATCCTTTTCCCTCTGATCTCTAAATATTCCCTCCCAACACCAATACCTGAACCCATACTCTTGCTCTCCTTCTTTCCAGACTCCTCCAATATCTGTCAATCAGTAATGAACCCTCTACTCCCTAGTACATTCTCCTTACCTCTGCCTACAAACATGTTCATTTTCCCACTAAAAACAGAGAGAGAGACAAGGGGAAAAAAATATATCTTCCTTTCATCCTAGTGCTCCTATCTTTCTATTCCCATTCCTCTCTATTCTCAAATCCTGAAAGAGTAGTTTACAATAGTTAAGTCCATTCTTGATAATGTATTTATTCTATAACTAGTGGATTCTTCTACCTATATTATTTTACTAAAACTATCTTCTCAAAGGCCATCCATGAGCTCAAAACCACTAAACCAAGTGGTGTTAATCATGATACTACTGACTGAACTCTCATTAAAATGTTTTCATCTCTTGGTTTCCAAGTGACACAGTGATCTGGAGAATGAACATAAGAGCCAGCTTCTACATCAACAAAATGCCTACCATCCTTCCCTCACTCATAAGATTCGGGAAAAGAAACGATGGACTCATGCTGATTCCTTCCCCATGGGAGAAATACGCACATAGAATCTGATCTATCAGGTGAGCTCAGGAGTGCTATATAACCTCGGCACTGGCAATGTAAGCTTCTGATTCCTTGTACCCTTTTGTTGATTATCAGTCATAACAGCTCCTGTGATGTTGAAATAAAAAGAACAATGGAATTAAGTTGAGTTAGAGGGCTACTGTAACCAATTTCCCAGAAATTTGGATGGTTTTCTTTGGTAGAAAGGCTCTTTGAGGGAGTATAGCAGGGACCACACAGATAGTAGAATCTTCAGTGACCGCCGTAAAACAGGGTCACACCGCCTAAAAAAGGGACCTTTGAATTACAGAGCGTCCTTATCTCTTCATCCCCTCTTTGACCATTCTTGCCAACTTCTTCCTTTTTTTCTATTCGAATCCCCAAAGGGACGTATTTCTTAAGGCTTCATCTTTAAACTTCTCTTGTCTTCTTATTTTTCTTCCTTACCATTCTTATGTGCCACTACCCATTCATTTCAAGCATTTAACGAATCTTTTTTCCTCCTCAACCACTGTCTTAACAAATTTTCTTAATTTCCCAAACCAGCTCCTCTGCCTAACATTCCTCTTTCTGTTGATGGCCGCATCACTGCCCTAACTCAGGCAGATGTAAATCTTCCTTGAATTCTCTTTTCTTTTACTTACCCCACATAATCACAGTTCAGTTCTGCTGATTCTCACTAAGTGTTTCTCCTTTTTTTCCTTTTCCACTGCCACACCTTGTCAGGCCCTGATTATTTTTCACATGGGCCTCTCCAGGCCTCTTAATTTTAAATCTTAGTTCTAAAGTTTCTCCCTACTACATTGTACCCTTCCAGTTAAGTATCCTAAAGCACAGCTATTAGCTCCTATCTTGTCACCGATGAAAAGTTTTCATGGACTCCCCACTGCCTAGAGAACAAAGACCAAAATCCTTCAGTTCACTTTTTAAAACCTTCTATGCCTGACTCCAAGCTTTACTTTCCATTTTCCCTCCCACTACTCTCTTCCATAAAACCTACACTTCACCCTGTCTCAGCTCTGCCGTTCCCTAGACACGTCCCCAATTTTCATCCCTGCTCCGGTTTGCTCATGCTTCTTTCTTTGCCGAAAGCCTAACTCCTACCCCAATTCCATCTTAAACTGTCCAAATTCTACACACACAACAACCCCAGGGGACTTCGTTGGCAGCCCAGTGGTTAGGACTTAGTGCTTCTACTGCAAGCGGCTCAGGTTTGATCCCTGGTCAGGGAATTAAGATCCCACAAGCCACGTGGTACAGCCGGGAAAAAAAAAAAAAAAAAGAGCAAAACAACATCCAGTTCACCTGTCCTCCTTCATGAAGCATTCATCTTGACAAAAGGATGGAATCTGTCTTGTCAGTAGAGTCCTCTCAGATGTTTGTTCTGCTCTGTACTGTAGATATTTGTATATGGATGCTCTCTCCCTTGCTGCTGCTGCTGCTAAGTCACTTCAGTCGTGTCCGACTCTGTGCGACCCCATAGACAGCAGCCCACCAGGCTCCCGTCCCTGGGATTCTCCATGCAAGAACACTGGATTGGTTGCCATTTCCTTCTCCAAAGCATGAAAGTGAAAAGTGAAGGATAATAAACTCTGAGACAGAAACAATATTGTAACATCTTGTTTTTTCTGAAATGCTCAGCATAGCAGCCTACGGTAGATGGATCTAGAATACGCATTCTAGACACTCATTTTAAGATGCCAAAGAATGTCTGATTCTTTTGTGTTGAAAAAACAATTTTTGCTTTTAGAATCCTCAGAGAACTCTGAAGCTGCACTCTGCCAACAGTCTCATTACACACCGTTCCTGACGATATTAGATACCCTAATATCTTCAACTATTTCTATTTTTTTTAAGCTCCATTCTTTCTTCTCCTGCTCCTTCTCTACCTTATCATTTTTTCAGAGGCCATCTTTACTTTATCTCATGAAATTTAATATAGGTTATGATGTCACTTTTTCTTTTTCTTTGAAGACAGCAGCTAAACCCATCTGTCCTTCCTCAAAAAAAAAAAAGACAGAAAGAAAGATTTTGGACAGGGCAAAATTTCAAGATGTCATTTAGGAAGCAGTTTAGAGTATATCCTATTACAGTGCTATGTCACTATTTTTTATGAGCACCCTGCTCATTTACAGTCAGAATATAGAACCAGGTTTACTATTACTTCTCCCCATATATTAATATCTCATCATCATTAATTTATTATAGAAATATTTCATTCATTCTTCCATGTAGAGTTTATACGCTTAAAATCTCAACCTGGCATGTATTTTGTTTTGACAATGATAATTTAAAATGATACTTTCAAGAGTTTGGACACCTTTTTTTAACTACCAGCTATTTTCTCTATAAGTGAAGCAGGGAGAACTTTCTACCTTTGGTTTGGGCAATATTTGGTTGCCTGTTGAGAGAACTGTTGAATCTTTTGTGGTGATACTGATATTACAGTAGCAGCAAAAATTAAAGTAGCAACAATAATTAAATTAATTCTGGAATTAAAACAGTAGTAAGAGTACCGAATACTTTATTCATTCCAGTTTTCATTTATCTCAATGAAGAAAATTTTTTAATACCTATATATTAGTTGCATCATTCTAATAGCATTTGGAAATATCTATTGCTTTTACCAACATTTGTAAATCACATGGGGTTACTTGCTCAAAAGAACATGAGGTGCAGAAATGTTTCCATATGCTAGAAATAATTCTATCATTTTAATAAGGCAAGGGGAAAATGTGGTTTATTTTGCAAATAAATACTAAGCTATAGAAAGTGTCCTCAGGAGAATGAGGTATCTTCAAGGTTAACTATAAGCAGCTCTCCAGCCACCTGACATTACCTCCCAAGACAACATGGTGGTATAAAGTCAACTGTGATTTAAATAAGGCTTTTAATAATGTTACTATGGTTAAAGTAAAATTTAGTTTTTTTAATGTATTTATTTCTTTATTTTTGGCTGCACTGGGTTTTCACTGCTACATGAGCTTTTCTCTAGTTGCGGCGAGCAGGGGTTACTCTTCATCAAAGTGCACAGTTTTCTCATTATGGTGGCTTCTCTTGTTGCGGAGCACAGAATCCAGGCATGCAGGCTTCAGTAGTTGCTACCCTCGGGCTCTAGAGTGGGCTTCAGTAGTTGTGGCACAAAGGCTCAGTAGTTGTGGCTAGCAGGCTTAATTGCTCCAAGGCATGTGGAATCTTCCTGGACCAGAGGTCGAACCTGTGCCCCCTTGCATTGGCAGGTAGATTCCTATCCACTGCACCACCAGGGAAGACCCTAATTTAAAACTTTAAATTCAGTTAATCTTTAACTCTCATCTACTGATAATGAGGCCCACTCTTTTGTGACTCCTGTGATTATATGATCAAGAGAAAACAGGTTCTAACTTTTGAATTTCAAAATTACTCATCATTCTTACTCCACTGTCTAAACCTTTTAATCCAAGAGGACAATAAGTTTTTTGGGGGTGGGAGGAATGAACGCTACATTTAAGGCTGAAGTTAGTTAACAAATAAATTTTCAATTTCTATTCTTCTAAAAATGTTTGTAAAAATTTCACTTAATAATAGCACACTACCACAGAAGAAAGAAAAGGACCAGAAGCCCTCTGACAACAAGCAGATATTGTTAATACAAACCTCACCCAACTCCAGACCAAATGAGTAATAATACATTTCAATGGATACCAAACCATAGGTGACCAACTACATATACTGTAAGCAAATCTCCTACCAAAACAAAGATATTGTAACACTGTATGGTAAGTATCATTTATCTCCAGACTCTAATTCCTGTTACTAGAGATATGTACTATTTCTACTCTGTCTCAGAAGGCATCCAGAGTTCATTGTTTATTACTAGAAATAGGGAAAAAACAATTCAATGACCAAAGAAGTGAAATGTCCCCTAACTTGAACTCAATCTTACATGATTCAAGAACCAACCAAGCCTCATGAGAGTCCATTTTTCAAAGGGCTCATATCTACAATGTTCTTATAAACTATAACAAAGTACCCTGGGCCTGCATATAGCTGGGCCCTTTTATGCAATAGGGATATTAATCTTTATGTCCAATTTAGTATTTAATCTAAATACATTTCCAAAAGACAGCAAGTTAACAGATGTAACTATTTTACCTAATTTTGTCACAGTTAGCCATACTTATGATTGGCATTCATTTCTGAAAAATATCATGTTTCCTATAATCATAAATATTTGTTGGGCTGTCTAAAGTTCTCTAATATGGGAGAGTAAACGGTGTTTCTTAAATATCTTATTAAAGATATTGTTCTTTAGGCAGTACATTTTTCCATTATGATATATACACAGCAGTACACTAGATAACATAAGTGTTGTTAAACATCAGTGATTGCCTAACACACACACAAATGAAGATAAAGTTCTTTTTCCTTTGTTAAGACCAAATATTTGCCTTTCTACAAAAAGTCTTAAGTCTGAATGTTCTTAAGTTGAATTGAGTCTTGTTTCACAGGTAATTTGCTTCAAGCAAAACATTCCAAAAAAGATCCACATTTTAATCAATAATTCAAAAAGTCACAATACTAATGTAACTCTTTCATAGGAATTCTGAATATGGAAACAGCAAATATTTTTGGAAGCTGAAGGAAAAACAAAGAAAACATAAATAAATAAAGACAAGTAATGGAACACCAATCATGAGCCAGACACTGAAAAGAGAGTTAAGGGTACAGGCAAAGAGGGCCTTCCCTGACAGTCCAGTGGTTAGAACTCCATGCTTCCACTGCAAGGGGCCCACATTATTTTCCCACCATTTCCCTTGGTTGGGAAAATAAGATCCCCCAAGCCACATGGCACAGCCAAAACCAAAAAGGATACAGGCAAATAAAACACAGTCCTTGCCCTCATGAGTTTATAATCAATCTAATACCATTTTTCTTACATCAAAAGAGCTCAGGAAACTCAAACAGGGGCTCTGTATCAACCTAGAGGGGTGGGATGAGGAGGGAACTTGGAGGGAGGTTCAAAAGGGAGAGGATATATGTATACCTATGGCTGATTCATGTTGAGGTTTGACAGAAAATAGCAAAATTCTGTAAAGCAATTATCCTTCAGTAAAAAATAAATTAATTTTTTTTAAAAAAGCTATCCATATTGCCATTAACCCATGAATAAAAGATACGCATGCCTTACAGGAAACTCAACCCCTGGGATAATCTGCTTCCCTAAACAAGAGGCCAGCTAACATAGCCTTCCCATTTCTTTACATTTTGGGGTGATTTTATGCTATGTATTCAGTCATAGAGATATATAATATACATATTACTATAATGATAATGATGACGATGAAGACAGCAATGGCCAATACTTGTGTAAGTGTTCGTTAAACCTCAGATACTACACTAAACACCGTATTTATTATTCAGTCTATCCTTCACTGTAATCTTCACCATATCCTATTTGATAGCTACTATTATTATGTGTGACAGTGTTAGAATTAAAAGATCACTGTTTGATCAAAAAATTATTAGATAAAAATAAAAGACAAATATATCAAATTAAGAAATCTAATTCTACTTTTTGGTTGATTCATCTATCTAGAACCACAGTTCAGTTCAGTTCAGTTGCTCAGTCGTGTCCAGCTCTTTGAGACCCCATGAATCGCAGCATGCCAGGCCTCCCTGTCCATCACCATCTCCCGGCGTTTACCCAAACTCATGTCCATCGAATCAGTGATGCCATCCAGCCATCTCATCCTCTGTCGTCCCCTTCTCCTCCTGCCCCCAAGACCTCCCAGCATCAGGGTTTTTTCCAATGAGTCAACTCTTCGCATGAAGTGGCCAAAGTATTGGAGTTTCAGCTTCAGCATCAGTCCTTCCAATGAAGACCCAGGTCTGATCTCCTTTAGGATGGACTGGTTGGATCTCCTTGCAGTCCAAGGGACTCTCAAGAGTCTTCTCCAACACCACAGTTCAAAAGCATCAATTCTTCAGTGCTCAGCTTTCTTCACAGTCCAACTCTCACATCTATACATGTCCACTGGAAAAACCACAGCCTTGACTAGACGGACCTTTGTCGGCAAAGTAATGTCTCTGCTTTTTAATATGAATCATAGGTAACAGCTTAATTGGGAAACCCTAACTATAAGTTATAACTACCTGCTCTTCAGCAAAATATATGCAAAGGTTAAGATAAGAGAGGAGACAGGGAAAAAAGAAGAACCGTACACATCTCCTATACATATCTCCTATCCTCTTAAACCTGTGTCCCAAAAAAGTCAATTTGTATTATCAAAGAACTTACACCAAAGACTTTGATCTAAAGAAATATCTTTAACCTGTGATGAAATTTAAAGATTTAGGAATTAATTTCTTCAGTTATTTATTCCACTGCGATCTAATAACTTTTTTCATTTGACACTACCTTTCTATTTCATTTTCAAAAAAAAAAAAAAGTCCATGCTTGCATATTCAGTTGTGCCTGACTCTGCAGCCCCATAGACTGCAGCCCACCAGGCTCCTCTGTCTATGGGATTTTCCAGGCAAGAATACTGGAATGGGTTGCCATTTCCTACTCCAGGGGACTTCTCAACCCAAGGACTGAAACCCAGTCTCTTGGGTCTCCTGCACTGGCAGGCAGATTCTTTACCACTGTGCTACGTGGGAATCATTTGACTAAAAGATTATCTTGAAAAGAAGCATTTTCCAATTCCCCAAAAGGTATCCCCCAATTGAAATCAGGATACCCCACTGAGAGTGGAGAGTTCTAAAACTCCATTGATAAACACATACCTTCAAATCCCAAATTTACTCAGTCTCAAAACTGCAATCCCTACAAGGAACAAAACAGCCCCTCCTTCTCTAAGATGCTGTTTGGGAAGACACCTCTCTTTTCATGACCCTGAACTGGCATGAATCTAGCAAACTTCTTTGGCTAAAGTCCTAATTACAGTAATACTTAACTTTTTTAATAGTCATAGAAGTCTTTAAGTATTTTGTGAATGCTATGGAGTTTCTTCCTGGAGTAACATTCCTGAGTACTTACACTTAAAATTTCATACAATTTCAGGAGTTCTAAAGACTTACTGAAGCCCAGTTATGGACCTTAGTTTAAAACTCTTGGTCTGTTTCCTCATCAATTACATACCTTTCTCTAGCATAGGAGCTTGGGATCATATGTGAAAATAATAGAGCAAAACTTTTTGCAAAAAAAAAATCAGTTAAAAGAAAAATGTTAAATGTCTCAAAGTGGAAGGGATACTTGGCAATTTGGGTACCACTAGACTGGTTGGGCTCCTCTGGTGGTTCAGTTGGTAAAGAATCTGCCTCCAATGCAGGAGACCTTAGTTCAATCCCTGGGTTGGGAAGATCCCCTGGAGGAGGGCACAGCAACTCACTCCAGCATTGCTGCCTGGAGAATCCCCATGGACAGAGAAGCCTGGCGGGCTACAGTCCACGAGATCACAAAGAGTTGGACAGAACTGAGCGACTAAGCACAGACTGGTTGTACACCAAAACATTTCACCAAATGGCACAAGTGAAACCATCTAGAAGTTACCACAGTCTTACTGGGCACAAAGTCTATTATTCTCTCAGACTATCACTGACATTTTCTTGCCTTATATGTTTCAATACCATTTAACCAAAGGAAAATTTTGACATTCTAGTACATTTGTATTTTCCTTACTCTACCTGTCCCATATCTGGAAATCAGTTTAGCTTACGGTGGGTTTTATTTGTTGATTTTTTTTTTTCATTTTTTGATTTTATAATGTAACTGTCCAGAGTTGTAGAGAGAAGGGAGACTTTGCTCTTTCTTTGGCTAGAATCAGTATGCCTGAAGAAGTATTTCAATATAGCAATACATTCAAGCTAGGCATGAGTATTTCTCTCTGGTTAAGGGCTCCCTGATCTACCTAAAAATCACAATGACTCTGAAATACATCTCTGCATATTCCCAATCTTGCAGACTTCAAAGAGTTGCTATCAAACAGCTAACAATCTGCAAGGTCCATAAGGGCAGGGTTTGGTCACTATACTACGCCCAGTGCTTAGCAAGCCTGACACACAGCAGTTGCACAAAAAACACACGTACACTGCACTGATGAAACTTTTAAACCGGCTACTACTTCTACCACTAAGTATGTGGGCTCAGCAAGTTACAAAACATCTGAGACAGTTTATTTATCTAAAAAGAGAGAACAGCAATCCTCATAGAGTTATTGCTAAGATTAAGTAAGATCAAGTACACAAAGCATAACATAGTAGTAACAAAAGCACTGTAATTATCCTTTAAAGGAGACCTACATTTTGAGGCCTGTTAGGATGACTATAGCTGAATTTTTAAATATAACTACATTATAAACAAATGTGATTCAAATTAATTTTATGACATTTTTATAAAATAAATAATTATAAAGGATCCCCAAAAAACTAGGAAAAGAAATATTAAATATAGAGAAAAAGAGCAGGGGAAATCTCATAAATCTCAGTGTTTCAAAAGAAAACTATTTCCTTATATATTTGTGGCTTAAAACACAACTAACATTTTCCAAGTGACAAACCTGGCGCAAACATAGCAACTGGGAGATTTATTTTTGCTAAAATTATTATCCAGCACTGTCAAAAAAAAAAAAAAATCCTTACTTCTTAAAGGCATCCTAAGATGAAATTGTCCTAGTGGTGAAACTTTTAAAAAGTCCATTAAAATGTGCTTTAGTTTTCTTTTTCCTTCTGGTGCCAGTTTCTTTAAAAATTAAGTCTAAAGCGCCATCTACTGTGTCTGTCTGGATCACATCATTTTTTGTTCATTTTATCAGAGTGCTAGAGAAATGCAAAATGTAGTAAATTAAGACTTTGTTACTTTAAAATTCTATTCCAAAAAAATTAGAGGGTGTGCTTTTTTCCCCATTACATATTTTTATACATATACTTAGTGTAACTGCCTACCTAAACACACACACACACACACACTTTCATATCTGTGCAATCATTTTTCCTGCTTTCTTTTCACTTTCTAATTAGTAGGAATAAACTCACTATAAGAAGAGTATCACAGTAGGGACCAAATACTTACTCCTGTATATTAGAAGAACAAGTAATAACAGTAGCAAAGTCTGACTGAGAGTTTTTGTTGTTGTTCAGTCGCTAAGTTGTGTCTGACTCTTTTCGACCCCATGGACTGCAGCACACCAGGCTCCTCTGTCCTCCATTATTTCCCAGAGTTTGCTCAGATTCATGTCCATTGAGTTCGTGATGCTATCTAACCATCTCATTCTCTGCCGCCCCCTTCTTTTCTTGCCTTCAATCTTTCCCAGGATCAGGGTCTCAAGCCTTTTCACCACAAGGCTGTGATCCATGAAATTGGACTGAAAGTTTACTGTGTGCCAAATAGTATTTTAAGTGCTTTTGACTCAATATCTCAAGTAATTGTCACAATAATCCTTCGAGACAGCTGTCATTAGTATTATCTCCATTTTACAGATAAGGAAACTGAGGCACAAAGTAGTTATTCAAACTTTGCCCAAGGCAGCACAACTAAGTGTGATCAAACTATGTTTAAATCCAGACATTCTGGGTCTGGAACCCATCTCTTTACCATGATATCAAATATTACTATAGGTAGGTTCAAATAATGATTAATCAGCCTTCTGTCATCAGAACTCCATAGGACAAACTCTACATCACACTTTACCTTAATACATTATAATATCATTATCTCTCCCTATAGGCTTTTTTTGTATACATCTGTTTTTTCAGAGGTGTTATTTTAATGCAAAGAACTTTTTAAAATACCTGGGCCTTACTCTGGAGATTCTGATTCATTATGTCTGAGCTGAAATTTGAAAGCCTTGCCAAATTTGACACAGTCAGTCTGGGGCCCAGAATTTAGAACAATAGAGCTCTAAGACATAGTTTTCTTGGGCTATCCATCTGTTCTTAAATTAGAAGTTCTCCTTACTTTTCTCAAAGAGTTTACACACAGAGAACTGATGGTGCAACTGTCATAAATTTGGATGTTGTGTTTTACTGACTTTCAAGATACAAAAGTATAAGATTGATAAATGGAAATTCTTAATTCTGTTTTAATAATTTTAGAAGAGTAGGGAAGAAATGAAGTAAGCCTCCCTCACTGCTTTCTGTATACAAACTCTTTTCTGACCTTCCAGATAACTTATTCTCTGTACCTGTGATTTTTCAAAAGTTACTCCATGAATTCTCATTGAGGGGGAAAAGGGAAGACAAAAATTAAGCACCATTCCCATCCTGCCCTCATTTAATCAAAATACATCATAGACAAAGTCTAAAAACTACTGACTTACTCCACTGACACTAGTACAACTCACTGCTATCTGTTGCACATGAATTTACCACCACGTCAGGGGAAAAAAAATCTTGAAGTAAGGGTCTATGACTACTCTTGTGAAGTAAATGAACAGATAGATGGATGGATGGATGGATATAGACAGCTAGCCCAGAGCCTCTGTGACAGTGACTATCTTATTTATTAACCCACGGGGTCTTTTTTAATTATATGGATGGAAGTTTTAATGAGAAAATATCAATGTATTAAATGAATCTGAAGTTACTATTCAACCTCTTCATTCCTCCTTAAGAGTACAGTTGGGGGACACAGAGTTCTAACAATTTTAAAAAGACTTCACTTATAAACATGGTGTATCTATAATGTAATGAAACAAGTGTTTTAACAACACTATCATTACATATCTATTTGAGTGACATTTGTGAAATAAAGCACTCAAGAACTTACTCTAAAAGAAGGCCTGGCTATTTGCAACAACATGGATGAACCTGGAGGACACTCTGCTAAGTGAAATAATTCAGAAAGAGAAAGACAAATGCTGTACGATCTCACTCATATGTGAAATCTAAAAATGTCAAACTCACAGAAACAGACAGCAAAATAGTAGTTGGTCAGGGCTGGAGTGGGGAAAAATGGGGAGATGCTTGACAAAGGGACAGTAATAAGATGAATGAGTTCTGGGGACCTAATGTACAGTGTGATGACGACACTTAGAGATGCAGTATTTTATACTTGAAATTTGCTAAGAAAGTAAATCTTAAGGGTTCTCAACAAACATAAAACAGTAGTAGCTATGTGAGACGATGGGTGTGTTAACTTGATTGTGGTAATCACTTCTCACTATATACATATATCAAACCATTACCTGTACACCTTGTGCGTGTCGTTTGCTCAGTCACTCAGTCATGTTCAACTTTTTGTGAACCCATGGACTGTTAGCCTCTGTCCATGGAATTTTCCAGGCAAGAATACTGGAGTGAGTTGCCATTTCCTTCTCCAGGGGATCTTCCCAACCCAGGGATTGAACCCGCATATGTGGCATCTCCTGTAGCGGCAGGCAAATTCTTTACCACCACTGAGCCCCCTGGGAAGTCCTCTGACCACTGGCTACATCAAAAATCAAAAATAAACCTAAAAAATTAAGACCTGCCACCCCAGAAAATAGTGAAAAGGATGTATCCTAGGAACTATTTCCCCAACAAGGAGCACGCATAAAATGAGTATACAATCTTCCACGAGCATTTGGAGGGAAAACAGCACTCATGTGGATATACTACTGCTGGCACTAGCAAAGAAACTTGGACACCATATCGTTAAATCACTATGCTTTATAATTACAACTATTACCACAGTAGTTTTCATTTTCTATATATCAAAATATTCTTTGTCCTACATCTTCCTTTCATGAGAGGACTCAAAGCCAAGTCCTTTATAGGGACCCCACACTCTTCCCCTTGGAGGACTTGGCAGGCTTTGTAGTTCAACAAATTGACATTAGTCCTGCTATCACATAAACCTTCACTTCAGGTTTGGTGTGTCTGCTACCACATTGCCCAATTCTCCCAGTCTTCCAAATACTATGAAGAAGCTTCCCAGAAATTCCTGTTTGGATCAGCAAAAACTATTTGGTGTCATCAGCAGATTTCACCATTTCCTTTTGGAGTCATTAAAACATTAAACAAGCACGATCTTGGTATCAACCCTCGGAGTTCCGACGATTAACCTCTCCCCAGCTGAAGTCAAGCCATTCTTGGTTATGTTGTGATTCCCATCGTAGGACCAGGACGTGTTTATTTGCTAAAAGCTTAAACTCTGGTGGATATTTTTTAACTGAAAGTTGCAAAATGCATTAGGAAAGTAAGGAGGAAAAAGTTCCCAAAGGAAAGGCCAAAGAAACCAGCAAAGAGAAACAGCTCCAACTTGAGTAGTCCTATTCAAGCACTCAACCACCGCATATTCCACTCTTTCTGAAACCTCGAGCAAAGGCTGACCTTTGCCCTCCAAGTATTTGCTTCTTTTCTAATCATATGATAAACCTTATTAAGTACATTTGAAAATTCTATATAAACTATAACTAGCAGATCCAACTACCTTATCAGCTTTTTCCCCTTTTTATTACATTTGAAGGGAAAAAAGCTAACAGCCCTCACTCAGAAAGTGATAAGGCAAACAAACAGCTTCCTCCTCAGTTGAATGTGTACTCTGACCCAGAGAAATCACTCTTTCTTGAATTCAAGAGCAAATTTGCTTGAAGCTTTCATTCCGTTTTCCAAGCCTGCTCTCTGCAGCTGCATAAAAGATGAGACATGGGAATGAAAGAAAACTAGATTGGAGCCAAAAAGCAATACTGTCCGTATGCAAACTCACTCAAAGAGCAGCGAGGCTTCTATACATCCCTTTTCACTTTTGCCATCCTAGCAGAACCCTAGCCAAAAGGAGGAGGCAATGTACTATATCTGTCCAATCCTGTTGAAAACGACTTCCCACATATAATCAAGGAAAGGATGAGTTCACTGGACGCACCTCCCTGCCTCCCCCACCCATCCCCCAACACCCTCTCCCCACTCCCATCCCTAGTCTTGACCAGCCCGAGGTGGTGTCAGATCAGCCTTTAGCTCTAAACTACATGCAATGAGGCAAGATCAAGGGAATGACTGGAAAGACGCTCACAGGTCATCATCATCTTAAGATGCCCGTGGAGTAAGAGAATGGCAGAGACACTGCAGCTGTAAGCAGAACTTACTTCATCTGTCTTACCCCATGCACCATCAAGGCAGAATCTTCCCCTCCCAAAAGGCTGACTGTGCAGTAGACGTTCAGAAAGCCTGGCAGTGCACTAGCCTCCATGCAAAGGTGTCAGGTAAGCATAACCCCAGCAATCTACTCAGGCCAACAGTGAAGTGCGCAATTGAAAAAGTTCACTCTCAAAATCAAGGGCTTCCCAGGTGGCTCAGACGGTAAAGAATCTGCCTGCAATGGAGATGACCTGGGTTCAGTCCTTGGGTCAGGAAGATCCCCTGGTGAAGGGGATGGCAAACCACTCCAGTATTCTTGCCTGGGAAAGCCCATGGACAGAGGAGCCTGACGGGCTACAGTTCATGGGGTTGCAAAGGGTCAGACACAACTGAGTGACTAAGACACACATGCACCAAGATCAAACTCTGCTGGGATTAGAAGGGCATTCTCAAGGATTTCTACTCAGATGTCATTATAGCTCCATGTTATTTTTAATGCTGTTCTTTGGATTTTGCCCCACACAGAATTCCCAAGTCACAAGAGGATCATGAACAATGTCCAGATGTATAAAATGCAAAAATACCTCCCTCCTACTTGTGGATTCCAAGATAAACACCACAAGAAGCACGTGTGACTAAACTCAGGGTCCATTCCAAATTAAATACTGCATCATGTGCGCAGTGCAGGGCTTCAAAACAAAACTGCATAAATATTCTACACGGTTCACAAGCCCAACTTGGGCAAGCGCATGACCACATTGTAAGAAGCAAACATGAATTGAAGAGTAGGAGTAAAGGGTGAGAAAAGTCTCAGGCATGACCTTTCCCAGAAAATTGGTGCTATTTTCAGCCAACACTTGTATGATACAGGACATAGATGAAAGAAGAAATAGTATTTTTCTTTGTTTTCTTTCTACTGATGGCTCTCAATTCTAAAACCACCCAGCAAATAGGAAAACCCTACAAACACTTCAAAATACCTAGCTAAGTCATGCACAAAGATCATTAAATATACACACACACGTACACACACATGCACAAACAGAGGTAATGAATACTTAAATATCTAGCCAGCCAGTCCAGACAGAATCCTTTTGACTTATAAACTGGGTTCTACACAGAGTACACGGAACCTTAGGGAGCACAGATATAGAGCATTCGGGTCATATGAAAGAAATCTACATTATTTTTATTATCTTTCAAAAAATTAAAGTAAAAAAAAAAAGGATGAGTGGATGAATAGATACTGTTCAGAGAAAGTCTGGCTGAGTTCAGTCTTTCTCCCATAATTTATCCTACGTAAATGCTTTTAATGAATTAAGATTGGGAAATGTTTACTAAAATATCTTGATTTTTTTAAACTTATATACCACTTAATAGATATAAAAGAATATGTATACTATGTAGGTTACTGAAGCATAATGATAAAATATATACTCATGAGCCCATCACCCAATTTATGAATCAGAATATTCCCAATCCCAATGAAGTTACACATCAGCTCCTCTTGAATTCCATTCTTCTGTCTCCCGCCCGAAGATCATCAATATTCTGAATAATGCATTTATTTTATTCTTGCCTCTTATAAAATAATTTTTACCACAACTGATGGCATGTTCTAATGTATTTGCTAATCCCTCTTTGTGCATGCTTCTACAATGGGGAGGGAAGAAAAAGTAAAGTCCTTCAAGTGTTAGTCACTCAGTCGTGTCCAACTCTACAACCCCATGAACTGTGTAGCTCACCAGGCTCCTCTGTCCATGGAATTCTCCAGGCAAGAATACCAGAGTGGGTAGTCATTCCCTTCTCCAAAGGATCTTTCTTACCCAGAGTTCTAACCAGGGTATCCTTCATGGTAAGGCAGATTCTTAACCATCTAAGGCACCAGGGAAGCCATTACCTCAATGTATTTTTTTTAAAAAAAGAAATATCTTTTTGCCTATCTCCCCGCAAATTTAAATACCTCATGATCAGAAATTATGTCTCTAACTTACCAGTACCTAACAAAGTTATGGGCATAGAATAAGTGCTAAATACTTATTTTACAATTCATCTTTCGCATCAGAGCCTCAATGTTTTAAATGTTCCACAGTAGAGCCAGTCAGCAACAATAAAGATTGCTTCTTTAATCATTCCCTTTCTTCTATGACAGACCTCTGGGAACCAAGGACCAAGTTTATCAATTATCTTCCTAGATTCTGAGTCAATATATAATAACAGTCACCACATGACCTCATCACACACTAGATAAAATCTTAGGTGGTACTGAAATCATCAAATAAGACAAGTCCTCTTAGAGTCATACAGTGCTGACTTCTTACTTGGAGAGCACATTATCACACACAAAAGTTTAATATGTATTTGAGCTACATTTAACCAGACATGCCAATGAGACATGGAGGTGTCAACTGTTTTTTACTTAAAGACAGCATCGTCTACAAAGCAAACCAAACTGATAGAGAAGTCCCCACTATGACAGCAGAGAGTTTCACAATCACCTTAAACATTACTTACTGAACACAAGTCTTCAAGGCTGTGTTCTTAAGGATAAACCTACAACTTCAACTACATGACCATTATGCAAAATGGTTGATTACAAATTTGTCCATCAGCCCAGAACAGCAAAAGTAGACAGTTTATGCCATTCTGGACTCAAAATTTTATTGTGCAACCTCTCCTAAAAGTATGTTAGAGAACTTCTCTGTCATTTCTTTATTCTGAACAGAGCATAGATTAAGAAGAAAGAAATATCTCTCTCGGTATAAAAAGGAGTCAGGAGAGAATGTGCCAGAAGAACTTAGGCCAGTTGTAAGACATCAGTCTACAGGATCTTTCTAAAGAGACAACTGTACCGTTATTCCGAAAGACTTAACAATTTACACTTTAGAAAGAAAAGTTTAGGGAACTGTTCACACAAGTGCACCTATAATCTGGAATTAGTGCTATTATTAAAAAAACACAAAAATTTAAAAAAAAATTTTAAGTACTGCAGCATATGCCAGGCTACTTTACCAAACCCAAACCTTGTTACATTAATACAGCTGAGAAGTCTTGGTCAAGAATCCATAACGGTTTTGATAGGTCGTTCTAGGAAAAAGTTTCGGGACATTGAACATCATTCTCAGAAGACTCCTAGTATTCTTTTTCAAACTCTCCATGGAAAAAAAGAAGAAAAAAAAATCACTCATCTGTACCTATCACTTGCTACATATGACCATTTCTTAATTTATCTCAGTTGAGTTTAAAATATCTTCACTGTTACCAGTACACTTTGATATCAAGCTAAAGGTGTGGTAAGGGGACCAAGACTGTTCTTGACCACAGGATGAGACTAGCCGGAAAGACGTGCAAGTGATCACAACCACCTCACTGTGTCCCTCCGTGTTCATGTTCATCAGAGCAGTTCACCTGCCCATGACTAGGAGAAAACCTTGACACAGACATTACATTTTCTCCTCGTACCTCCCCTTCATCATCTAAATTAGGTGTTTGGTAGCCGAAGGGAAACTCTCACTGAACCTACCTACAGTCAAAGAAAGATAACAGCTTGCAGCACTATGATATTGATCAACTGTGAGGATATTTCTCAGATAATGATTTGACTAGAGCTGAACTACTGCCATCCCTGCTGGAACCAGTTGGTCCTTTGTTGCTTTTTGTTTTGTTTTTAGCTGTATCTCTAAAAGCATACACTGTCTAAACCACAAAAGAGGGAATTCTTCTTTTCTCACAGTCACAGAGAGTGACTGTTAACTAGGTATGGGGTTTCTTTGGCGTGGGGGGTGGTGATGAAAATGTTTTGGCATTAGATAGTGGTGACAGTTGCACAAATTTGTGAATATGCTAAAAAAAAAGTCTTATCTACTTTAAAAGGGTGAGTTGTATGATATGTGAATTATATCTCAATAAAGCTGTTTCTAAAACATTTCTGTTATTTGAAGGCTTTTTGTAATGTGTTCTTTATAAAACAACAAGCATTTTGAGGTCTATAATGATACATCTATTTCATGATGGGCATTATTGAATAGTAAAGCTCTCGCATTCAACAGATGTTGGTCTACTGTCACTGACTCTGGGGGAGTAGAATTCACCCACTGTGAAATCTGTCTTCCTGTCTTTTGCTCCTCAACTCAACTTTGACAACTTCAATGCACATCTTTGTAAGACAAAGTCCTCAGCAGGCCCTAGAGCCTGAAGTATTAATAATAGGTGCCATAAGTCCCTATTATATTAGAAATATAGAGAACTACAGCTGGGCTATTTACCTATGGTGAAGCAATGGAATTCAGCATTAAAATTTGAGTTGGATTGTCAAATCCATCTCTATCTGATGAAGGGTGCATCATTTGGTTATCTCTGAAAGTGTACTCTCATCTTATACTTCAAGTCTACACACTCTCTCATGCATATGAAAAGTGTTAAAGAAAGGGCTTTCTGGCATATTCAAAAAACACCTCTTGGAGAAGGGAGCCCTATTAGGAATCTATCTTTTACCAAGTTCACTGCCGAATAGATTTACTCACCCTTTCAGCCAAAATTTGTTGAGCACTCACACCTGCCAAACATTGGGACTACATAAATGAGTTAAATTCGTCACACATAAAAGAACTCACCACTACGGAGACACACAGAATGCCTTGTAAACAGGTAACAGCAGCAGCGTGCTACAGCTGAGGAGGAATACTGGGCTGTCGGGAGAGTGCTCAAGGCCACAAGCCTGAATTCTGGAACAAGCCAAGAAGGCTGCAGACTCTAATCAGGAGCTGGCTACTGAGGGCCCTCTCTGAACCCATCATTTATTCAACACACTTGGACACCTCCACACTCCCTCACCTGTTAATAACAGCCCAGTAATGAACTATATGCTCTGAATTTCTGAAGAATTAGACCTCAAGCAGCTAATTTTCAAAAACTTTTATCAGAAAAATTTCTTTGAAATTCTAGAAAAGGTTTTCTCCAGCAGAGGAATGAAACAGAGAATATGAAACAAACAAAACTAAAATTTTAAAGTATTCTTTTTCATATTATTTAACATAATCCACAAAGAAAGGGTCAAGATTTTAAGTTCAGATTTTTTATGCTCCTTTTACCTTTATAAACTCTCAGAGAGTAGGGAGAACATCTTGTTAACCATGGTATCCTCAGTTGACTCTCATTAAATGAGAGTCAAATGAATAAACACAGAAATAAATCAGCAACAAGCGGCACGGGAGCCATTTTCCTGAGGTAGTTACTGATGGTATTTGACAACCTCCTTCACAGTATACCTGTTTACTTTCTCCTCTTCTCTCTTCTTGCCCTTCGACTTCTTTTCTCTCTATCGTCATCTCTTCCTTTCTTCTGTTCTCTCTTATTTTAAATGTGTCTTAGGACTGGCACCAACTCTTCTCACTGGCCACTGCTTTGCTACACTGACCCCACCGGTAGCAAAGAAGACCTGCATTTGCTAATTACAAAGCACCCCCTAGTGGTCTAAGCTCCCTTTATCCAGAGGAACCACATAATAAAACTGGAAAACCTCAAAGTTAACCAAGAAATGGGTGTCCCCGGTGGTTCAGTGGTAAAGAATCTGGTTATCAAGCAGGAGACCGGGTACTGGGTCGGGAAGATCCCCTGAAGAAGGAAATAGCAACCCACTCCAGTATTCTCGCCAGAGAAATCCAACAGAGAGAGGACCCTGGTGGGCTACAGTCCATGGGATTGCAAAAGAGTTGGACACTGAGCGACCAAATAACAACTAAGAAATACCAATGAATTGCAGTATCTGCTGTGCCAGTTAGGTCTTTTAGCAGCCCCAGATACATTAAACCAGACCTCCTCTGAGGATTCTGATTTGTCAGGTCAAGGGTGAATTTCAGAGGTTTTCTTGTTCTGCTTTGCTTTAACTTTCTATATGATTCTTATGATCACATAAATTTGAGAAACACTGTCCCAGGAGGAAATAATTAAATCTCTGAGTATGGCAGGCCTGCTCTATGAGATGGAGCTCATGTATTTCCCAGGTCCTTCCTCTTAATCTACACCACAAACAAACAAAAAGTTTGCCATTTCCACAAATAGTACTGCATTTCCATATCTGTCTTCTTAATCCGTACTTTTCTTGGGATGATTTTCTCTCTTTACTCATTTGGTAAATATTATTTAAAGTACTTCGAAGCCTCTGTTTGGGCTTCCCATGTGGCGCTAGTGGTAAAGAACCCATCTACCAATGCAGGAGACATAAGAGACACGGGTTCTATCCCTGGGTCGGGAAGATCCCCTGGAGGAGGGCATGGCAACCCACTGCAGTATTCTCGCCTGGAGAATCCAACGGACAGAGGAGCCTGGTGGGATACAGTCCACAGGGTCGCAAAGAGTCAGACACGACTGAAGCAACTTAGCACAACACAGCAACAACCCTCTATTTTATTACATTTACTTGTTTATAAATTAATTTTTTTAGGACTACGGATTATCAGAGGGCAGGAATAATGTTCTAACTTTTCCTGTGTTCCCAGCAGATTAACTGATGTTCCCAGGTCATATATTACAGAATGACCATATTTTATAGGAACTTAACTACCATAAAATCTTACATAATATTAAAACTTTAAAATAATAAACTTCATTTTGATTATCTTTTTCTCCCCTTGCAATTTTTCTTTATATACTCACTCTATACATCTGTATAGTATATATATTAACTGTTGCTCATTCATGTCTGACTCTCTGCAACCCCATGGATTGCAGCACTGAGTGAGAAATTAGATAAGAAATAAATATCATTCCATATTTATATTGAGAAATACTTCTGTGACACAAAACTGCTACATTTTCTATTATAACCAAAGCGTACCAAAAAATGCAAAGTCTAAGCCAAACAGTAAAATTTTAATTTGCTTGCAATCAATCTCCAACTATAAAATAACTTTATAGTGAAGAATTCCACATACAAAAAAGGTCACTATTATATTGGGAGAACATTATCTTATTGCCAGAAGTCAGTGGCGTATAAGTTATCTTGGGAGGATAAAATAAATTATTATATAAAAAATTCAGTTGCTTTTTATACCTAAATTGACAATTGAAAGTTTTTTCTCTTGTACTATTCCATGCTCATTGTAAAAACAAGACATTCTTACAAACATATAGTGTCATACATACAAAAATAAAACCTGATAAATGCTTATAAATATACATACATATATTTTAAATTCTTTCAACTAATAATAAGCAATAGTTTCCCCCCACCCATGCCCTGAAAAAGAAAAAGACTTTCTTTCTTAGACTGTGGAATGATTTTTCAGCTAGTCCAACAGTCAGCTTCAAGCTGTTGGTTTGACAGTTCAATTACAGATGCTGAAGGAGCTAAATACTAGACTTCTAAACCCACATTCCAACTATGGGTGGTCTAGGAGAATGGTACTAAGCTTTCCAAACCTTCACAGACTACAGTAATTACCTACTTCCTTGTGCATATGCCATACTGCAGTGTAAGTTGCTTTAAGCTGGGAACAGTTTATCCCCTAGCTCTCTGAAAGAGCTATGAATCTCCTTCAGAAAAGTCAAACACATCAAATGTCAGTTCAATCTTCTTCTTAGAGACATGTTCCCTGGGTCTTACATCCTTCTGCCCTAACTGTATTTACTTTAACCTCCAGACCTGCTATTTAGCTGTTATCCTGGACTTTATTTCCTCATCATTCTAGGAATTTCCTTATGTCTCTCTTGTGTTATATCCTATTTTCCTAATAGCTTCCCAAGAAAGGATGTATTAGGAGATAAATTTTCTGAGACCTTGCACATTGGAAAATATTGTCACCTTATCCTTGTAACTAACTGTTTGGCTGGACATAGAAATCTATGTTTGATCATTTTCCCTCAGAACGTTAAAGGTACTAATCCACTGTCTACTTGCATTCTGTATTACTTTTGAAAAGTCTGACAAACTGCTAATTTCTAATCGTTTCTTTGTGACTTGCTGCTTCTCTCTGCTGCTCTAAAATGTCTTGGTACTATGTTTCTTCCCACCCAACTCAACCCCCTATTCTTAGTGCTGAGCACTTTCCATTTAGGAATTCTTGTCCTTCAGTTCTGGAACTTTTTCTTGTCCTATTTCACTCATAATTTCCTCTTTTCATTTTCTCTGGTCTGAGAGTCCCATTAGGAAGGAGTTAGACCTCCTACATGGATTCTCTATGACTTTTGCATCCCTCTGACTTTCATTTTCTGAGAGATTTCCTCAGCCTTCCAAACTACTATTTTTCATTTTGCTATTATATTCAGTGAGCCCTTTTCCCCTGAATATATGGTTTTGCAACTTGTTATAAAGTGGTATGGACCGAACAGAAGCAGTAGATATTAAGAGGTGGCAAGAATACACAGAAGAACTCTACAAAAAAGATCTTCATGACACAGATCATCACAATGCAGTGATCACTCACCTAGAGCCAGACATCCTGGAATGTGAAGTCAAGTGGGCCTTAGAAAGCATCACTACGAACAAAGCTAGTGGAGGTGATGGAATTCCAGTTGAGCTGTTTCCTGCAAGATGATGCTGTCAAAGTGCTGCACTCAATATACCAGCAAATTTGGAAAACTCAGCAGTGGCCACAGGACTGGAAAAGGTCAGTTTTCATTCCAATCCCAAAGAATGTTCAAATTACTGCACAGTTGCATTCATCTCACAGGCTAGCAAAGTAATGCTCAAAATTCTCCAAGCCAGGCTTCAGCAATATGTGAACCATGAACTTCCAGATGTTCAAGCTGGTTTTAGAAAAAGCAGAGGAACCAGAGATCAAATTGCCAACATCTGCTGGATCATCTAAAAAGCAAGAGAGTCCCAGAAAAACATCTATTTCTGCTTTATTGACTATGCCAAAGCCTTTGACGGTATGGATCACAGCAAACTGTGGAAAATTCTGAAAGAGATGGGAATACTAGACCACCTAACCTGCCTCTTGAGAAACCTGTATGCAGTTCAGGAAGCAACAGTTAGACCTGGACATGGAACAACAGACTGGCTCCAAATAGGAAAAGGAGTACATCAAGGCTGCATATTGCCACCCTGCTTATTTAACTTATATGCAGAGTACATCATGAGAAATGCTGGGCTGGAAGAAGCACAGGCTGGAATCAAGACTGCTGAGAGAAATATCAATAACCTCAGATATGCAGATGACACCACCCTTATGGCAGAAAGTGAAGAAGAACTAAAGAGCCTCTTGATGAAAGTGAAAGAGGAGAGTGGAAAAAGTTGGCTTAAAGCTCAACATTCAGAAAACGAAGATCATGGCATCTGGTCCCATCACTTCATGGCAAACAGATGGGAAAACAGTGGAAACAGTGGCTGACTTTATTTTGGGGGGCTCCAAAATCACTGCAGATGGTGACTGCAGCCATGAAATTAAGACACTTACTCCCTGAAAAGAAAGTTATGACCAACCTAGACAACATATTAAAAAGCAGAGACATTACTTTGTCAACAAAGGTCCACCTAGTCAAGGCTATGGTTTTTCCAGTGGTCATGTATGGATGTGAGTTGGACTATAAAGAAAGCTGAGTGCCGAAGAATTGATGCTTTTGAACTGTGGTGTTGAAGACTCTTGAGAGTCCCTTGGACTGCAAGGAGATCCAACCATCCATCTTAAAGGAGATCAGTCCTGGGTGTTCATTGGAAGGACTGATGTTGAAGCAGAAACTCCAATACTTTGGCCACCTCATGTGAAGAGCTGACTCATTTGAAAAAAACACCCTGATGCTACAAAAGACTGAGGGCAGGAGAAGGGGATGACAGAGGATGAGATGGTTGGATGGCATCATTGACTCAATGGACATGAGTTTGGGTGAACTCCGGGAGTTGGTGATGGACAGGGAGGCCTGGCGTGCTGCGATTCATGGGGTTACAAAGAGTCGCACACAACTGAGCGACTGAACTGAACTGATTCTTGTTTCATGTGGCAATATATTCTCTGATCTCATACAGATAATTATGTCACACCCTGTGCTAGCTGATTTACATTGACCATACTGAATCACCACAGCAACCTGTGGGTATATGTTCTTATGCCTATGTGGGTGCCTAACAGACATCTCTAACTCAATATATATACAAACACAGAACTGAACTCCTGATCTTCTCCCTAAAACTCACCCTACCCACAGTCTTCCTCTTGTCAGTTAACAATTCCTCCATCCAATTCTTCAGGTCAAAAGCCTTGGTTCCTCTTCTTGTCTCACACAGCATATCTAAACCATCAGAAAATTCTGTTGGCTGAGCCTACAAAATGGATACAGAATTCAGCCATTCTCACCATCTTCAGTGTTACTACTATGTCACCATCAGCTCTCACCGAGGTTACAATGAAAGCCTCCTAACAATTCTCTCTGCTTTTTTTTTTAACCCCCAACAATCTGTTCTCAAGGCAGAGACAGTCTTTTAAAATTTCACTGAAAACTTCAAACATCACCTTCTCGGTGATGTCAACCCTGATTACCCTACTTCTGCACCCACTCTCTTCCCTAATCCATTTTTCCATGATCTTGCTCTTCCCTTTCCTTTCTTACAGCAATTATGATTTTTGAACACACAATTTATCTTTCTTGCTTCTCCCCACCACTAGAATGTAAGCCACAGAAAAGAAGAGACCTTTACTGTTGTGTTTATTGATACATCCCCAACACATGGAAGAGTAGTTAATAACAAACGTGTTGGATGAATAAATGAATAACTTTCATATATAAGAGAAGTGAGGCCTACAACGATCAACTTGTCTAAGGATACACATCCAAAACACGAAAAACCGTGTTAAAATCCATGCTGGCCTGGTGCCAAAATCCACATGTTTAAGTTAGACTGCCCCCTGTCCATGTCTATGATTAAAATGAGGCAAATCCTCCATAGATTTCCAGGCTTTACAAGTTTTTTTCTTACATTTCTAACAAAGGAAAATATATAACTCTTTGTTTAAATTCTGAGGGAGAGTGTTTATGCAAATATGTGAGGCTGCAGAGATGATGGCATTTAACTCAATAAAAGCCAGTAAATTAAGCAAGACTGGAAAATTCCTTTAGTCCTTCAGCTACCTAGATGGGAACAAGGCTGCCAGAGAAACATCTTAGTAGAAATCTCTGACCCCTTGTAGGATATGTACTGCTTCCTCCCACTTGTACTTATTAGCAAGGCATGCCTTTGCGGTACATACTATATGACTGTATCCAGGATTTTCCGATCTGTATTCCAAAGATTTACTTTAAACACATGCTATTATGTATTTTAACTGGACTACTGAAAAGTTTTTGGCTGCTTCCGCTATTTCTATTCAAATATCTAAATTGCATATTCTCCATTAAATAAGAGGAAAACAAGCCTCAGGCTCCAAAAGGAAATATTACTTTTTTGTATTGGCAGCCCTAGAAAGGAAAGATAGAGACTTATACATGTTGTTACTTTAGATGACACTAAAGAAAAGAACCAATACTGTGGTACAAGTATGCCATATGATAAATATTCTCTGTGTTATGTAAGAATGACACATTTCATCCCCTAGAGTCAAGAGGAAAGCTGGGAGGAGGCCTTCTATTCATCTCTGGCAGTAGATCTGGGAGGCAGGACTAAAGCTGAAGAAAAACAGAACCGTGATGCTTATTTTCACATTCACTACTTACCTGATATCATTTCCCTCCAGCAAGGGTGAAAGAATCCAATAAAGCTAGAGGAATCAGTTCTGGGGGAAAAACAGTAAGCTATTGCCAAAGTAAGGAAGGAAGCAAGCAGTGAGGAGTCTATGTCCAAAGAATTCATTCAGGCATTTTTCCTTTCTCCAAATCACTACAACTTTTTCATTCACTACTAAACTTGAGTCCATCGAATAAACTTTACTCAGTTTACTGCAGCAAACAGCTGCTGTTTTTTTGCCTGACTGGCACCTAATCCTCCCTTCTTCTGCTACAATAAATACACCCCATTTCTTTTGGAAAACTACCCCTCCAGTCTCTCAGACCACGTGTTTGGGGAGGAACCTGCATCCCCATCAGAAGGAGTGGACTGTGCCACTGGGGTTCAGCAGGAACCGCAAGCCCTGCTGCCACCGTGGGCATATGATGGGGCAGCCAGAATGAACTCCAAGGACTTGCACAGGAGCCACAAAGCGGTGAAGACATAAATCTACATCTCTTCTGCCAAAAGCAGACCCTGAGGATGAGGGTAACACTAACAGAAGTTGAACAGAAACAGCAAGAGAAAGAAGACTGAGTTCTGATAAAATCACTTGAGCCTTTGGATTAAATCTCACTTGAAGCTAGACAATGTGTGTGTGTGTGCGCACTGTAAATATATGTGCGTGTGCATATATATAAATATACATATATATTCTAATATAAGGCATTCAATAAACATTTATGATTGCCTTATGGAGCAATCTGGAAAAACTGGAAGTTCAAAAACAAGGCAAAGCTCCATTTTCAGGGTTACAGTAATATAAGTATATTTTATTTACTCAAGCTACCAGCAAAGTCCAAGAATATAATAGAGGCAGAGTGATAATAATATTTCTAGAATTATTTCTACTATCTTAATGTGCAGACATTCAGTCTTCGATTAATTAACCAAGTGAACAGTGAGAATGTGTTGTTACTAAAAACAGCATTCTCTTTCCCATTGAGCAGTTTTACTGATCATTCCCAAGCCTTTTCCTTTCTCACTTGCTTCCTTCTTCTGTCCATTTCAACTTCATTTCCTCTCTCTACTTAGATCTTCCCAGCGCTAAGTTAGAAATTCTAGCAGTGTTACTATATCAAAATAAAAGCATCATTCATTAACTTGATAAAATAATACATATCTCAGTCCTAAAGCCAACATCTTACTTAATAAACACTAGAGATGCATGATCAAATGCAAGGCAAGGATGTCCAGTATCTCCACGAAAGTATTAGCCAATGAAATGGGCAAGAAGCTTATAAATTGGAAAAAAATAAAATTAAACAACTATTTTCAAATGACGTAGGAGGGAACATGGAAAATCTTAGTAAATCAATAAGATAAACTAATTAAAACAATAAAAGAATTTAATAAGGTAGCGAGATATAAAATGAAAATATAAAAAACAATAGCCTTCATATGTAAGCATACTAAACAGTTACAGGATATGGTGGACAAGAAAATTCTACTTAATATAACAACAAATAAGATAAAATGCTTACGAACAAATTAACAAGAAATGTGCAAAACTTATATGACAGAAACTTTAAGACACTTGACAGCCACAAAAATAGACTTGAGCAAATGAAAAGATATCTGGTGTTCTTGGACAGGATAACTACACATCATAAAATTGTAAGTTCTCCTTGAATTAACTTCTAAATTTAATACAACACTAATAAAAATACTAATAATCTTTTTTGGGGAGCTAGACAACTTGGAAAAATAAACAAGTAAAGATATCCAGGAAAACACTAAAAAAGAAAAGTTATGAGAGGGAACTAGACCTACCAAAATTAGAACATAAAATATCTATAATTAAAACATGAGGTATCAGCACACAAATAGACTACGAAAGAGACTCTGAAATCAGAGCCAAATACATATAGAAACTTAGTAATAATAAAAGTGGTATCTCAAATTACTACAACTAAGGTAAATTTTAGAAAGAAAGAAAGAAAAAGAGAGAGGAAGAAAGGAAGAAAGAAAAATGATGGAACGACTGTTTAGCCATTTGGAAAAAGATAAAACTAGATCCCTACAACAAATCACTCACACAAATCCCAAAAGATCAGAGATTAAAAAGTAAAAAATGAAACTAAGGACATGGAAACAACCTAGATGTCCATCAGCAGATGAATGGATAAGAAAGCTGTGGTACATATACACAATGGAGTATTACTCAGCCATTAAAAAGAATACATTTGAATCAGTTCTGATGAGATGGATGAAACTAGAGCCGATTATACAGAGTGAAGTAAGCCAGAAAGAAAAACACCAATACAGTATACTAACACATATATATGGAATTTAGAAAGATGGCAATGATGACCCTGTATGCAGGACAGCAAAAAAGACACAGATGTGTATAGCGGACTTTTGGACTCTGAGGGAGAGGGAGAGGGTGTGATGATTTGGGAGAATGGCATTGAAACATGTATAATATCATGTAAGAATCGAATTGCCAGTCTATGTCTGATGCAGGATATGGCACGCTTGGGGCTGATACGCGGGGATGATCCAGAGAGATGTTGTGGGGAGGAGGGTGGGAGGGGGGTTCATGTTTGGGAACGCATGTACACCTGTGGTGGATTCATGTCAATCTATGCCAAAACCAATACAGAATTGTAAAGTAAAAATTTTTTAAAAATTAATTAATTAATTAATTTAAAAAAATAAAAAATGAAACTAGAGTCAATTCTTGGTATTCATAGCAATGTTCTACAAAGTCTCTGCAAACACTGAATTCACAAATACTAAATGATTGTTCCTAGGGCAAACAAAGGGTTGGGTTCCTGCAAGCCTCTGATAATAATTTCATCAACTGATCAACACATAACTTATTTTATGTGTTTTTGTTCTGACACACCTTATCTAATATATGTTGTTGAATCATAAACATTGAACACACTACCACAGGTATTTAGGTATAACTCATACCTAAATGAAGCTTATCTAATACACTTATTTTCTCCCTAACGGACATCACAGTATTCATGTGCTTAAGAATTGAAGTTCTGTAGACACAAATCCAGCACCATACTTTGGGGTCAAACAGTAAAATCACCAACAAAAAGCACAAAAATATGAAAAGGACACTGTTTACAATACGAGAACTGAAAGAAGGCAGAGCATCGCCTTGTACGAACTCAGCTGGGACCATGGTCACGGGCTGACTCGAATTTTTGCCAGTTTGCAAATATCTGTAAATGACTGCAAGAGCACAGCGAGTATTAACCTGGGGTTACAAATACATTATAGTACAAATACAGAATCTGCAATGAAGATCACCTATAGGTACATATTTCAAGAAAATACAAGTGGCTTCCCCTTTAACCTCAGTACAGGAAAAGGCTTTCTAACCATGATTTAAATTCTAGATACATTTTAAAGAAAATACATTTGATTACATAAAAATAAAAAACTTATGCATGGCAAAAAATGTGCAAAAGTCAAAAGAAAACAAATGGAAAAACTATATGTAAAATATGTTACAGATAAAGGGCTAATAATCACTAACAAAATTTTTAAAATCTTAAAATTAAAGGAAAAAAGTCCCAAAACCCCAAATAAATATGTGCAAAAAATCAATAATTTATACAAAAAGATATAAAAATGGCCTTTAAACCTAAGAAAAGATGTTCACCTTTTCTCATAATAATAGTAATGGTTTACAGACAACTGAATTTTTAAAAATCCGTGAATTCATGCTTATAAAAACAAACAAACAAACAGAAAACTTCTTCCTTCCAGTAGAAATCCCATTAACAAATGTAAAATAAATGATAATATTAGAAAATTACCATTTGACAACCATCATAGTGGTAACTAATTCAGGCAAGAAGCATCAGTGGATGCTAAAATAGTGAGAGCTTGAGGGGTAACAGAATACATTTACAGCTTCAAAGCTATCCCCTCATAAGACACTTAAATTTCAAAGGGGAAAATAGTAACTTTATGGTAGGAAACCTGAAAGATACTTCCTAGACAAGGTGATTAAAGTTAATACCAACAGCAATGGGACAAATCAATATAATTTACCTTCTGTTGTGATACACAGAATACACATCACTTCTATGGTATTCTTGTCAGAAAGAGTATTTCTTTTTCTTCTTTAATTAATTTATTTTTTATTGAAGGATAATTGCTTTACAGAATTTTGCTGTTTTCTGTCAAACCTCAGCATGAATCAGCCATAGGTATACATATATCCCCTCCCAGAAAGAGTACTTCTCACATCTAATCATGTGAAAACTCAGACTGAAGGAGATTCTACTATTTAGGTACATACTTAGTAAAGAGACATGCATACTTAGGTAAAGAGGCATCACACAAATAGATGTAAAGGAACAAAACACACATAATCAATCATACTTAACCTTTCATTCAAACCTCATCCGTCAATGATTGTGGTTTAAATCAATAATATTTTTTGGTAGGGGGGGGTCACAAAATGATGAGCTTCTATTTCTATCATTTTTTTTCCCATACTTATTAGCTGGAATTCTTCTGTAAAGGGCTACTTGACCTTCCTGAAGTATAAGCTAATCCAGAAGATTAGCAATACAGATCTTAATTAGTATTAAGTGTGAATTAATTAAATGCTGAATTTCTTCCTTTAAATTAAACTTCTTTCCTTTAGAATTAGTGCCCTAGTTTCTTCGGTGGTCTCAGTGAGATGTTGGGTATTTCTCCTTTTGTCATTATGATATAAATCATTTTATGTTAAATGTGTTTCAATCAATTGTCTAAGGGTTTTTGTTCTGTTTTGTTTTTGAGACTCAAATCTTCTCTGTGGCCAGTAGGAGCCACTAATGCATTTGAAGTTCAGTTTTAGATACAAAGAATCTGAAGAGCTTATGAGACATCCAAGAAGACAGACCTACCTGGCAATTTGATTGGTTCTGAAACAGGAGACAAACAAACAAACAAACAAAAATACTGAAGCAGTATAATTCTTATTCCTAACTGTGGTTCTGGAGAAGACTCTTGAGAGTCTCCCAGACTGCAAGGAGATCAAACCAGTCAATCCTAAAGGAAATCAATCTTGAATATTCATTGGAAGGACTGATGCTGAAGCTCCAATACTTTGGCTACCTGATGGGAAGAGCCGACTCACTGGAAAAGATCCTGATGCTGGGCAAGATTGAAGGCAGGAAGAGAAGGGGACAACAGAGGATAAGATGGTTGGATGGCATCAATGACTCAATAGACCTGAGTTTGAGCAAGCTCCAGGAGATGGTGAAGGACAGGGAAGCCTGGAGTACTGCAGTCCATGGGGTCGCAAAGAGTCGGACACGACTGAGCCACTGAACTGAGAGGATTTTTCAATAGAAATTAAGATTTTAAAATTAACATATTCACTAAATATTTGATTTATCTGGCGGGTTTCTTTTTCTTTTCTTCTATTTCTAGTATGATGATTAGTATACCCCAGTCTATTAGACAAGGTTCCTACCTTCAATGAGCTTGGTAGGAAAGACACAATAACTGTTCATCTTACACGCCAGGTGCAAATGCAGGTCAAGACAAACATATCACAGAATAAAATTAGTGTTACAGTAATAGAAACGAGATTCTATCCAGCTCGAGTCATCTTAAAAGAATCATTTGAGTCAGAATCAAAAGTTGATTTTGATAAATAACAGGAAGGAAGTATGCCAGGGAATTGGAGGAAAGGTGTGGGGTGTGTGGTAGAGAGCCAGTTCCAGGAAGACCATATCAAGAGTGCTGAAAACGAAGGAAAATGCAAGATGATGTGGGGCCAAGGTGAAGAGATTATTTATAAGAATAGAACTATCTAAAAGAACTTTCTACAGAGTGGATATGTTCTAATATCTGTGCTGTTCCATATAGCAGTCACCAGTCACATGCAGCCACTGAGACCAAAGAAGTGAATTTTCAGTTTTATGTGTTTAATTTTAAATGAATAGACACCTGGAGCTACTGCTTACCATACTAGACAACACACTATCAGAATAAAACTCAGAACAGGTGTGTTTTCTGTTGAATAAATAAATGAATGAACAAGAGAATACATGCTTAAATGTACACTCAACTGAATATAGTATATTAGAAAATAGTATCTTAGGAAAATGTGGAACACAAAATTGGAAAAGTAGGTTAGGGCCAGATTATAGATGACTTTGAATGCAAACTTAAAGAGTTTGAAATATATCTGAAAGATAATTTTAAAAATCAGTGACATTTTCTTAGAAAGGGAGCATAATAATTGTTTTAGGATAAGTAAGCTGGCAGTGGTGAGCAGCATGTACTGACAAGACAAAATCTAGAAGAAAAGATAGGTGGGTAACCTAGGTCAGAGATTCTTAAACTTTTTTGGTTTCAAGATTCTGTATTAGTTTTCTAGGCTATCGTAACAAAAGTACCACAAATGAGCAGCTTAACACAGAGAGAGGTATTCTGTCACAAATCTGGAGGCTAGAAGTCTGAAATCAAGGTTACCAGCAGGGCCACACTCCCTTTGAAGGTTCTAAGGGAGAATCCTTCTTTGCCACTTTCTAGCCTTGGTGCTTCTGGCAATCCCTGGGGTTCCTTGGTTTATAGCTACATCACTCCAATCTCTGCCTCTGTCTTCACAGGGCATTCTTCTCTATATATCTCCTCTGCATCTCTATATTCAAATCTCCTTCTTCCTGCTCTTACAAAGACACCAGTAATTAGATTTAGGGCCTGTGGTAATCCACCATGACCTCATTTTAACTTGAATCCATCTGCCAAGATTCCGTTTCCAAATAAAGGATCAGGGATTATGACAGGAACATATCTTTTTGAGGAACACTCAACTCACTTACAGGCCCCTTAACACTCTTTAAAAATGACTGCAGTTCCCAGAGTTTTTTCATATGTTGAATTGGACATGGAACAACGAACTGGTTCCAGATTGAGAAAGGAGTACATCAAGGCTGTATACTGTCACCCTGCTTATTTAACTTATATGCAGAGTATATAATGCAAAATGACTGGCTGGATGAAGCACAAGCTGGAATCAAGATCACTGGGAGAAATATCAATAACCTCAGATATGCAGATGATACCACACTTATGGCAAAAAGTGAAGAGGAATTAAAGAGCCTCTTGATGAAAGTGAAAGAGGAGAGTAAAACAGCTGGCTTAAAACTCAACATTCAGAAAACGAAGATCATGGGATCTGGTCCCATCACTTCATGGCAAACAGATGGGGAAACAATGGAAACAGTTACAGACTTTATCATCTTGGGGTCCAAAATCACTGCAGATGGTGACTGCAGCCATGAAATTAAAAGACACTTGCTCCTTGGAAGAAAAGCTGTGACAAACCTAGACAGCATATTAAAAAGCAGAGACATTACTTTGCCGACAAAGGTCCATATAGTCAAAGCTATTGTTTTTCCAGTAGTCATGTACGGATGTGAGAGTTAGACCATAAAGAGAGCTGAGCACCAAAGAACTGACGCTTCTGAGCTATGGTATTGGAGAAGAATCTTGAGAGCCCCTTGGACTGCAAGGAGATCCAACCAATCAATCCTAAAGACAATCAGTCCTGAATATTCATTGGAAGGACTGATGCTGAAGCTGAAGGTCCAATACTTTGGCCACCTGATGTGAAGAACTGACTCACTGGAAAAGATCCTGATGCTGGGAAAGATTGAAGGCAGGAGGAAAAGGGGACAACAGAGGATGAGATGGTTGGATGGCATCACCAACTCAATGGACATGAGCCTGAGCAAGCTCCGAGAGTTGGTGATGAACAGGGAAGCCTGGCGGGCTGCAGTCCATGGGGTCGCAAAGGGTCAGACACAACTGAGCAACTGAACTGACTGACCATATTAGATATTGATATCTACCATATTAGAAATAAAAATTAAGTGCTTAAGTACTTATCCACTCATTTATTTTGTTGTAGTTTGTGTTGAGTCGTAAGTCATGTCAGACTCTGTGACCCCATGAACTGCAGCATGACAGACTTCCCTGTCCTTCACTATCTCCCTAAGTTTGCTCATTTAAGACAGAAATGGAAAAAAAAAAAAAAAACTCATTGCACTTTCACACATTTTTGTGAACAATAAATGTATTTTCCAAAAAAAATTGTGAGAAGAATGGCACTGTTTTATATGTCTGTAAATCACAATCAAAGATGGCTAGATTCTCACATCTACTTCTGCAGTCTTATCAATGTATAGTTTTGGTTAAGGTATCTGAAGATAATCCGGCCTCAGATATGTAGCTGGAAAAAGAAGTGTTTCAGTAGCTTTTATGTGTAACTATAGATAGTCTTCCTTGACAGTACATCAAAACTCAACAAGTGGTCATTTTTTAAAGACAAAAGCACAATGAGATATCACCTCACACCTGCCAGATTACTATCATCATAAAGAACACAGATAACAAATGTTGAAGGGGAGGTAGAGAAATGGACAATTGCTTTGCTACTCGAACTGTTATCAGTGAACTCTTAAGGAGGCTCTGTTACATTAAAATCCATTGTTCTACTTTGCACTTTGAATAATTTTATAATATCATGCATTGGTCATGTGGAATACATTCACTATCTTTCTAATAGCAACACATCTCAAACACCATCAGTTTCATCAGAAAAGTCTTCAAGTACTGGGAAGTATTTTTTCACATTTTCATTTTTGCTTGAAAGCTTAAATTTTATCACGAGCAATGGTAAAATTATTTTTGCTCATTTGGGGAAAACTTCTGCCCAATATCAAAATTTTAAATAACCACAGTCTGTCTATCAGTATTTTTTTTTAAATGGTGTTCAATGAAAAAAAAAAAAAGTTTAGCGCAATTCAAACAACTGCAAAAGTGCCACTCCTTGAGATAACCATCGTACATCAGAATGCACAATGTGTAGTCAAATAGAGTCATAATAAAACATGTACTCAAGGGGCAAGATTTAATGAAATTAACAATATTAACTGATTCATGAAAGACATTCTTAAGCAAAACTAGATTTTTTTTCACAAGAGTGTGGCAGTAAAGAATACAATGATTACTAACATAGTTTGGCACCACTGCCTTAATTTGAGTAAAGCACTACAAATTTACTCTTCATTTCGTTTTCACCATCAGTGCAAAATCAGGACAGTGAAAAAGGCAAATAACATCTTAGTACAATTGTGAAAACAGTTATGGACTGTGCACACCCCTGAAAGATTCCCAGGGAATGCCTCCTAACCCCAGGAGGCCCAGATCAAATTTTGAGGACCCCCTGTCTTAGGTAAGTGGTTCTCAACTGTAATGTGCATCAGAATCACCTGTGACCTCAAATTAATGAATCAAATCTATTTGTACATTGACAAAACACCATTAGATGAATCCTAGGTGCAACAGAGGTTAACAACTACTGGCTAGATGGTACAGCGATAGATAAAACTAGGATAATAGAAGTGGGAATGAACAGTAGGAGACTGCCAGAAACTCTACTAAAAGACTTTACAGATTGACAAAATGTAAGAATACGAAGAAAATCAAAATAGAAAAGGTTCTGATTCTTGATTACTAATAACATTAAGAGAACAAGAGAAGTCACGTGAAGCTTATTAAGGAACTAGAGAAATGGGAAGGAAGATGAATTATTTTTTTCCTGATCTTCTGGACTAGAATTAATTCCCTCTTCCTCTACTCATTCATTAAATGTTATTTGTATTCTATCTTTAGATTTTACTTTATTTTAAAATTTTACTTTATCTCTCATTTTATTACAGTGCACTGTTTGCATGATAGACTCCCATTCAGTAGAAATTAAAACCCCTTGAGGGCCTGAATGAGCTTGGGTATACCACTCATAGGCTCCAACATATATATGATCTTGGGAGTTACTGAATCTCTCTAGCCCCAATTTTATCATATCTAAAATGGAAATAAAATGATCATTTACTTTTAGAGTAACTGTAAGGATCAGAGATAAATTTTCATAGTAACTAGCATAATGCCTAACACAGTAAAAACTCAGCAAATAGCAATAATAAAATCAATTGGCATACTGGCATTTCCATTAAAAGTACTCCTTTCAGAGCTAAGACCTTTCTGACTGAACACAGACCTTTGACAATTCTCACAGGAAAGCATACCAGATACCATTCATCCTCAATTAATTATAGAAATGATCATCTAATTTGTGAACTGAATTATCCAATTTATCTTGACAGAGGCTCATTAAGGCCTCTAGAAAAATGGACAAAGAAGCATAATTTAATAATCTGAGTTGCTTCTTTGGAATGCTGCATCTAACGCTGCACAAACGTAGAAGAAAAAATTCTCAAATAAAATTCCCAGATAGACAGTGGATTTAATTTACTCATGCTATCTTTAACCTTCATACAGACAGATAATTTATAATTTACAGCAGGCGGAGAAAATTTTTTTCTTCACTCATGTAACTGAAACACACATCTGGTCTAAAAGGCAGACATTTGCAAGATGTACTCCCCAGACGTTAATGGGTTAATAGTTCTGAAACAGAAGAGCAGTACAAAACGAGTTGAAATAGGAATGGAAGTGAGGAGAGAATGAATGGGAAGGGGTGGTCCTAGGTAAGGTAAAATGCAACTCTCAAAGCTGGCTTTCAGCCAGCACAGCTAAGCTCACATCTCCCAACTTTCCTAAAATAACATTAGGGTCTTTTTGACCACAAGTAGTAAGGACTACAGTTTTAGGTTTCATCTAAAAATAACTATTAAAAACAACCAAAAGAAAACCATACATCAGTCAAAGTGTGATGAGAATTTTTAAACTCTGTACCATGACCCAATAAATGCTGTTTCTATAACAACCAGAAATGGTGCCTATCCCCAACTCCATTATTTCTAAATGGCATGCTTGGATCAGGTTGTAACTTCTTAGAGAAAAAACTCTAGAATGTCATAGTAGGATGCTTTCATTTCATAAGTAAACAAAAACTCATTTCAAAGTGGCTTAAAATAACACTTCTTCAGTTTTTGTGTGTATATGAATCATCTGGACAGCCAATTAAAATGGAGATTCTGATTCAGCAGGACTAGAGTAGGCCCTGAAATTTCTTATTTCAAACAAGCTCACAGGTGATGCTAATGTTATCAGTTCACAGACTACCATTTCCATACTAGCAACTTAAACCATGAAGAAATATATGGATTAATACTTCTGGAAACCCAGAGATAAGACTGTTCAACAATGTGATCAAGAACCCATATCTTTTCTATCTCTCTGAGATACCATCCAAAATGTCAGCTTCATCCTAAGCAAACTCCACCTTTTGGGGTACAGTGTGGATGACAATAGTACTCAGAGCTATTAATACATGATTTCCTTGATTATGTTCCACAGAAGATACAGAGTGGCTTCCCATGAATCTCTTATAAGAGCAAGGGATACTAGCCCCCAAACTTAAAATACTTTCCTATTTGCCAGGATTAGGTCATCTGTTCACGCCTGAACCATCAAGCAGCAAGTAACCCTGGATCAACTAGGCCTACCCTTGAACTGAGGGTGGAAATCAGCTTTCCTGATGCTTACATGGGAGTAGAGGAATCCCAGGGCTTTCCTGGTGGCTCAGATGGTAAAGTGTCTGCCTGCAATGTGGGAGACCTGGGTTTGATTCCTGGGTTGGGAAGATCCCTTGGAGAAGGAAAAGGCAACCCACTCCAGTACTCTTGCCTGGAAAATCCATGGATGGAGGAGCCTGGTAGGCTACAGTCCATGAGCTCGCAAAGAGTCAGACATGACTGAGAGACTTCACTTTCACTTTCTTTTTCACTTTCAGGGGAATCCTGAAGAAAAATCATGGGTCCATTAGGAAGGAAGAAAGAAGAATGGATGCTTAGTAGACTATAAATAACATCCAAGATAAATATTATCTTCCTTCATCCCATTAATGTTTCAATGCTATCATTTGGTTCTGACTTCGCTGCATCAACTTTTCCAGCTGTTAGAAATCTCATTATATTGGGACATCTTTAAAATCTTTACTGTCTTCTGTAAGATGGCTTGCAAAGCTCTTTCATCTATTAGAATTCATATTAGAGTATAACTATAAAAATAATTTCAAAATACTCATCAATCTAAAATGACATGGAAGCTTTTATTTCAAAATGTATAAAGTAAGATGCATAATAATAATAATGGCAACAGGATATATAGTAGCCTAGCAGTAAAGTAGGAAATAAATTCATAATATGGGATATATGTAGGAATAAATGAATAAAGAAATGTGGGCTTTGTTTTGAATCTATCAGTCTTTCCATGGAAGCAAGATTTCCTCCTAGGGTGAATTATATGGTATGTATACTATAGCTCAAAAAACTGTTTTTAAAAAACAAACAAACAAAACATGTCCCTCTAACAATACAGAGCAACAACTTGTGGAAAAAACTGTCTAAAAAAGACAGTCACATATGTCACAAATGTCAAACATCTACTATTTAAGCAAAAATCAGTCACAGAAACTGCGTCAGAGGTCTCTGGAAGCAATACCAAAAATGTGGTTTGTGTGATCTGACCTTCACTGTTGCTCTACCTCACAGAACTTCTAGATTCAGGAAACGTAACATTCCCTGGAAGAAACACTATTTGCTAATAACAGAAAGCACAGGCCGGAGTCAACTATATAGGCTCATAGCTTGCACAACAGTTGTTCCTAAGAAAAACTTGGCAAACATCTCAGTCATAACATACTAACAGATGAGACAGTTTTTTAAACTACTAAAGCTAAAGGAATGTGATCATTTTACAGGTTAGGCTCACTGTTTTATAAAGGATTCTATCTTGTATTCAACACTGACATAAAGGAAGAACTATTAATTCAAAATCAGACCTACAAAGCACAATACAAATTATTACATACATACTATACAAGGCTATCTTCAGATGTGGGTCAATAACTTGAAGTCTAATTGGTACCTAATTCGAGTCACTACATAAATCTGGCACTACACAAATCTAGTGAAATATAAAACTTAACGGGTATTATTATTCACAATAGCCCAAAAAAGATATAGAAACAACTTAAGTGTCAACCAATGAACGAATATTATTCAATTATAAGGAAGGGAATTTCTGCCATATGGGACAACATGGATGAACCTGGAGGACATTACGCTAAGTAAAATAAGGCAGATACAGAAAGACAAGTACTGTATGGTTTCACTTATATATGGAATCTTCAAAAACAAATCAAAGAAACAAAGTAGAATGGTGGTTAGCAGGAACAGGATGGGGGGAAATGACAAACAATGGTCAAACAGTACAAGCCTCTGACAAGTTCTGGGCATCTAACTACTTACAAAATAAAAAAGAAATGTCTTTCTGGCCTCCATGGACGTCCTTAATATAGTTGTTACCTCCCCTTTAACTAATGTCCTACCCTCAATAAAAACTCCAAGTAAGCTGATTACTTTATAGAAGTTCAAAAAAAAAAAACTTAACTTTTTTTTTTTGCTTTGATGTATTTGCTCATTTCACCTGTAATACTTGAATTGCTTCCCTAATTCTATCTATCCAAATCTTACTTATCTAGCCCAAGATCCATCTCTCCCTTTATGTCAGCCCTATCAAGCTCTCCAAGTGATCTCTATGCACACTCAGTATTGACAACCATGAGATTTCAGGATCATGAAAACCTAGGAACTTTCCTGGCAGTCCAGTGGCTAAGCCTCTGTGCTCCCAATGCAGGGGCCTGGGTTCGATCCCTGGTCAGGAAACTAGATGCCACATGCCGCAACTAAGAGTTTGCATGCCGCATCTAAGACCTGGCACAGCCAAATAAATAAACTACAAAAAAAGAAAAAAGAAAAAGAAAACCTCTCTGCAGCAATTTTAAATAAATAGGCAATTATTTGCCTCACACTGGAAAAGACCCTGATGCTAGGAAAGATTTAAGGCAGGAGGAAAAGGGGACAACAGAGGATGAGATGGCTGGATGGTATCACCAACTCAATGGACATGAGTTTGAGTAAGCTCAGGAGTTGGTGATGGACAGGGAAGCCTGGCATGCTGCAGTCCATGGGGTCTCAAAGAGTCGGATACGACTGAGTGACTGAACTGACTGAAGAAAAAGTCGGAAAGCAGATGTCCAGGGTTGACATCCAATGACGTTAACATCCTTAGAATACTGGTTTGTCATATCATAAGCACAAGATGGTTGCTGCTCCTTTAAGGCAGGAAAAAGGGACAAGTAACAAAGAACCATGCAGAAATAGCACTTCTCTTTTATCTGGAGAGTATTATTAAAGCTTTCTTATAAGCTTCCCCTTCAATAGTTTGTGGCAAACTTTATTTTTCAAAGATACCCACACCAACAAACTCACCCCAGCCCACATGTTCTTTTTACAATGTGGTAGGTACTTCTCCAACTGAGAAGCGATATTCTCTTCCTTTTAATCTGGGAAGGGGACTTATGATAGTTTTGACCAACAGAGTACAGCAGAAGTGATGGTATGTGACTTCTGAGGCAACATTTTAAAAATAATACAGCTTCCATCTGGGGCTCTCTCTTTTGGGAAACTCTTAGAGCCCAGAAACCACGCTGAGACCACGTATGAATGCTCTAGCTGGGTCCCCAGCAGACATAAGCATTAACTGTCAAACAGTACAAAGGAGCCTTTTCATACAATTCCAGCCTCCAGTCTTGGAGTCTTCTAGCTACAGCTAGAAGTTTTAAGTTGTTTTAAGTCACTACATTCTGGAAGTTTATTAAGCAGCAATAGAGAACTAAAACTGCTATGATTGGCCAGAACTAGGTCACATGACCACTTCACTTGCAAAGAACCTGGGAAATGAGGGAACATGATTGCCATGAACTTAGCTAAGGAGCCCGGGAGAAAGAAATGGCAGCCCACTCCAGTGTTCTTCCCTGGAAAATGCTATGGACGGAGGAAGCTAGTGGGCTATAGTCTACAAGGTCACAGAGAGTCAGACACGATTGAGTGACTAACACTAACACTAGCTAAGGTGAGGACACTGCCACCTTAATCAGGGTTTATTAACAATGGGAGATGGAAATGAGGACTAGCTAGGCAACTAGCAGTATCTGCCACAACCACCTGGTTAACACTCATTACCTACTACCTTATATCACAGTAATCTTTTCTCACATATATGTCTTACATCCACTAGTAGAATATGAGTCTTGAAGGCAAAGATTATTTCATTACAAAATGCCTTAAACGGTAACTACCTTAAAACTATTAGCTATTTAAATTCTGAAGGGAAATGTTTATATTATACTTAGTAAGAACTTCTAGGTCTCAGAAACGGTGAGGTTCTGAAACAAATGCACAGAAAAGATTTAATAATTTTTTCTTCAGCTTTTTTCAGAATAATTTCTCTGAGAAAGTGATGGTGCAACTGAACAATGAAATAAGCTTTGATAATGCCCTGCAGTATACAGACAAATATCAACTGATCCCAGAGTTAGACTGAGTCATCAGAATGGTGTCTGGAAATCCTACACAAAGCTGACCAATACAGGCACTAGTCCAGCCCTTTATAAACACGGATGCAGGCTAATTAACAATTGCAGGGTACTTTGTAAACATAAAGGGCTAACTGTTTATTTTTAAATAATCACAGTGATTTAGCAGTAAATGATAAACTTACTGTTAGTGCAACGGGAACCTTGTTGTAATTTCTAGAAATGACACTAGCTCACAAGTACTCCTGACCACTCATAATTTTACTGATCATCTATCTCTATTTCTTTAAATAGCAGATGCTTTACCGTCTGAGCCACAAGGGAAATCCAAATAATAACAGTAATATAGAAATCAGATGTTATTGAAATTTAACTTAAAATCAATCTTAACACTAATCAGAAAACATTCTAAAACTTCTATTTTAGCTAAACAGAAATGTGTTATCTGAATTTTTAAAACTCTGGTTTATCATTCAAATAACTAAAACTGAAAACAGCCACTTCAGTTGGTTATGAAAATATCAATTAATACTCACAAAGTGCTTTAGAATTTAGTCCTTTCATAGATAGATAGACCTTCTTTAAAAATTACTACATATGAAAGTGGTTTGTTAACTGCAAAAATCTCTATAAAAGTAATTTAGCAATCTGTATTAGCAATAAATATTACTAACAATATGAATCCTATTATTCATCTACTAGTTATAGTTTGTATTAGTAATAATATTACTATTATGAGTAACAATAACATTAAGGCTTATGAGAAGGAATTTATACGCCCTTTCTACAGATGAGGATACTGAGGCTCAGGAAGGAGAACTGATTGGACCATAATCACACAGTTAGTTGAAATATACTTGGTACTTAAACTCGTATCTTCAGACTTGAAATTCTAGGGTACTTTCCTCTACATCATCCTGTTTGTATAAAATGTTTACTCTTCAAAACACGATTGACTCCCAAAGATGGGGCAAGAAATGTGAGAGGAGAGGTCTACTGTTGAACAGAGAAGTGTCATCTCTAAGGCTCTAGAGCAAGCCAATCTCATGTCATTGGACAACCTGGTAAACTAAGCTAAAGATCACAAAGAACAAAAGAGAGATTCGCTGCAATATAGTCTAGGAAATGAAACCAACTGCAATAACTTTAAACTAGAAGCATTAAAAAAAAAACTTCACATTATAACATTTTCAGTATTTCTTTAAAATACTGCACCTTGGTCATCGTAACTACAAACATCGCTTTATTTCAGTTCAAGTCAAAACTGTCCTTCCTTCAAATACATACACTAAAGATCCTTTGAGTCCCAATGCTTATAAAAACTACTTTAAGTTGTAAGTTCTGAGGAACTTTTAATTAAATTAATGAACACCCAATTTTACCAGACACATCTGGCAATGCCATGAAACTGAAATATCTCCCGTACAGTCACAGCACGTATTAAGTCTTCATTAAACCTCAGAGCAAAATCTTAGGAGGTTGTCTGTACTTCAGATGTTCCCAAAGAGAGGTCTAAAGTACAAGTGTCTAGAAATTATTTTCCTAAGATAGCATACCTAACACAGGATTTAGGCTAAGATTCGCCAATTCCAGCTGGAAAACATAGAAATCCAACAAGTCTGCACATTCACTAGCAGATAAAAGGGATTAACTATACCCTTAACATACATGTATGATTTATATGCAGGTGGAAAAGCAACCAAGCTGTAACTGTTCAAACATTTCTCTTACTTGAAATACCAATACATCTAACATAGAAGCACACCTACCATTACACTTCCAAACAACAATCAAAGCATTAAGCGAAGCGTGAGATCTCCCATTGAAAAAGCTTTGGAAGAAAGAATTCTGAGTACTGAACAGCTTTTAATACTACATAATAAGTAAGGGGACTTTCCTGGTGGCGAGTGCCTAGAGCCTGTGCACCACAACTACTGAGCCCATGTCTGCAACTGCTGAAGCCTGCACGCCTAGAGCCTGTGCTCTACAAGAGAAGCCACGGCAATGAGAAGCTTGAGTACCACAAGGAAGAGTAGCCCCTGCTCACTGCAACTAGAGAAAACCCATGCAAAGCAATGAAGACCCAGGGCAGCCAAAAATAAATAAATAAAACTTTTTTCTTTGTTTTTTTTTTTTTTAAGTGAGGGAGCAGAATAATTTTGACTAGTGCTTTAAGAAACAATGCTCCACTGTGAATAAAAAATATGTGCATTGGAATCAAACAGATCTGAGTTCAAATTCTACCCCTTTCAATCACGAGCCATGTGATTCTGGGAAAGTTAAAATCTTTAATGCTTACAAGGCTCAATTTGTTCTATAAAACAAGAACAATATAACCTGCCTCATAAAATTATTTAAAGTATTAAATGAAAAATGTTTAAAATGTACTCATTACAATACCTGGAACAAAAACTTAAATGCTCAGTAAGGTCCAGCTATTTATAATTAACAGTCTTTCAAGATGACAAACTAGAACGTCAACAGCTACTTACTTCTGCCAGTAAAACAACTAAGACAAACTCTGAAATACTAAATAAAGGGTCCTTGATCATAAAAGGGACTTCAAAACCCAAACATCTATGATCAAAATTTAATTTTAGAAGCAGCTTAGGTTTTTCAAACCACTAGTGGTAAGAATAAGAGCCCTTGTTCTCTTTCTATCCACATACATTTTTCTCTCCAGTAACAATCAAAACAGTTTTAAGAATTAAAGAGCCATCAACTGATTTAATGTTTTACTTTTTTTTTGGCCATGCCATGCTGCTTGTGGGATCTTATTAATACTAGTTCCCCAACCAGGGATCAAACCCAGGGCCCCAGCAGTAAGAACGCAGAGTCATAACCACTGGACCATCAGAGAATTCCTTAATGTTTTACTTTTAATAAGACATTTCCCAGCAGAGACAAATCCACATTAAGAGAATCAAAACAAATAGGAAAATGTGAAATTGAAATTTTTCAATATCAAGGATAAACAAAAGATTAAAAAGGGGGAAGGAAAAACTACTCAAATAAACATCTAACTTTCAATAGTCTCTATTGTAAATTATTTTAATTGTAACAGCTGTTACATGTTTACACAGACTCAAGTATTTGGAAAATTTTCTTAAATCTTGGAAAGTTAATTAAACGCCTACTTCAATTCTTGTACTCAATAAAGGAAAAAATTCTAACTACCATTATTAAAATTGTTTTCTGTTTTAAGGCTAAACTTTGCCTAGGACTTCAAACTCTATTAAAATTATAAGTTATCTGAGAAATTTATTTGACTTAATAAACTGATGGAAAACAGAAATGATAAAACTGGAAGCTTCCAGAAACAAGTCAAAATTTACAATGTCAAAGAATTAAGTTTAAAAAAAAATTTTTTTTAAATATGAAGATTTTTAAAGTGTAAAACTAAAACACTAACAACATATCAATATGTATGCACTTGGAAGATAAGCGTAACTCAACAGATACACTGAAGAAAGACAAAGAACATACAACAATATGAACCAAAGAGATAATTTTTGTCTTTAAAAAACACAAGACAGTATCCTCTGACCAACCTCTCATATAGCCAAGACTGTATTTCAAATTCTTCATTTGAATTTAATTAAACAGTGAGCTGTTTGTTGATTCTATAAACTCAAGATCCAATTTATCTACAATGCTTTCCTCTGATAAGTTAAAAATCATAAAATAGAGTATTATCCGACATTGTTAAGCTTCCAAACAAGGCATTATAGTAATAATGTATCAGAGCATTAATATTAAATTCCCACTCTGATGATCACAATTCTTTGTATAAAATCTTGATTAATGATGTCTGACAGAAGTTCTTCCATCACATTAAATTAAAGGTACAGAACTAGCAAATTATGAGCAAATCAATTTTAAAGAAGGAAAGGGGTTGGCAAAAGACATCAAAGTTTAGTTTCCAAGTATCTTTTCACTTTTTATAATGAATGTTAGAAGGTTTTCCCTTTAAGTATTGTAAGACATGAAGTAGACAATTAAATATGCATTTCATAAATTGCATGACTAGAAAAAGTGATACAATCATTCTAAAAATATACATAGGACACTATTCAATATGGATTCTATTCTATATAGGCAGCTCTGGAGTATACCTATAAGATAGCTCCGTTTTCAGGAAGCTTCCTAATATAACTAAGGAGCCCAGACATGGACACACAAAAATTTAAATACTACTGCAAAGCAATAAATGATTAAAGTTCCAATTTAGAAGTTAAGACCACGTATACTACAAAGAAGACAGAACTGATGGAGATTAAAACCTGTGTGTAGAATTAACTGGTACTTAAAAATCAAGTGGTACAAAACTCTCAGGAAAGAGAGAAAACATGAGAGCTCAGACAACAAAGAAGAGTAAAGTTTAGAAAGGAGAGATGAAGGACATCCACAGCTAGAATAAACACAGCGTGACCAGGGATAGACCAGCAGCCAGCACCAAAGAGAAAAAGTGGGAGAAGTAAGCTCGAACCACGTGGAAGCAAACTTTGAATATCAGATCAGGAACTTAGAATAAATTATTCAACAAATACCAATTAAAGCAACTATTCTGTGTCATGTACCCCAATTCGAGATGCAAAGGATACAAGTGTGAACAAAACAGAGAAGTTCTCTACCCTTATAGTGATGATAGTCTCGTGGCATATTCCATAAAAAAAATATGGTGCCATGCAATTCTTCAGAGCAGAGGATGTGATCAGAGATATACTCTGGGAAATTATGCAGCAGTAATAGGTACTTAGGTAGAAAAGTGACAGACCAAATAAGACACTGTAATCATAATCCAGGAGAGAAGATATAAGTGATAGTATTCAATTCTGCAAATACTTCTAGAGCAACCTTAGATAAAACACCTCATTTCTCTGCATCCCTGTTCTCACTTGAGAATTGAATTTTGCCACTCAGCTACAACCTTAAGATACTCAACTGGAAAATTCTACAAGCACATCAAAGCACCTCCTAATAAATGTAAAGTAACACTAAAATCTAACAGCTACAACTTGCTTTCTTTCATCTCTAACTTTTCCTTACCAACTCAACCTTAGAATTACAATTCGTCAGTTTAACCACTATCTGTCTCCGAAAACACACTCTTTGAAAGAGAATGGACCATCAGGGTCAAGATCAGATGAGACAGACTTTAGCTAGAGCCTATGAAGATCTATGATGAAAGCCTCTTGATGAAAGTGAAAGAGAAGAGTGAAAAAGCTGGCTTAAACTCAACATTCAAAGAATGAAGATCATGGCATCCGGTCCCACCACTTTATGGCAAATAGATGGGGAAACAATGGAAATAGTGAGAGACTTTGTTTTCTTGGACTCAAAAATCACCGCAGATGTAACTGCAGCCATGAAATTAAAAAGCACTTGCTCCTTGGAAGAAAAGCTATGACAAACCTACACAGCATATTAAAAAGCAGAGATATTACTTTGCCTACAAAGGTCCATCTAGTCAAAGCTATCGTTTTTCTAGTAGTCATGTATGGATGTGAGAGTTGGACCATAAAGAAAGCTGAGCACCGAAGAATTGATGCTTTTGAACTGTGGTGTTGGAGAAGACTCTTGATAGTCCCTTGGACTGCAAGGAGATCCAACCAGTCAATCCTAAAGGAAATCAGTCCTGAATATTCATTAGAAGGACTGATGCTAATGCGAAGAGCTGACTCATTAGAAAAGACCCTGATGCTGGGAAAGATGGAAGGCAGGAGGAGAAGAGGACACAGGACAAGATGTTTGGATGGCATCACAGACTCAATGATGTAAGTTTGAGTAAGCTCCAGAAGATGGTGAAGGACAGGGAAGCCTGGCGTGTTGCAGTCCATGAGGTGCCAAAGAGTCGGACGTGACTGAGCAACTGAACAACAACAAAAATGAAGATCTATGCCACCTCTCTTTATTTCTCTCTGTGTAACCTGTAGTTCCAAGTAAAGGACAGAGAAGGGAGTACACCAAGGCATTTACCTATCTGTTAGAAACAGAAAAAGAATAGTAGACAAGGTACTTATTTCATTCTCCATTATACCACAGAAAGCCATTTGTCTTCTACAAATAACTTATTTATAGAAGTCTTAAGGGCAAAGACTATGTTTTATTCATCAGTATGATCTCATAGTGCCTAGCACAGAGTTTTGTACACAATGCTGAGGATCAAATTAGGAAAAGAAGAAGAGTGTCTGAGATCCAAAGAATAAGTGAGTAAACCAGGTATAGGAGAGTCAGACGGTAACAGCAACCATCAACAAAATAGCTGGAAGGGGATACAGCAGTAAGACATTTTTCCTTCTGAAGAGCTTGCAGACTTCTAAGGAAAAAAAAAAAAAAGGAGGCGAGAGAGAAAATATACCAAGCATGTGGAATGATGTAACGACTAAAATTAATAATTAATGGCTATCCCTTATTGAATGTATCAAACACTGCACAAGGAGATCAGCCCTGGGATTTCTTTGGAAGGAATCATGCTGAAGCTGAAACCTCAATACTTTGGCCACCTCATGCAAAGAGTTGACTCATTGGAAAAGACTTTGATGCTGGGAGGGATTGGGGACAGGAGGAGAAGGGGACGACAGAGGATGAGATGGCTGGATGGCATCACTGACTCGATGAACGTGAATCTGAGTGAACTCCAGGAGTTGGTGATGGACAAGGAGGCCTGGCATGCTGTGATTCACAGGGTCGCAAAGAGTCGGACACAACTGAGCAACTGAACTGAACTGAACCTCTTATTGAATGTATCAAACACTGCACAAAGAACAGTACAGACATTATCTCATTTAATCCCACACCCCCATGAGTCGGATATTATTATCCCCATTTTTTCAAATGGGAAACTAAGAGTTGGAACTAGGAACTTACTCAAGGTCATAAAACCAGCAAACAGTGAAACTATGATTCAAATCAACACCTAACTCCAAAGCCAGTACTCTTAACCACCCGGAACCAGGGTAGATAGCACTGAAGATGCTGGGAATTAATCTGATGATGGTACTTAGTATATACTGAAAATGGAGCCAGATTAGCTGAACGATGAAGAGTAGCATCTAAATTGAAGTGGTATTCGGTAATACCTACAGGACCAGATGGCTAAATGGAAGACATTCAGTGATTAAAACATAAGCCCTCTTCCAACACCCACTTTCCTTCTCCAGATGCAACCAACGGAGTTTCTTAATGAGTTTCCAGAGCCAATTTACACATATAAAAGCACCCAACCCACTCTGTTCTTTTTAATTTTTTATTTTAAAATAAATTTAGATTCATCCAATAAATAGCTGCAAAAAGAAATACAGAGAGTTCTTACATGCTCTTCACCCAGCTTCTCCTAATGTTGACATCTTTTATAAATAATCGTAGTACATTGATCAAAACCAATAAATTAAGGCTGATGAAATACTAATTACTAAATTTTGTCAGTTTTGGACAATTAAATTAAGTTGGCATAAAAGTCCTAAACATTCTTGTACCTCCCTACTGGCGTCCCTGTGTGTCAGGGGTCTCTAAGACCACTTTCTGGCTCAATGATTCACTAGGACTCCTAGGATTCAGAAAAGCTGTTACATTCAGTTATGGTTTATTACAGCAAAAGGATACAGTTTGATGCAAGCAAAAAGAAAAAGAGCATGAACAAAGTCCAGCAGAAACCAGGTACAAGCTTCCAGGTGTAGTTGCATGGACGAGTTTAATTCTCCCAGAATTTATATGTGACAACACATGTGAAAAGTAAAGTCAACCAAGAGAGCTTGCCCAAGCTCTGGTGTTCAGAGTTTTTAATAGGGGTCAGTCACACAACATGCAGAGCCTGCATGACTGACCTGAGCTACTGAGATTCCAGTCCCCTGGTAGCTCAGTTGGTAAGGAATCTACCTGAAGTGCAGGAGATCTGGGTTCAGTTCCTGAGTCAGGAAGATCCCCTGGAGAAGGAAACAGCAACTCAATCCAGTATTCTTGCCTGGAAAACCATACGGACAGAGGAGCCTGGTGGGCTAGAGTCCACAGGGTCGCAATAATCAGACATAACTTAGCGACTGAACACCAGAGCAACGTAAGTATTCGCCATAAATTGCACTGTCTGCATAAACCATCTGATTCAACTGGTATTATGTGGTCCAAGGTATCCGGCATACTCTGAAGAATGTTCCAAAGGCTCTGAGTTCACTTCCCAGGAGCTGGTAGTCTTAAAAACCAGACTTTCTTGGGGGCATGCTAGGTCTGAGCAACCACCCCAGCTGAGTTAATCTCTCCCTATACAACTTATGGATACATTTTTGGGTTATCTCCTTCATTTTAACAACGGCACAGTATTCCACTGTATGGATATTCTACCACTAATTTAGCCAATCACCCCACACTCATTCACCTTAAGTTGTTCCTAGCTTTTTGCTCTAGTCAACAATAAAAACAAAGTTTTATAAAGTATAAAGAGACACACAAAGGAAGAATATAATTTTTCTAGAATTATTATCAGTTACTAAAGAAATAAAGACTTAGTCTGGACTGTTAGTTTCAGCCACCAAAATGAATATAGGGTACCGTTAAGGATACTCTGACTTCAAATGTGAGTTAGCAAACACAAGTTACTTATGAAAAAATAAAAAAAATGTAAAAGACTTTATCTCATAGAATTCCCATAGCGTTTGCTTTCAGTAATTAAGATGAAAGTAATCAAACCAAAAATTGTATCATTTCTGAAAAATCATATAATAATATTACACAAGAATAAAATATAACTATAGAGAGTGTGGAAAATTCTGAAAGAGATGAGAATACCAGACCACCTGACCTGACTCTTGAGAAACCTATATGCCGGTCAGGAAGCAACAGTTAGAACTGGACATGGAACAACAGACTGGTTCCAAATAGGAAAAGGAGTACGTCAAGGCTGTATATTGTCACCCTGCTTATTTAACTTATACACAGAGTACAAGAGAAACGCTGGGTTGGAAGAAACACAAGCTGGAATCAAGATTGCCAGGAGAAAAATCAATAACCTCATATATGCAGACGACATCACCCTTATGACAGAAAGTGAAGAGGAACTAAAAAGCCTCTTGATGAAAGTGAAAGAGGAAAGTGAAAAAGTTGGCTTAAAGCTCAACATTCAGAAAACTAAGATTATGACATCTGGTCCCATCACTTCATGGGAAATAGATGGGGAAACAGTGGAAACAGTGTCAGACTTTATTTTGGGGGGCTCCAAAATCACTGCAGATGGTGACTGCAGCCATGAAATTAAAAGATGCTTACTACTTGGAAGGAAAGTTATGACCAACCTAGATAGCATATTCAAGAGCAGAGACATTACTTTGCCAACAAAGGTCCATCTAGTCAAGGCTAATGGTTTTTCCAGTGGTCATGTATGGATGTGAGAGTTGGACTGTGAAGAAAGCTGAGCGCCGAGGAATTGCTGCTTTTGAACTGTGGTGTTGGAGAAGACTCTTGAGAGTCCCTTGGACTGCAAGGAGATCCAACCATCCATCCTAAAGGAGATCAGTTCTGGGTGTTCATCGGAAGGGCTGATGTTGAAGCTGAACTCCAATACTTTGGCCACCTGATTCGAAGAGCTGACTCATTTGAAAAGACCCTGATGCTGGGAAAGATTGAGGGCAGGAGAAGGGGACAATAGAGGATGAGACGGTTGGATGGCATCACCGACTCGATGGACATGGGTTTGGGTGGACTCCAGGAGTTGGTGATGAACAGGGAGGCCTGGTGTGCTGCAGTTCACGGGGTCGCAAAGAGTCAGACACGACTAAGCAAATGAACTGAACTGAATGATAAAATGTAATGGCAGAATTCAAATGTAAATGCATTAAATGCCCTGGTGAAGGCCAAATGAAGTCATCCTTCCCAAAGAGGAAAAGATTTTACAGTAGTTCAAATTTGAGGCATCACATGAAATATAGTAAATACACACACACACACATAATTCAAAAGAAGCTATACCATAAGTTAGTATATTTATATTGCAAGTAATAGTTTAATTTAGCAAATTATCATCTATGAGAATGAATTAGAATAGTATTGTGTTATTTATAAATACAAACCACTTTTATGGTTTGTTAAGTATGGTTTAATACGAAGAGTTATTAACTACTTTTTGGTAAAGAACCTGCCTGCCAATGCTGGAGACATAAGAGACTCGGGTTCAATCCCTGTGTTGGAAAGATCCCCTGGAGGAGGAAATGGAAACCCACCGCAGTATTCTTGCCTGAAAAATCCCATAGAAAGAAGAGGGTCACAAAGAGTCAGACATGACTGAAGTGACTTAGCACATAATTCTATATACTTCTATATTATAATAATCCTGAAGTCAGAAATGGAGGTTAATGAAAGTATTACTTGCATTTAAAAGGGGCCAATGCCTTACACTAGTTCGAGAAAACACTGCTTTATGAGGAGACTGCTCTCTGACCCTTCCTCTAAAATCCTTATCCTACTGGTAGCACCAGCTTGGGTCCTGAAGCTAAGGAGAAAAGGGAAAGGGGCAGGTCAGGGGATGGCAAACTAAGGCCTGTGACCCTCCATCTGGTTTTGTAAACGAATCGTATTGAACTGCAACCATACCCATTTGTTTACAAATCGTTCAAGGCTCCTTTATGCTATTATGGCTGATTGAGTAGTTGCCACAGAGACTGCAGGGCCCATAAAACCTAAAATACTACTATCTGGCTCTTTACAGAAAAGATTTGCTGACCTTTGGCCAGTAAGCTAATAGGGCAAAACGAGAATGTGCTCACTGGCATTTGAAAGTCCTGAAGCAAACAAGTGGGAAGCAAAGCATTACTGTTTCTAGAAGAGAGATAAGACAATAAGATTCTCTGATTTATAAAATGAAGATGTCAATATGAGACATAAGGGCCCCTTGCAGCTTTTTTTATTTACTTGTTAAGCTATATTTGAAGCTCTGTGACAAATAAATTGAATTTAAAAGAACAACCAGTTACTACTATAACCCAGACCTGTCTGGGCTGTTTCTGGTATTTGGTGATTATGAATTAAATCACTAAAAATATTTTCAGATTTTTGCACTGATATATATCATTTATTTGGGTAAAAAGAATACTTAGGAGTAAGATTGCTGGGTCATATGGTTAAAGCAGATGTTTATAAGAAACTGGTTTCCATGGTGGCAATACTATTAATAGCACCTCCATCAGTACGTAGGAGAATTCAAGATGCTCTGTATACTCGTATCTTTATCAGTATTCGGTAATGTCAGGATTTTTGTTTTTGCTTTTTGAAGTATTTTAATAGGTATATAGTAGTACTGCATTGTGATTTTAATTTGCATTTCTTAATGACTAATGATTTTGAGCATATTTTCTCATGCTTATTTGTCATCTGTATATCTTCCTTGCTGAAGTGCTTATTCAAATATTTTGCCCATTTTTTTGTCCATTTTTAAAATTAGATTGTTAGAGTTTTCATAGTTCCTTATATTTCTAGCTACCAGTCCTTTAACATATGAGTTGCACAAATATTATCTCAGTCTGTGGCTTATTTTTTCATTTTCTGAAGTGTCTTCAAAGAATAAAAATGTTAATATTTTATAGTTAATGTTTTTTAATGTCATTTAAGAAATCTTTGCCTGGCCCCAGGCCACAAAGATTTTCTCCCATTTTTTTTTTCTAAAAGTTTTATAGTTTTAGGTTTTATGTTATGATAGGTGTATGATTCATTTTGAGTTGAGTTGCATAATAATGAAAGGAATTCATTTATTTGCTGTTTTTTACATATGGATATCCACTGGTTCTAGCATCATTTGTTGACAAACTATTCCTTTTCCATTGACTTCTCTTAGCATCTTTGTTCAAAATTAACTGCAAACTGTGGATTTATTTCTTCAGTCTCTATTCTGTTCCATTGATCTGGTGTCAATCCTATCACCAATACAATGTTGTCCTAATTATTTTGGCTTTATAGTAGCTCTTAAAATCAGGGAATGCAAGTCTTCTAACTATACTTTCTTTTTCATAAATTGCTCTAGCTATTCTCAGTCTTTTGCTTTCCTACATAGATTTCACAGTCAGATTATTGACTTCTACCCAAAAGCCTACTGGGATCTACAGGATTGTGTACTGAATATACAAAGAGTATATGAGCATGGTATATTTTCATTTATTTAGGTCTACTTTGATTTCTCTCATCAATGTTTTATAGCTTTCAGCATAAAAGTCTTACATATATTTTGCTACATTTATCACCAAATATTTCATGGTTTAAGGTTCTCTTATTAATGGTACAGGTTTTAAGTTTTGATTTCCAATTGTCTACCACTAGCTTACAGAAAAACAATTAATGTCTATATATCGATTTCCATACTCTGTAATCTTACTAAAATCACTTGTTAATTCCAGTAGCTTTTTTTGGGTAAAATCTTTGGGGTTTTCTACCAAATATATCATACTGCCTATGTGTAAAGATAGTTTTATTTCTTCTAATCTGAATATACTTAAATTCTTTTTCTTGCCATATTACACTGGCTAGATCAAACAATACACTGCTAATTAGAAATCACAAGAATAGACCATCTTTGCCTTATTCCCAATCTTAGGAAGAAAGAAGTCAGTATTCACTGCTGCTGCTGCTGCTGCTAAATCACTTTAGTCGTTTCTGACTCTGCGACCCCATAAATGGCAGCCCACCAGGCTCCTCTGTCCCTGGGATTCTCCAGGCAAGAACACTGGAGTGGGTTGCCATTTCCTTCTCCAATGCATGAAAGGGAAAAGTGAAAGTGAAGTCACTCAGTCGTGTCTGACTCTTAGCGACCCCATGGACTACAGCCTACCAGGATCCTGCATCCACAGGATTTTCCAGGCAAGAGTTCACTATTAAGTACTAAATCCTTTATCAGGCTGAGAAAGTTTCCTTCTACTCTGGGTTTGCTCAGAGTTTTCATCATAAATAGTTAATGGATTTTGTCAATGGTTTTTTCTTCCTACATCTACTGAAATGATCTTTTTTATTTATCTGTTGCTGTGGTACATTTTACATTTTAATGTTGTATTCAAAATCAGCCTGCTGCTGCTGCTGCTGCTAAGTCACTTCAGTCATGTCCGACTCTGTGCAACCCCATAGATGGGAGCCCACCAGGCTCCCTCGTCCCTGGGATTCTCCAGGCAAGAACACTGGAGTGGGTTGCCATTTCCTTCTCCAATGCATGAAAGTGAAAAGTGAAAGTGAAGTCACTCAGTCGTGTCCGACCCCTCAGCAACCCCATGGACTGCAGCCTTCCAGGCTCCGCCGTCCACGGGATTTTCCAGGCCAGAAATCAGCCTAGCAATCCTGAAATAAGCTCTACTCAGTCATGATGTATTCACTCTTTTATTTATTGCTGAATTTACTTTGTTAATATTTGTAAGGATTTGTATATTTATGTTCATGAGAAACATCAGTCTGTAGTTGTTTGTGTAGAACTGATATTACTTCACCCTTAAATGGTTAGTAGATTTTATCAGTGAATTTTACCTAGAATTTTCTCCGTGGGATTTTATTAATTTATATAATTTTTAATTGAAGGATGATTGCTTTACATAATTTTGTTTTCTGTCAAACCTCAACATGAATCAGCCATAGGTATACATATCTCCCCTCCCGCTTGAATCTCCTTCCCATCTCCCTCTCCATCCCACCCCTCTAGGTTGATACAGAGCCCCTGTTTGGGTTCCCAGAGACATACAGCAAATTCCCATTGGCTATCTATTTTACATATGCTTATGTAAGTTTACATGTTACTCTCTCCATACATCTCACCCTCTCCTCCCCTCTCCCCATGTCCATAAGTCTGTTCTCTGTGTCTGTTTCTCCACTGCTGGCCTGCAGATAAATTCCTGGTATCATCTTTCTAAATTCCATATATATGCATTAGTATATGATATTTATCTTTCTATTTCTGACTTATTTCACTCTGTACAATAGGCTCTAAGTTCATCCACTTCGTTAGAACTGACTCAAATGTGTTCTTTTTATGGCTGAGTAATATTCCATTGTGTATATGTACCACAACTTCTTTATCCATTCGTCTGTCAATGGACATCTAGGTTGCTTCCATGTTCTAGCTACTGTAAATAGTGCTACAATGAACATTGGTGTACATGTGTCTTTTTCAGTTTTGGTTTCCTCAGAGTATATGCCTAGGAGTGCGATTGTTGGGTCATGTGGTGGTTTTATTCCTAGTTTTCTAAGGAATCTCCCTACCATCTTCCATAGTGGCTGTATCAATTTACATTCCCACCAACGCTGCAAGAGGGTTCTCTTTTCTCCACACCCTCTCCAGCATTTATTGTTTGTAGACTTTTTGATGATGGCCATTCTGACCTGTGTGAGGTGATATCTCATTATAGTTTTGATTTGCATTTCTCTAATAACGAGCGATGTTGAGCATCTTTTCATGTGTTTGCTAGCCATCTGTATGTCTTCTTTGGAGAAATGTCTATTCAGGTCTTTTTCCCACTTTTTGATTGGGTTGTTTGTTTTTCTGGTATTGAGTTGTACAAGCTGCTTGTATATTTTTGGAATTAATTTTGGAATTAATCTTTTAGTTAGTTGTTTCATTTGCTATTATTTTCTCCCATTCTGAGGGTTGTCTTTTCACTTAGTTTATAGTTTCCTTTGCTGTGCAAAAGTTTTTAAGTTTAACTAGGTCCCACTTGTATATTTTTCAAAGAATTGATGCTTTTGAACTGTGGTGTTGGAGAAGACTCTTGAGAGTCCCTTGGACTGCAAGGAGATCCAACCAGTCCATTGTAAAGGAGATCAGCCCTGGGTGTTCTTTGGAAGGAATGATGCTAAAGCTGAAACTCCAGTACTTTGGCCACCTCATGTGAAGAGTTGACTCATTGGGAAAGACTCTGATGCTGGGAGGGATTGGGGGCAGGAGGAGAAGGGGATGACCGAGGATGAGATGGCTGGATGGCATCACCGACTCGATGGACTTGAGTCTGAGTGAACTCCGGGAGTTGGTGATGGACAGGGAGGTGCTGCGATTCATGGGGTCGCAAAGAGTCGGACACGACTGAGCAACTGAGCTGAACTGAACTGTATATTTTTGTTTTTATTTCTATTATTCTAGGTGGTGGGTCATAGAGGATCTTGCTTTCATTTATGTCATTGAATGTCCTACCTGCGTTTTCCTCTAAGAGTTTTATAGTTTATGGTCTTACATTTAGGTCTTTAACCCACTTTGAGTTTATCTTTGTGTATGGTGTTAGGAAGTGTTCTAATTTCCTCCTTTTACATGTAGCTGTCTCTTCATGGGATTTTTAACTACAAATTCAATTTCTGTTCTTTTTAATAATTTTGTGTATTTACTTATTTTTGGCTGTGCTGGATTGTTGTTGCTGCATGGCCTTTTCTCTGATTGCAGCAAGCAGGGCTACTCTCTAGTTATGGTGTGTGTGCTTCTCATTGTGGTGGCTTCTCCTGTTGTGGAGCTGGGTGCTAGGGAGCATGGGCTTCAGCAGTTGCAGCACACAGGTTCAACAGCTGTGACCCCCCAGGCTCTTCAGACCACAGGCTCAACAGCTGGGACACATGGGCTTAGCTGCTTTGTAGCAGCATGTGGGATCTTCCCAAATCAGGGGTTGAACCCAAGTCTCCCACATTGGCAGGTGGTTTCTTTACCATGGAGCCAACAGGGAAGTCCCTTAAACTCCATTGCTTTAATGGATATGGGACTATCCAGGTTATATGGTTCTTCCTCAGAAAGCTTTGGTAGTTTATAGCTTTCAAAGAATTTATCCATTTCATCACTAAATTTAGTGAAATGAAGTTGATCATAACAATCCCTTATTGTTCATTTAATATCTTAGGACCTCCAGTGATATATAACTTCTCATTCCTGATACTGTTAATTTGCCTTTTCTCTCTTTTTTCTCTTGATCAGTCTGGGGAGTCTTATCAACTCTACTAAACTTTTCAAAGAACCAGCTTTTTATTTCACTGATTTTTTTCTCTATTGTTTCCTGTTTTTAATTTCATGAATTTATGCTTTTATCTTCCTTAGTTCCTTCCTTCTGCTTATTTTAGATTTAATTTTTTTCTACTTTTCACTAGCTTAGATCTCTGATTGCTTTAAATAAATATTAAATAAAAATCAAATAATAAATATTAAAATTAAGTAATAAATATTAGTTTAATGTTAAATATTAAATATTAAATAAGTCTTTCTTTCTTTAATCAAGTGCTATAGCAGAAAAAAAATTCCCTCCAAGCACTGACTTAGCTGCAACCCACAGATTTTGATACACTGTATTTTCATTTTTACTTATTTCAAAATATTTCCTAAGTTCTTAGAAGATTTATTCTGTGACTCATGAGTTATTTAGAAGTGTTTTTACTTAATTTGCAAATACCTGTGAATTTTCCGGACATGTTTCTGTTTCTAGTTCAATTTTCTTATGGTTAAAAAACATACTTTGTACTATTTCAATCTTTTAAATATGTTGAGATTTATTCTATGGCACCAAATATAGTCTATTCTGGTGAATATCTCATGTGTACCTGAAAGGAGTATGTATTCTGCAGGTATTTAAGTGGAAAGTTTTATAATGTAATCAATTAGATCAAGCTGATTGATGTTATTCTTCTGACTTTCTATTTATTCCATTAGTTACTGAGAAAGGAAGTTGAAATCTCCATGCACATAGACATGCTTGCATACAAACATACGTATGATCATCTTCCATATTCATGGGTTCCAAAACTGAGGAGTCAACCAACCATGGATCAAAAATTCTCACTTAAAGAATTTCTGATGCAAAGCCCTGAACATAACACCCACGGGTAAGGAGGACCACCATTTTACACAAGGACTTGAACATCTGCAGACTTTGGTATCTGTGGGTGTTCTGGAAGCAAGTTCCTACAGATACTGAGGGACAACTGTACATACCATACTGTACAAACATATACACAGTGTGATGATCAAAATGAAATACAAATTATATTTTAAGCTTTTTTCCCACATTTTGAAAGCACTGAAGTTTCACTATAGAGAAATATTTAAATTCAATGAAGCAAACAACCCACCACCCAAGTTGGTTTAACTCTTTATTCTCCTCTGAATGAAAACATACCTAAAGTATATCAATATGCCAGGTTTCCTGGCCCTATCCACCACCTCAGATCCATAGCCAAAGAACAGGTTGGAGGGCCTGGCTTTTTGCCCAGTCTTCCGAGATCATCAGACATTCACTTTTCACAGTTTTACTAAACTGAGATAAAATCTCTTCTAAAATTCCTGGCTTTGTGATACTATCTAGATCTCTAAAGCCTTTTCCAAGCTTAAGAATCTTAAGAACAAATTTTCTTCCTATAAGACACCAGTGTAAACTGAGTGCAGCTCCTATATGATAAGATTCTGCCATCTAAAATTATATTGTATCACTATATAAATAGTAAATAATATTAAAGATAGGATCAAAACAGAATTTAAAGCAAATGATAAAATTTAAGTTCAACATAAATATGTACATGATTAAATCAAGCCTAAGAAGAAATGCAATATCTAAGTTCACACATTCAGTGTGCCTACTATGTGTCAGGCACTATTCCTGGTACTGAGAATAAAGCCATGAACAAAGAAGACAGAGTCCCTGTAACCATACGATGGGGTGGTGGGGACACCCAAACAATAAACATAAAAAGTATGTAATGCTAGAGGGTGAAAACTACGATGGAGGAACATAAAGCATAACAAGAGAGAGACAGTAGTATGATTAATATTTGCATGGTCAGGGAAGTCCTCACTAACAAGACAACAGGAGACAATAAATCATATGGATATAGTGGAGGAATCTTTCAGGCTAAGGAACAGCAAATACTTACTGGGACAGGAATGACTGTGGACATGTTTGAGTAAACACAAACAGGAGATCCCAGTTCGATTTCTGGGATGGGAAGATCCACTGGAGAAGGGATAGACTACCCACTCCAGTATTTTTGGACTTTCCTTGTGGCTCAGCTGGTAAAGAATCTGCCTGCAATGCGGGAGACCTAGGTTAGATCCCTGGGCTGGGAAGATCCCCTGGAGAAGGGAAAGGCTACCCACTCCAGAATTCTGGCCTGGAAAATTCCATGGGCTGTATAGTCCATGGGGTCGCAAAGAGTCCATGGGGTCGCAAAGAGTCGGACACGACTGAGTGACTTTCACTTTAAGTAAATACAAAGAGGCATAAGGCTTGCTAATTTGAAAGGTACAATGAACCAAAAGACAACATACTTTTTAACGTATTTTGTTCCATGTGAAGCCACCTATTCAAAGTATAGTAGTTCATGGTTTTCCATTTAGACAAGCTAATTAGGCTAGGAAAAGTCAGACATTTCCTAAAGGAAGTATTTTTCAAAACCTTTCTAAAACCAATACTGATTTGTCAGAAAAGCCAATACCATACTGTGTTATATAAATATATGTTGTATTCTGCATTTACCTCTAAACAGAAAAACAAAGGCAAAGACAGAGGAATATGGAGATGCTAAGCAGCCATTCTTTCAGAGGGCTCTATTAAAAACAAACAAAAGCAGAGGCCCTTTCTCACTCAGAAAAATAACCACCTGAGAAAAAATTGAAAGCATTAGTCTATAATTACAATATAAAAACAACAATACAATTTTTTAAGTGAATTTTCATATTTTATATAAGATTAAATCAGGCAACAGTATGAATTAATGAAATAAACATATACACTTAACTTTTCCAATCAATCAACTCTATAAAATATTTTTTAATTCCCTATTCTCCTTGACCAGGAAATATACAGTTTGAATTTGTCCTTTTATGTAACTATAACAAAATTTAAAAGATAAACATCATCCAAGATAACTTTTACAGCACTTGATTCACCAGGAATTATACCATATAATCCAAAATATGAATTTAAAAGCCATTAAAACATGCAGAACTTTCTGAATGCCACATTTTCTCCCTCAACTCCTTGTTTTGGTTTATAAATCTCAAAGTCTATGTGATAATTTCCACTAATGGTACATATTCCTATGTTACAAAGAACCAAGGTTTTAATTTTCCAAACATATCTAAAAATTATAAAATCATTACTAAATTTTATCTCAGTTTAAGGAATTTTCCTATCTTCTGTTGAGATGATACATGGCTAAAATTTAAAAGCCTGACAGTACTAAATGCTGGCAAGACTTCAGAACAAGTTGTACTCTCCCACACGCTACTGATGGGAATATAACTAACTTATTGCTCTTGTAGCTTACCCACCACAAACTCTTATAATACATCTCATCTTCAGATTTCCTGGTCCACTACTGAAAGTCATGCCAAAAATAAGTTTTCAAGTTTTCCTTACTTACATTTTCATTACTATCACTCCCAACATTCATGCCCTAAGAATCAATCTCTGACTTTTGAAGCAAATCAACTCCTAAAGCATACAAAACAGCACTGAACACAATAACAATATCTAAACCTTAAAAATTTATAAAACTGACAAATACTGTCATTAAAAAAAAGGTATATTGATATGGGCGATTTCATGGAGTTTTAATTATTACTTACCTCAGTATAACAAAAGTAATATAAAAACATGCACAGAGTAAACAATGAGAGAGAAGAAAAGGACTGACTATAGGAACTTTGGAAAATAATATTTAAATCTGTTCTAGGCTCAAATTATGAAAAAGATAAAACAATCTCAACAGATAAACAAATTTTAGAAGATGGTGGTATTTGCTATAGCAATCAGACTGTGTTATCCTTAAAAGTCATCTGTTTTATAATTCTTACTAATTATATTATTTGATATTATAAATTAATGAACTTCATATAACAGAAAGGAAAAAAAGAAAAAGAAAAACTTACTGGGATTGAAAATTCCTCAGCCAAATACTTCAAAGAGGCTGCTTCTCTTGCCAAGAACTTGTTCCTTTCTCTCATGTTGCCCTGAAGTTGTGTATCAAACTCCTTTCTTACCACAGAAGCAACAGAGTCAATAATCACAAGTTTAACTCCTTTTGAAATAATTTCTTCTTCTAAGGATTCAATCCTGTAAAAGCAGAATATATAAGATAGTGGATGACTTTAAGGTATAATTCTTAAAAATAGAGCACTGCAAAGGTTAACCAACTTGAAAACAACAAATTACTCTTCTCTAAGTTACAGTAGTTAGTGCAGATATTCTCAATAAACATAACTTATTTTCCAGCTCTTCCATACATATTGCATTCTTTTGTAAATAGGCCAAAATATTTTCCTTTAGATTTATTCCTTGGTTTTTTCATGATATTGCTAAAGCTCCAGTTTTAGAGCAAAACTACTTGCAGTGGCCAGTCTCCAAAACGGCCCCCACTTACTCCCATCTCCCAGTATTCACATCCCTATGGAGTCCCCTTCCCAACTGTACCGGGGTTCGTCTGTGGACCAAATGACAAAATAGGCTGTAGAAGGCTACAGCTTCCATCTTGGGATCTTTCTCATTTGTCTACTCTCTCTCAGAGCACTTGCTGTGGGGAAGGCAAGAGACCACTGTGGACCAGAAATGCCACCTGCCACATGTGTAAACAAATGATGTTGAGGCCATCAAGCCATCAGCTACTGAAGCTGCCCCAGCTGTGCACCATGAGGGAATTCAGGATGGAGAAAAGCAAGATACTGGCTCTAGACAGTTAAGGTGCATATCAAAGGAATGATTTCAATGAGCCCAGACTTGCATCTTCCCACACTCAGAAAAGTGCTAAATTCATTAATTCAATATGTCTGATTTGGGGACTTCCATCATGGTCCAGAGGCTAAGACTCCATACTCCCAATGCATGGGGCCCAGGTTCAATCCCTGGTCAGGGAACTAGATCCCACAGGCCACAACTATAGATCCCTTGTGAACCTGCATGTTGCAAGGAAGATCTCATGTGCTAAAACTAGCAACTAAGACCTGGTACAGCCAAATAAAATATATATATATGTTTTTTAAAAATATGTCTGGTTTTTCTTTAATTAACAGTAATCTTTTTATATTCTGACTACCTGGTTTTTTGTTGCAGAAACTCCTATATCCTGGTTCCTCCCTTACATCCTTAGAGTAGTCCCTCAGAGCTATCAGAGAGGCTGCCCCCCAAGCTTAAGTCCTCAGTATGACCACTGAATAAAACATGATTCTCAACTTTTAGGTTGTGCACTTTTTTGAGTAAACAACATATTGTAAGAAGCCTTATGGAGAGGCTCAAATGGTGAGAAATGGAGACCTCTGGCTAGAATCCAGAAAGAAACGGAAGTCTCCCAACAACTACTTGAGTGATCCTGGAATTCTCCAAGATCTCCCAGTCTCAAGTGACCCTTGAGATGACTACAGCCCTGCCCAACAGATTAACTGCAAGTTCTTGAGCAACTTTGAGCCAGAAATACCCAATTAAGCTATTCCCAGATAACTAACCCACAAAAACTAGGTGAGATAAATAGATTATTTTAAGCTGCTAAATTTTGGGGTAATTTGTTAACAGAACAGTAGATAATTAATATACCACTTAATTAGTCAAATCTAAAACATTTTATTCATTAAATTTTTTTTCATTTTTAAAGAAATACTTCAACCAATAGGCTGTGGTAAATAAAGAACACTGAAATGATTTTTCTCTTAATCCTAATATGTAGGGACTTTTTTTTTCACTCAGAAGCTGAAAACATGAAGAACAAACGAATAAATCTTCAAAGTATTACTAACATGCCAAAATCTAAAACAGCATACCTTTGTAGAACTTCATCACAGCTGAGTTCCCGATAAAGATGAACTTTACTGCTTGTCAAAAGTAATTTTTCTTCAGTGTCAAAATATCTGGGAAAACGAGATTCTGCTATCTCAACTAGTCTGTGGAGGGAAAAAATAGCACAAGCAACAATAGTTAATATCTTCTGCCATTTGCAGCAACATGGACGGACTCGGAAAGCATTATGATAAGTGAAATACGTTAGACAAAGACAAACACTGTACGGTATGACGTACATGTGGAATCTAAAAAATACACAACCATCTGGTGAATACAACAAAAAAGAGCAGACTCACAGATATAGAGAACAAACTATTGGTTACTAGTAGGGAGTGGGGAGGGAGAGTACAGGGGTGGAAGAGTTGAAGATACCAACTATTGGGTGTAAGACAGGCTCAAGGATGTATTGTACAATACAGGGAATATAGCCAATATTTTATAATAACTATAAATGGATAGTAACCTTTAAAATTGTAATAAAACATTTAAATAAGTCAATATTTAAGGTCACATTGCTAAACCTAAACCTCTAAGGACTTTTACTTAGGAAACTCATAAGCCATAAGTAACACTAGAAAAAAAGCCTTATCAATACAGCAGGTATAAGCAAAATGGCTTCGTATGATTTTGGAATGGAAGCCCTTCTTTATAATCGCTAAAAGAGTACCAGTCAGAGCATGAGACCAGCCAGGGCTTTTAGATCTCATCTAGTGTTGAGAAAGCAGTATCTCTGAGGTTTAACACAAAAATGTTATTTTATAAATGACCATCTGACTACCAACAATAAGATGTGTTTAGTAAATTAAGAAAAATGCTTTCAATTTCATGAATGAAATATATATTTCAATATTATCATTCTAATAATCAGATATCAGTAAATCTCCATGTCTCAGACCAGAAAAATGATTTCTCAATTAAAGCTTAATACATACTAAATAAATGCTATCCAACTGCTCCTTTGTAAACAGGATACTATTTTCTAAACATATGGATGCTATCCACATTGCCTTTGTGCTTAGTCACTCAGGCATGTCCAACTCTTTGAGACCCCATAGACTGTAGCCCACTAGGCTTCTATGTTTGTGGAATTCTTCAGGCAAGAATAATGGAGTGGGTGGCCATTCCCTTCTCCAGGAGTTCTTCCTGACCAAAGGATCAAATACTGATCTCCTGCGTTGCAGGCCTATTCTTTATAGTCTGAGCCACCAGAGAAGCCCATCATTTCCTTCAGAAAAAAAAAAAAAACAACTATTTTCTAAACACTGAATTCTCACCTCAAAGCTAGATCATACATGGGGTAGGCTGAGCATTAGAGGTGACAAGTTGAAACAGATGCAACTTCACCATTAATAATATAGGAAATGGAGTAATACTAGAAATTTCAAATATTTCTGGTCAAAAATGTAAATCTTTGAGTGTAACTATCTCTGTCTCTGATAGTTTAGCAGCCCAAAACTTAATCATCCAAAGATGACTGGGAGGAAGGACTGTAAACACTAAAACCATCCTATATTTTATGTCCCATTTAATGATACAAAAGTATAAAAAGCACTTTTCATTTCTAAATAATGAGTTCCAAGAAGAGGTCCAACTCTCACATCCACACATGACTACTGGAAAAACCATACTTTGACTAGACAGACCTTTGTCAGCAAAGTATGTCTCTGCTTTTTAAAATGCTGTCTAGGTTGGTCACAGCTTTTCTTCCAAGGAGCAAGGATCTTTTAATTTCATGGCTGCAGTCACCAGCTGCAGTGATTTTGGAGCCCAAATAAATAAAGTGTCTCACTGTTTCCATTGTTTCCCCATCTATTTGCCATGAAGTGATGGGATCAGATGCCATGATCTTCATTTCTGAATGTTGAGTTTTAAGCCAGCTTCTTCACTCTCCTCTCACTTTCATCAAGAAGCTTTTTAGTTCCTCTTCACTTTCTGTCATAAGGCTGGTGTCATCTGCATAGCTGAGATTAGTGATATTTCTCCTGGCAACCCCGATTCCAGCTTGAGACTCAAGATCCATCAAAGTGAGAACAAAATGGATCAAATGACCATTCAGGAGAAGTACTGGAGAGAGGTAGGCATAGGGATTGGACAAATAATGAGGTAAGTGATGAAAGCAAGAGGAAATGAGATGGCACGGGCAAAGGCGGAATGGGCAGATTTTAACAGCTTGGGGAAAATGTGCAAGTTTCTTGATTAGGGAAACTATTTGCTGAGTTAAGTGCTAGTCAAAGAAGTCAGCTAAAAAGCTCTGACCCTTGGAGCCTACTGCTTTTCAACAGGACAGCGATGGTGACATCTGCCAGAAACAGGGAGGGTTTTTTTTTAGTATTTGGATCTTCAATTGATTAGGAACCAGACTGAGAGTACCCAATGAGATGAGAGTACCTAACTCATTGGTGGCAACAACTGAACAGCTGACAGACAACAATAATTTCCTGACTCTAACACTAGGCTCAATTTCAACTAGTGGCTCGAGTAGTGAAAGACTCTGGAACTTATTTCTGCTCTCTTGTTGCATGTAGGCCCCTCAGAAGCAGGACGGTCAGCGTGTGGACATGAACTATGTGGACATCACAGTTAACCACGCTAAGTAACAGTATCGAATGGTTATTTACATCCCAATATGCTGTTGTTTTCCTATAAGCTTCTCCAAATGTTTACTTTAGGAAAATGTATCTAAAATACCTATAAATCAAAAACCAAATATAAATGTAATATTCTAAAGGCCTCACATTAATCTAGGACAATCTTTACCACAAAAGTCTTTTTGGTTACGGCAAGCAAAAGATCTTATCTTTTCCTCCCAGACATTAATTACAAAAAATTTGAAAGCAATGCCATCTAGTGGATGTCTTTTTAATAAAAAGCTTTCTTTCCAAAAGGTGCACTTAATACTCATTCATTCAACCAATATTTGAGGACCTATTATATGCCGGGTAGCTTAGTTGGTAAAGAATCCGCCTATAATGCAAGAGACCCAGGTTCGATCCCTGGGTGGGGAAGACCCACTGGAGAAAGAAATGGCAGCCCACGCCAGCATTCTTGCCTGGAAAATCCCATGGACAGAGAAGTCTGAGAGGCTACAGTCAATGGGGTCACAAAGAGTCGGACACAACTTAGTGACTAAACCACCACCACTATATACCACTACCAGGTACCATTCTAGGTGCTAAGGATACAACAGTGAACAAAAACAACAACAAAAAATCCTTCCCTCATGGAACTGCATGCTACTGAGAAAGACAAATAAATATATATGTCAGATGATAAGTGCTTTAAAGAAAAGTGAGTCAGGATCACAGAACAAATTGTAACAGAAGGAAGTAAGGGCTATTTCATGGAAGGTAGTCGGGGAAAGCCTCTTTAATAAATTGATATTTGAGCAAAAGTTTAAAGGAGATGAGAAAATGAACCATATGGCTACCCAGTGAAACAGCACACAGGAAGACAGAATTACAGCAAGTGCACAAGTCCACTCTTTTGTGAGAAGATACCAAGTGTGTTGGAGGAATAAACAAAGAGGCTAATGTAGTAGCTGAAACACAGAAACCGGGAGGCAGAATAAAAGGAAATAAGGTCAAAGAGACAGCCAGGGGCCAAAGACACAAAAGATTTTATGTTTGCGGGGTTTTTTTGTTTTGTTTTCAAATTTTATTCAGTAAGATAGGAAACCTACGATCACGACTGACATGATCTGCCTTTTTTTTTTTAATAATTTTATTTATTTGTTTATTTTTAGCTGTGCTGGGTTTTGGCTGCTGCGCTCAGGCTTTTCTCTGACTCCAGTGAGGGGCTTCTCTCCAGTTGCAGTGCGTAGGCTTCTCTTTATGGGGGCTTCTCTTATTGTGGAGCACAGTCTCTGGGATGTGTGGGCTTCAACAGTTGCTGCATGTGGCCTCACACAGTTGCGCCTCCTGGGCTCTAGACTGCAGGCTCACTGGTTGTGGTGCACAGGTTTAGTTGTTCCGCTGCATGTGGGATCTTCCTGGACTGTGTCTCCCGCATTGGCAGGTGGATTCTTATCCACGGAGCCACAAGGAAAACCCTGACTTCTTTTTTCTTTTTTGAAGAATCACTCTAGCTACCAAATGGAGAACAGGTTCCAGAGGGGCAAGGGTGACAGCAAGATCAGCTAGTGCAGTCATCCAGATAAGAGATGATGACTTGACCTAGAGAATCAGTTCAGTTCAGTAGCTCAGTCGTGTCCGACTCTTTGCGACACCATGAATCGCAGCACACCAGGCCTCCCTGTCCACCACCAATTCCTGGAGTTCACTCAAACTCACGTCCATCGAGTCAGCGATGCCATCCAGCCATCTCATCCTCAGTCGTCCCCTTCTCCTCCTGACCCCAATCCCTCCCAGCATCAGGGTCTTTTCCAATGAGTCAACTCTTCGCATGAGGTGGCCAAAGTACTAGAGTTTCAGCTTTAGCATCACTCCTTCCAATGAACACCCAGGGCTGATCTCCTTCAGAATGGACTGGTTGGATCTCCTTGTAGTCCAGGGGACTCTCAAGAGTCTTCTCCAACACAGTTCAAAAGCATCAATTCTTCGGCGCTCAGCCTTCTTCACAGTCCAACTCTCACATCCATACATGACCACTGGAAAAACCATAGCCTTGACTAGATGGACCTTTGTTGGCAAAGCATTGTCTCTGCTTTTGAATATGCTGTCTAGGTTGGTCATAACATTCCTTCCAAGGAGTAAGTGTCTTTTAATTTCATGGCTGCAGTTACCATCTGCAGTGATTTTGGAGCCCAGAAAAATAAAGTCAGCCACTGTTTCCCCATTTACTTGCCATGACGTGATGGGACCGGATGCCATGATCTTCGTTTTCTGAATGTTGAGCTTTAAGCAACTTTTTCACTCTCCTCTTTCACTTTTGTACTATCAAGTAGGTAAATGGTCCTAAGACCACACTGCCGTTGCCATCAGAATCAGCCAGTCAAGCTGCCACTACCAGTACATGTTGCTCCCTGATTCACTGGTTCAGAAAGACTGATGTTCTGGGTAGTTCGGTAGGAATTAAAGGGCACTAGTGGTAGAGTACCTGGTACCCTCAGAAGTGACTTGCACCCAAAGTAGAAAACTTCCTTCAAAAATAAGCTTGGCCATTGCTCCCACATGGTACCAACACAACATATACCTCTCCTTTGCATACTTAGTTATAATAGTTATAATTTTTCATTTTTGTGATTACTTGATTGTCTTCCTCCCCTATTGCACTATATCTTTCTTCTTGGTTTTCAAGCTCTTCTGATTTCATGACAGCTCAGGAATGTCCACTTCCGCCTCTTACAGTTCCAGTTCTCTATCCCGCCTCCCCAAGTCACCACCTTCCAGGGTCCTGAGTCCCATCTCCAGCTTCCCCAGATCCTTCAGCCTTTCTCACACACAGATCCACTTGCAGTTCTAAGACCTGGGTTTATTTTCCTTTATCCATTTTATTTCTCACAAAGTTTTACTTCGAAAATCACTATTACTACTTACCATTCATATTAGTTTCCTTTTTTATTCTTAACCTCCAACTCCATCTTTTTTTCTAATTATCCCCAATAGGGACAATATAGTATTTATTCAATTCATATATACTGGAAATTTCCATAGACGGGTCACTAATCTATTCATCCATATTCTCAAGGTGTGCACAGCATATAGCATCTGAAACTATATCAGACCCTAATCAGAAATCCAATAGGTAAAACAAATAAAAACAGACTTTTTCTGAATCAATCAGAAGGGGATTCAGAATTCTCCCTGTTTGGCATTCCCCTCTCCCCAAGGCAGTCCCTAAGTATCTGAAGGTTTAGCACCAGACTATACTATTATCTGGGCTTCCCTGATAGCTCAGTTGGTAAAAAATCCACCTGCAATGCAGGAGACACTGGTTCAATTCCTGGATCTGGAAGATCCTCTAGAGAAGGGATAGGCTACCCACTCCAGCATTCTTGGGTTTCCCTTGTGGCTCAGCTGGTAAAGAATCTGCCTGCAATATGGGAGACCTGGGTTTGATCCCTGGGTTGGGAAGATCCCCTAGAGAAGGGAAAGGCTACCCACTCCAGTATTCTGGCCTGGAGAATTCCCTGGACTGCATACTCCATGGGGTTGCAAAGAGTCGGACGCAACTGAGCGACTTTCACTTTCATACTATTATCTAATTATTAACAGTATGGAAATACAATTGCAGTCTGTGATGAACATGTATGATTAACATACTGCTCAAAGTCATATAAAAATAAGCTAGCTAGTGCACTGTTGTAGAAAAATATATAACTAATCATTCCAATTCATTCCACAGTGCTTTTAAGTACATCACCCACAAGGGTTTCTTTTTTTTTTTAATAAATTAAAATTTTTTTACTTTATTTATTCTTTTTCTTTCTATTTACTGTTTTCTTCCTCCTTGAGAAAAAGATTTTCAGCAATTTATTGATAGAAAATATTTTCCACTTACCCTAAATTCTCTAGTTGTGAATCCTTTAATCTTCCATCACATTAATCCTTCAATTTACTTTCTCATTTGCCTTTTTCCAACAGATTGTTTGTAAACACAAAATGGAGAGAGTGCTCCATACAGAGACATACAGAAAGCTAAAAATATTCCTTTTTCAGTCTTATTTTTCCTGCTTTATCTCTTTTCCAAATCCATAAACTATCCCAGCTGTGGCAGACCCTGTTAATTACCCACCAATATCCATTTCCACTTTTCCCCTGCAATGCGGGAACCTCCATTTCACTCAGGCAGTAATGTTAACCAGCCCCATCAGGCTTGTTACAAATATTTCTCCCTTCATTTTTCCCTCCTCCTCATTTTCCACCCTCATGCAAGGGTGACCAACTGAGAAATTTGGAGAAGGATTCCAAAGCATGAAAAGAAAATCAACAGAGAAGAGGCAGCTTCCTGATTAAGATATAATGGTTTCTTTCTCATCTCAGCGACACAGAATGGATATAATGCCGAAAATGTACCAGCCCTAGGTCTCTACCACCACTGAGATGCAGAACCACTGCCAGCAACTCAGGTCTTCCTGCTTTGAGGGAAGAAATAAACCTCTTGTTGTTTAAGCCCCTATTCTTTGGGTATTCAACTGCTTGCAGGAGAAAGCTTTCCTGACCTACCCTTCCCAGCAACACCAAGTAGGGATCAAACAGTCTTGTAATAGCACAAATGAAACGTGACCAAGCAGGACAAACCTGGTGCCACTCTGTAACCCTCTAAGTCCAACTCCAGAAGGCACTAAAAACACAAGTCTGACATCTACACAAAAGAACACCGGGACCTTTGATTCGATCTGACCCTAGCACTAGATGACTACACTTTTCAAGCCTTGTGAAGAATAGACTCTTAAAGTAAAAACAATATAAATTTCAATCCTTGTCTTCAAATGACCTTCATAAGTTCCTTGTGAGTTAGGAAACATTATTAAGTGACTGAAGTCACTTCAGCAGTGTCCAACTCTTTGTGACCCTATGGACTATAGCCCACCAGGCTCCTCTGTCCATGGGATTCTCCAGGAAGAATACTGGAGTGGGTTGCCATTTCTTTCTCTAGGGGATCTCCCCAACCCAAGGATCGAACCCGCATGTCTTATGTCTCCTGCATTGGCAGGTGGGTTCTTTACCACCACCGCCACCTGGGAATCCCTGTAAACTGGTCATTGGATCTGAAACCTTGATCACTTTCTGATTTGATTATTCTTCCATCAGGAAGTACCACAATGGCTGGTTGCCTTTTTGTGATGCTAGCAGGCTTTTCTGTTTATGAACCGTTTTTACTCACACTTCTGACACCAAATGTGTAGGTTTTCTGTACTAAGCAATTTTCCAATTCCCTATGGACACTAACTGTGTGTCCTGCAAGTCAGTTCAATTCTAACACTAACTACTAGGAGTTAACTCAGACCCCACAGATTAAAGGCTCAGAATCACAAGACTGCCCCGACCTCAGACATCAATAACAAGTCCCAAACCTCTGTTACTTCAGACCAGCCAGCAATAAATTGAGAGCACCACCTGTTCACCAACCCAGAAGCTCTCCAAACTCTATCAATTAGAGGGTTTTGGAAGATTCCATTACATGGGAATGATTGAAATGCTGATTGATTCAATTCTAGTCCTTCTTCCCTGCTCAGAGACTGGGGAGGTAGGGCTGAAAGTTCAAACCTATAATTACATGACAGGTTCCTCTGGCAATCAGTTCCATTTAGATGCAATCCAGAGTGCCATCAAGAGTCATCTCATTAGCATAAATCAAGTATGGTTGGAAAGGGGGTAATTATGAATACAAATGATGCTTCTCTCACTTCTATCACTCAGGAAATTCCAAAAGTTTTTAAAGTTCTTTTGACAGGAACCAGAATGACTACAAAATAACATATTTATTATATCACAATATTCAGTGCCTAGATCCATTAGATTTTTAGGGTTTATAATTTGGTGATATTCTATTATTTCTTCTTCATTTATTGTCTATTAAAAAAGATATATTTGCTACTTAGTAATATTTATATAGAAAACAGAATAAACGCTTAATTTCCTTTTTTATAAAAACCCATTTTCAAAATAATAATTTGCATCTCCAGAATTCTCCAAGGGTGATCAAGTTGTTGCTTTTCATTCTTAATATTACAGACTCATGAATTTAAATATATTTCACGTGTCTTAGTCTACTTCTATTATTGTTCTATTGGTAACCAATTTGTTTCATCTTTGGCCAGTGCGAGCTCCTCGGGTTGATTCTTAAGTCCTTCTGATACCCCTGTAAGTAATCTTTGATAGCTCTCTTGATATCTGATGTTTCAGATTCAACTTATAAACCTCCTAATACTCTGATTTCACTGCAGATCAAATAAATCTTTTGCCTCTTACTGAAAAACAAAAACTTTCTGCTCCATAGCTAGAACTGGCCATTCCCCTATGGAACCCTTGTTCCTTGTAGTAGGAAATAGAATCTGGATTCCATGATCTGAGAGTAACATTTGTCAATTCCCTCATTTATCAAACATTCTCTGAGTAGCCAGTATATGCCACTTGTAGGATTTGGCTTTGAAGACACAAAGACATAACACAAACTTAAACAGCTGACAAATCAGTGGTATATACTCAGGAAGAAAAGATTATCAAGAAGTGTAAAACAAAGCAAATAAGTTCTAGGCAAAATAGCCCATTTGGAATTTACCTGGTTGGATAATACACTTTGATCTTGTAGTACTCTTACAGAAAAATAAGGAAGATTCATTGTGACACAATTAGAGAAAGACTCAAAGAACTATACCTATACTACATCTTGGCTAAGAAAACAGAATTGAATCAGTCTCCAGATGTACAAAGCACTCCTGTCTATGAATGTCTATCAGAGTAGCAGAAGAGGACACTAAACTTATCTTCAGATTTACAGAATTACATAAATGACTGAATACCTTTTTCATAGAATGTTAAAACAAAGGTCCTTGCCAAACTAAGGAAATCTTTTCTTTCTAAGCATGCATATACTTACTATCAGTGTTTCCTGTATTTAATACCACATTATTTCAAAGATTAAAGTAAAATAATGTTCAATAAAAAATGTTTTGAAAATTGCAATTTTTTTCATTCACAAATATTTTACTTCCAACTAGAAATTACTTACAAAGCACTTTACCTTTTGTCTTTCTTATTAATTTTCCCTCTTCTCCATTTTCTACTTATATTTCTCCCTCTGTTTCTTAAACTTGTTTCTTCCTGACTTTGTGAAAAACACAGCTTATCCAGAAACTCCCTTTAAACCATAATAAAGGGATAGAAAAGGCAAAAAGAACATGTTTCCTGGAGAGTTAGGGACTTTAGGAAGGTTAAGACCTCTGTATAGCACAGTAAACTCTGCTCAATGTTATGTGCCAGCCTAGATGGGAGCGGGGCTTGAGGGAGAATGGATACCTGTATAAGTATGTCTGAGTCCCTTTAATATTCACCTGAAACTACCACAACATTGTTAACTGGCTATACATCAAATTAAAACAAAAAGTTTAAAGTTTGAAAAAAAAAATTACCCTTCCTATGTCAATTTTAAAAAGAAAATTCCTTTAAACCTGTATCTATTAACAATACTCTATATTCTCAAAAGTAAATATTAATCTGTTTGTAAATATTTTATGCTGTATATGTTACAAAAATAAAGCATTATAATAAAAAATAAAATCTCCTACCTTTCAGCACTAAATGCTGACTCTGTGTCAATGTAGACAACAGCTCCTTCTAATCCTCCCATGTTGGTAGGTAATGTAGCCAAAATGCTCATCATTATACAAAACTGAGTTTTTCCACAACCTGGCGGACCTGTAATCTAAAAAAATAAGAAGAAAAAAATATTATTTGTATAAACATTACAATTTAGTCAAAGCAAAACCCTTTTAAGAACTTGCCACAGTTCAACTAACCTGGGTTCCCAAAAGGAACACTGTTAATACAACCCATATATATATATATATATAAGGGTTCCCTGATAGCCCCGTTGGTAAAGAATCTGCCTGAAATGCAGGACACCCTGGTCCGATTCCTGGGTTGGGAAGATCTGCTGGAGAAGGGATAGGCTACCCACTCCAGTATTCTTGGGCTTCCTTTGTGGCACAGCTGGTAAAGAATTCGCCAGCAATGCAAGAGACCTGGGTTCAATCCCTGGGTTGGGAAGATCCCCTGGAGAAAGGAAAGGCTGCCCATTCCCTTATTCTGGCCTGGTGAATTCCATGAACTGTATAGTCCATGGGGTCACAAAGAGTCAGACATGACTGAGTGACTTTCACTTTCACTATATATAATAAGAGAACTTCTCCCCTATGCATCTGGGTTGGTACTAGTTATGGACCATCCTTGGGAGAAATGAGAAAACAGTCACCGAAATCATCCCTGTGTTATGTAAAGTTCAGATGAAAAACTTTGGTTGAGAAAGGCTTGAGGATTCATTGATATACTCACAACTTGAAGTTCTATATTTTTTCTCAATAAGACATTTATAGAAAGCTCTGAAAATATTTAAGAGGCTTTAATAATTGGTTTAGCATTTGTTATGAATTGGCCTTTCAAAACAATTTTATATTAGTACTACTTAAAGGTACTTTGATCTTTATATTAATATTAATAAAGTATTTAACAGTAAAAGGTATTGATGTATACAATTTTAAATGGTTTAGCAAAGGAAAAATGTGTGTGTGTATGTGTCTGAGTGTGTGTAGAAGAGAGATAAAGCAAATGAAACAAAATTCAACAACTGCTAAATCTAGGTGGTTCATACTTCGAAGTGTATATTTTAAAAATTTAAACAACCTAGATGTCCATCAGCAGATGAATGGATAAGAAAGCTGTGGTACATATGCACAATGGAGTATTACTCAGCCATTAAAAAGAACACATTTGAATCAGTTCTAATGAGATGGATGAAACTCGAGCCAATTATACAGAGTGAAGTAAGCCAGAAAGAAAAACACCAATACAGTATACTGACACATATATACGGAATTTAGAAAGATGGTAATGATGACCCTGTATGCGAGACAGCAAAAGAGACACAGATGTATAGAACAGACTTTTGGACTCTGAGGGAGAGGGAGAGGGTGGGATGATTTGGGAGAATGGCATTGAAACATACATACTATCATGTAAGAAACGAAGTGCCAGTCTATGTTCGATACAGGATACAGGACGCTTGGGGCTAGTGCATGGGGATGATCCAGAGAGATGATATGGGGTGGGAGGTGGGAAGGGGATTCAGGATTGGGAGCTTGTATACACCCGTGGTGGATTCATGTCAATGTATGGCAAAACCAATACAGTATTGTAAAATAAAATAAAGTAAAAATAAAATTAAAAAAAAAATTTAGTTGTTGGAAAGCTATTTTGAGACTATAAAATCTGAAAAGAAGAGGGCATAGATGGAAAAGAATATGCCTAGGACATTAATCAAGGCATATTTGAGTCCAACAGGAAGTAGTTAACAAAAATTAATTTGAAATATTTAAAATAGCCCCTTTAAACATACTGTTTGTCATACTGGCTATGGCATCCAAATTTTCAGAACCAAAACACTATCCCTTTTGTGAGTATAGCAATAATGAATAATTTTTCACAATAGCAAGAAGGGAAAAGAAAAAGGAGAAAAGGAGGAGAGAATAAACTCTGAGGTAGCGACAAAAAGAACTCTGAGCTAAACTGAGACACACCAGATCTGAAGACACTGTCTCAGATATACCAAGAAGCAGGAAGAAATAAGAAGTGATGACACAGGAGTCTAAATCATCTAGGCCAATGGTTCTCAAACATGACTGAGCTTCAACTCACCTGGCAAGCTCATTAACCAGCATTTCTGGTTAGCCATAGGTCTGGAATGGGACCTGAAAATTTATATTTCTAGTAAGTTGACACTGACGCTGCTCCACATTTAAGAACCAGTTATAGAACTTAGACTAAAGGTAAACTTCATTTTTCAAAGTTTAATGTTGAAAAAAACAAAGGCTCACAAGCTAGAAACCATGTGTTGATTTATGACCTCTAAAACAATGATTTAAACTTTTAGTATAAATAATTGCTGCTAGCAATAACACTGTGCCAGACCATGAGTGATCAGTGAAAACTCCAAAATTCTTTGATTACATACTCCAACAAACACTCCAAAAAAAACAAACACAAACAAAATTTTACTATAATCCTCCAGTACATGCATATGTATTATATATAAACTATTTTACTAATACATTACGGACAGTAAAAAGTACACATAGAGATTAAAAATAAAAGATTACAAGCATTTTAAAAGTTTCATATATTTTTTCATTTAAAATACAAATCAATAGTTTCATAGCTTTAATTAAGAACTTTTTTTGATAAAAATATGCCATAAAGTAAAAAGATGACGCATAAATTTGAAGGTGATATTTGTGATACATGTAAGTGACGAAGTAGTAATATCTAAAAATATAAAGAATACTCATATTTTATATATTAGTTGTACAGATCTTTTCAATCTAATAAACAATTAAATGAAATTATGTATATTGTTTTTAAAATACTGATTTAAATATTTTGTAATCCAGCAACTAAAACAGCAACTGAAACTACAATAAGCAGAACTACAATAATAAGTTCTGCTTATTGTAGTACTCAATTGTAATGTCTCTGTAGTTGAGAAAAGATAATTGCAAAACCTATTGTTCAACTTTGGCTAATAAATGTTCATTTTCCCTCAGGTCAATTAATTATTCTTGCAAACCAATCAAGATGTATTACACTTTAACATTTTTAAAAATTGATTTCAAAATCAAATGAAACTATTTGGAAGATTTCTTAACAGTTTAGAAAATATTGTTAGAGTTTTTTCACAAGATATATACATCTTTGAAGACAAAAACCACATCATAAAACATTTCCAAGCAGAAATTTGAATAATGTTCTGTATTTTGATCTCCTGTCATTTAATGAGCAAGTCACTTTCTCACTCATTGTAAAAATATCACCTTTACTTTCAAGGGATGGAATAAGAGCATTCCATTGGTTGGCTGATTGCTTGATTTGCAATCTGCTAGGCGGCAAGTTACACAGTCACTTGTTTTACAAAAAGGATCAACAAATTTGACATATCTTTTCATTTTAAAAAAGTTTCACCTATTTTTAAATTCAACAGTTTTTTACAATCTTTGCTATGAGATAACCAAAGAAACTCTTGTGATTCAAATGATTTTCATGATCACTCCTCATCGCGTTACAGAGTATTATAAAGAGTCAATAAAAACTAGTCAGGTTTTTATAAAAATTGTACCATCCTGAAGCATTCTTCACACATATGACATCAACTTCTGTGTTACTACAGACTAAGGATGATGTACCAGAAAAATGCAGAGAATTTTACAAGTAACATCCATATACTCACCACCTAGACTCTGCAACTGCCATTTTATTACTATTATACTATTGTACCAGGCTTCCCCTGTGGCTCAGCTGGTAAAGAACCTGCCTGCCAGTGCAGGAGATGCAGGTTCGATCCCTGGGTCGGGAAGATCTCCTGGAGGAGGAAATGGCAACCCACTCCAGTATTCTTGCCTGGGAAATCCCATGGACAGAGAAGCCTGGAGGGCTATAGTCTATGGGGTAAAAAAGAGTTGGACACAACTGAGTGTGCATGCGTATATACATATATTTATTCTATTGTACAGTCTACTAATACACTTGACTTCCCTGGTGGCTCAGACAGTAAAACATCTGTCTACAATGCAGGAGACCTGGGTTCAATCCCTGGGTCGGGAAGATTCCCTGGAGCAGGAAATGGCAACCCACTCCAGTACTCTTGCCTAGAAAATCTCATGGACAGAGAAGCCTGGTGTCCATGGGGTCATAAAGAGTTGGACACGACTGAGCGACTTCACTTTCACTAATACACTAGACTATCCATCAATCCATTCATTCATCAGTCCATCTTAGATGTTTTTAAATGTATTTCAAAGTAAGTCAGAGACATAAATATACTTTCCCCTAAAAGTTTGATGTGTGTATCATTAACCTGAGTTTAATAAGTATGATTCTTTTTTCTTTTAAGGTAAATTTTCCACACAATGAAATGCCCGGATCTTGAGTGTTTCATTTGATGAACTGTAGCAAATGTATATATATGTAAGCAATCCAAACCCCTATCAGGTCAGAAATTCCCTCATAAACATTGTTTTATATTTAAGAAGTCATTTATTTTTGAGAATATATCTTCCTTGATATATCTTCACTTCTGTGGCTTAAAAATAATTTAGTTCATGTATCTCATTACTGAAATAGAATCTCGCTAAGAAGATAATCTGGGCCCTATTAGAAACTTCTGCACTTTAACTGTCTAGCATCTTTTCTCAATGAATAATTTGCTTTAATTCTTAATGCTTCACATCAATGGCAACGATTTCCAGCTGAAACTATTTATTCCTAAAAGAATCCATGTAAGTTATTCCATGTTGCTTCCCCTGTCTTATGTCATCCATTTTACTTTCACAAAAGAACAGTTCAGTTCAGTCGCTCAGTCGTGTCCGACTCTTTGCGACCCCCATGAACCGCAGCACGCCAGGCCTCCCTGTCCATCACCAATTCCCAGAGTCCACCCAAACCCATGTCCATTGAAGGTTGTCCCTAATGTTACTAAAAATGCATTGCATTTGGTCTTTTGTTATTAAGAAAACCCCAAAGAGGCTTTTAAATATCTAACATTAATTTTAGTGAAATTTTTCTAGATACTGAATATGCATCGCATGACCTTAAACATCACTGAAAAACTTGTGAATGTTTGTCTTTCTGTGATGTATGTTTCTTAACAATGGCTTCCTACTATCACTATTTCAAGGAACAAAATAACAGAGAAAGTTTCATTATTAACAATAATGGAAATAATTCCATATATCAAATTGTTTTCTAATTCCAAATTTTTGGGATGTCTTTACAAATGAGATTAGACTGTCACTGATTTTTACTTCATTAATCATAGGAGAGTTATCAGCTCTGACTTGTCCAACTCTTTGTGACCCCATGGACTGTAGCCCACCAGGCTCCTCCATCCATGGAATTTTCTAGGCAAGAGTCCTGGAATGGGTTGCCATTTCCTTCTCCAGGGGATCTACCCGACCCAAGGATCGAACCCGGGTCTCCTGCATTGCAGGCAGACACTTTACTGTCTGAGCCACCAGGGAGTCCCAACATGTAGGACTATAATCTACCCCAATATGTTGAAAATAAAGATATAAACAAGGTGTCTCTGTCAACCTTCTGTACCCTTTCCTCGTGGATTATTACCTTACACATGACAGTATAAGATAGGGATCAAGTGAGGATGCCATATATTAAATGTCAATTAAGGTTTATTTATGTTTTAGATGTAACACTAATAAAAATTCTGGTATTTTCTTCCCATAACCTAATGGGCCATGCTACATACTCTCCTTTGGAGACTGGCAGTTTTGAAGACCTCAAAACACTTTTCATTGACTTTTTTATCATCATCAAAGACAATATGGATCAAATTAACCACCAGATACCAGAGCAAAGGAAATATTCACAAATAAAGTTGAAAGTGGATCCTGAAAGTGAAAAATGATAGCTCTTCAGAGTGTTAACCAATAGAGGAACAAAGGACTTCCTTTCAATATACACTATCTACCTATCCAGTTTCAGATATGTCCTCAAGACATATACAAGGCTGTATATTGTCACCCTGCTTATTTAACTTCTATGCAGAGTACATCATGAGAAATGCTGGGCTAGAGGAAGCACAAGCTGCAATCAAGATTGCCAGGAGAAATATCAATAACCTCAGATATGCAGATGACACCACTCTTATGGCAGAAAGTTGCTAAGCTAAGTTGCTTCAGTCGTGTCCGACTCTGTGCGACCCCATGGACGGCAGCCCACCAGGCTCCCCTGTCCCTGGGATTCTCCAGGTAAGAACACTGAAGAGGACCTAAAAAGACTCTTGATGAAAGCGAAAAGAGGAGAGTGAAAAAGTTGGCTTAAAGCTCAACATTCAGAAAACGAAGATCATGGCATCCGGTCCCATCACTTCATGGCAAATAGATGGGGAAACAGTGGAAACAGTGTCAGACTTTATTTCTCTGGGCTCCAAAATCACTGCAGACGGTGATTGAAGCCATGAAATTAAAAGACGCTTACTCCTTGAAAGGAAAGTCATGATCAACCTAGACAGCATATTAAAAAGCAAAGACATCACTTTGTCAACAAAGGTCTGTCTAGTCAAGGCTATGGTTTTTCCAGTGGTCATATATGGATGTGAGAGTTGGACTATAAAGAAAGCTGAGGGCCGAAGAATTGATGCTTTTGAACTGTGGTGTTGGAGAAGACTCTTGAGAGTCCCTTGGACTGCAAGGAGATCCAACCAGTCCATCCTAAAGGAGATCGGTCGTGGGTGTTCACTGGAAGGACTGATGTTGAAGCTGAAACTTCAATACTTTGGCCACCTGATGCAAAGAGCTGACTTTTGAAAGACCCTGATGCTGGGAAAGATTAAGGGCAGGAGGAGAAGGGGACGACAGAGGATGAGATGGCTGGATGGCATCACTGACTCAATGGACACGGGTTTGGGTGGACTCCGGGAGTTGGTGATGGACAGGGAGGCCTGGTGTGCTGCAGTTCATGGGGTCGCAAAGAGCTGGACACAACTGAGTGACTGAACTGAACTGAAAGATTTAATTAGATCTTTAGATATGTTCTGAGATTTAAACAGCTTAAACCTATGAAATACTTTTAATATTTAGTGGAAAGGTGAAGCAAGCCCTCAACTTAAAAACATTTTTTAAGATGTTATGTGAAAATATTTAGTCAAGTATAAAATACCATGAAAATGTAAGGTAGTATCTTTATCATTTCACTTTCAAAGAAAACATGTTTTTAAAAAATCTGAAGTTAAACGAGTGCAACTGGCATTTTACCTACTTCATTATTTTTATGTACTGATTCAGTAGTCTTGAGAAAAGTAGAACAGCACGTGGATAACATAAGATTTTGGGGTTCATTTGGCTTTCTATGTTTGCTTTACTTTGCTTTTAAATTTGAATATTAACATTTTCTTTAAGTAAACTATAATAAATAACTTCTAATTCTTTAGCAATCTCAGATCCTTTTCATATATTTTTCCTCTCTTTCTAGCCTCAAAAAATACGCTGTATGCAATTTTTAAAGGTTGGCTAGAGTTAAATTTCATTATTTTTTCAAGTTTACTTAGTGGGTTAAAACATTTCAACATTAATAATTTTTAGCTTCAGATAGTTTAGCTCTGACTTCTAGCAGCCAAACCACAAAATTTCAAATTGTGTTCAGTTCCCAGGTTCAGCTCCAATGGTGGTTAGAAAGAGCGAACATGCCAAACCAGAATAGTCTAAGTGATTGCTTCTTGGAAACCCAGAGTGAATACAGCATTTACACACAGAAGACACTGGTAAAATACGATTAGCTTCATATAGTTAGAGCCTGAGTTTCAACAATCCTGACTGAGGAATGTAAAAGAACAGAAAGGAAACATCCAGTAGTGAAGATCACTAGAATATCAACAAAGAAGCAAATATTAGCAATTGCTTTAAAGGGGAAAGAATTATTACCAAGAAAGACTAATTGTGCGTGCACGTGTGCTCAGTCGTGTCTGACTCTTTGAGACCCCATGGTCTGGAGCCCGCCAGGCTCCTCTGTCCATGGGATTCTTCAGGCTAGTATACCGGGGTGGGTTGCCATTTCCTCCTCCAGGGGATCTTCCTTCCCAGAAATCGAGCCTAAGACTCCTGTGTCTGCTGCATTGGCAGGCAGATTCTTTACCATTGAGCCACCTGAGAAGCCCAGTTTAACTGTACTGAAGTGAAAATGAAGCCTAGTCATTTTAGTCTCAAAAGAGAACAAGTAGTAGAGATGAATGTGAAACCCAGACCTAGTAGGACCCAAAATCTTACCAAGTAACTCTCCCCCACATTCAAAATGGGGTCAAGAGGATGGGGCAATCCACCAAGCCAATATTTTGCAGAGAAAATTTAAGGACTGCCTGGTTCTGATCTGAGAAATGAGCATGTGGAAACGTTACATCATCTTTTTAATGGCCTCCTTCCCCAGCATCCAACTACCTGTCTCCATGTGCTCTGCGATTATGTAGAAATACAATTAGGTTTTCAAACCTAAAGAATTCTTTTTTAAAGTCACTCTTTGAATCCCAAAGCAAACAAAAAGCAAACAATCTCAGAACAGTCAGGCAGCTGTTTGCCTTGTGAAAGAAACTTTCCTCTTTAAAGTTATTTTATATCAACAAGTGGAAGCTTTTATACTTTAAATTCTCTCCACAACTCTCTCTTACTCCTTACTGACAACTGCTGTTTTTAAAGTAAATGGAAAGGTAAGGGGGAAAAGGAAGGCAGGGTAACAGAGTAGAAAAAGAAAACAAGAGGACATGAAAATGACAAGTACCCCCAGATTCACATTAAAGAAAAAAAAAATCAAAGTGTCGAAACATTACCATGTGTAAAATAGACAGTCCATGGGAATTTGCTGTATGACTCAGGGAACTCAACCAGGGGCTCTGAATCAACCTTGAGGGGTGGGATGGGAGGGAGGTGGGAGGAAGGTTCAAGAGGAAGGGGACATACGTACACCTATGGCTGATTCATGTTGATGTTGACAGAAAACAACAAAATTCTGTAAAGCAATTATCCTTCATAAATTTTAAAAATAAAACTTAAAAATTAACAATCATATAATATGTGTCATATAAAAGACTCTATGAAACCTTTATGGAGAAAGATACTCATTTCTAAATCAGGAAATGAGTGAAGAATCAGGAACAATGATTCAATCAACCACATATGCTAAACTCCTGTCTTAGGACAGAGGCCTTGCTATCTTGCCTTGCAAAACACAGGGCAGGATAAACAAATCTTGTCAGCAGATGATGTTCCAGGAATGCAGATTAGAAATCTCTCCCTAGTTTTCCTACTGCTGCTGCTGCACGTGGAACAGACCAGAACCTGACTGCAGCTTGAAAAAGAGATGAGACCCACCCTGACCGACCTGCAGACCCCTGAGCAAGAAAAATGACTGTCTGCTGCTGTTGTAAGCAGAGTAACCAGCAAAAATTGACTGATAAAGTATGTATGTCTTATATTTCATTGTTTATGCATTTCTATACATGCCAAGACCTTTGTGGACACTTGAATTTACAAGCCTTGACTTATTGTCTCCTGTAATCTTAGACAGCCCACCCAGTCAACGAGAAACAAGCAGAACTGTTCTAAGGAAAGATAAGGAAGCCAAAAGAGGAGTCTGGCATTCTGCCTCTACCTTTTTGGGACAGAAGAGTGGTCACCTCCAAAGCAAAACTGCCCCCTTCGAGGAAGACACCTAGTCTCCTTAAATCATGAACAAAGCATAGAAACGACTCAGGAAACACAAATAATGTAGACATGTGCCACATTGTTTCTCATTATTTAGAGCAAGGATCTGGGTATAATCATTTTTCTTAAATGTTATAAAGATTTGGCGGTGCTTCACAGGTTTACCCGTCCAGAGGTACTCTCCAACCAACATATGCAGATGCCATATCTCTTTTCATTGACATGAGTTTGGACCAGTTTTCTATTCCCATAATCTCTGGATTACAATAAGAAAATACCTTTTTTTTTAATGATCCCTTTAAATACAACCTTTATTTACCTAATTATATCAGCATCTTTTTTTTTTTTTTTAATATCAGCATCTTTATCGTGCATTCTCAGCAGAGGTGACAGTGACCTCAAGGGCAAAACTTGGTTTTGATCAGGAAGAAAGATGTTACTCTCTTTTCCATATAAAGCACATATCTACATACAGTACATAAGCAGATATATAGTATATCTACGTCAAACAGGAGGGAAGGGGGCAGGGCACAACCTTTTAAAGAATGACAAGACATGACAAAGACTGGTTAGAACTAACTAGGTCCAAGATGGTAGATGAGCCAACTTCCAGCAGACCTTGAGTCTCATTATGTGCTCATGGTAATATCAGTTAAGTTGCTCAGTCATGTCCCACTCTTTGCGACCCCACGGACTGCAGCACGCCAGACTTCCCTGTCTATCACCAACTCTTGGAGCTTGCTCAAACTCATGTCCATCGAGTTGGTGATGCCATCCAACCATCTCATCCTCTGTCATCCCCTTCTCCTCCTGGTAAAATAACACGCTAAATGACACAGCCACCAGCACCATAACAGTTCTGAGGCCAACCATAGAAGGTCAAAAAGTGGGTGGTGGTCCAATACCTGAAAACCCCCACCCCTTCCACAAAATAATTGGAATAATGCCAGGCTCATTAGCCTATGAAATTATCCAGCCCATAAAAACTACCCACATCATATTTTGAGGTTCTCTTGCTCTCTCTTTCTGAGATGGTCCACACTCTGGAGTATGTTTCTCTCTAAATAAAGCCACTTCTTACCTATCATTTTGTCTCTAAATTCTTTCATGACAAAGCAAGAACCTTAAATTCACCGGCAACAATTAAAATCTCGGGTGGGGGTGGAAGTGTTATTGGGGGAAAAAATGACTAAAAAGCTCCTTAAGGGGTGGTTATGAACAAAGATTGAGAAACACTGATCTGATCTATATTACCTCATATGAGAAGGCTACCATTACATGGTCTGATCTCCACATAACGTAAATATTTAAAGTTTAAACTTCAAACATATCTTCCCTACCAATACTGTCATAATAGATGTAGAATTATCTGCTTATATATTCCATAAGTAAGGGATTTGATGTTCTCTGGGAATGAGACAAAGCCCTGTAGCTCACTTCCATTAGTGATTCAGCACAGTTGGTTTCCCTTTGATTTCTCCTCTGCTGCTTCTGCCTTTGGCATGAGTAGCACTTCTCTAATTCCACTTTTAATCTTGATACTGTAGCTGAACGTACACAGATTCAGGGCAGTTCACATAAATCAAAACTGATGATAAATAAATTAGGTTGTTTTGAAGTCAGAGTCAGGAAAGAGCAGCTATAAAAGTGACAGCAGAATGTTTCCAGATTTATTCTTCCTCCCTCAAGTCATCCCTAGGCCTGGTCGAAGTTTATTCAGCTAGATGCCTTATATCTTATCTTCACCAGATCTAACTTCTACCTGATATCTGGGATGCTAGGTTTGAACTTTTCACTAGAAACAAAGATCAAGCAACACAACTAGTTAGACATCTCCTCTGAGATCTGCATGAGCTCTCTATTGCTATGTAACAACTGACCACAAACTAGCAGCTTTAAAACAATCCTGTTTATTATCTTACAGTTCTATAGGTCAGGGAGCTGCTTTGGAGGCATCTTCCCCACTCCAGGCAAGTTTTCAGATGATGGCAGCCTCAGCCAACGTCTTGATTGTAATCTCCTGAGACACCAGAACTGAAAACAGCCAGCTAAGCTGCTCCTGAATTCCTGACTCAGAAACTGTGTGAGATAATAAACATTTATTGATGTGTTTACCCACTAAGTTTTGGAATGGTTTGTTAAACAGCGGTTTAACACAGTTCTATATGTCTATAGATAAAGAATCAGAGAGGAATGACTTTAAAACTTATGAGGAAAAAAACTCCTAAAATGATCGCTGATGTTTATTAATAAAGAAATCAATTAGGTAGAAAAATCATATTTCTTAAATGTACTATTTTGATAATTTGAAAAAAACAAATGGCATACAAATGAAAATAAGTACCGTACTGTGGAAGAGCAGTAACATTAAAAGTTACTGAAGTTTGGCTTACTCCAAGACCACAGAGTCTGACAGTGGAGGAGAGGCAGCAGAAACGAAAACATTAGAGTAAAAAAGTGCTTAAAAATAAATAAATGAAAACAAATTCATTCATTCAGTTAACATTTACTATGTACCTTCTACATATGCTAATTGGAGAGGGAAATGGCAACTCACTCCAGTATTCTTGCCTGGGAAATCTCATAGACAGAGGAGCCTGGCAGGCTACAATCAGGGGGGTTGCAAGACTCGGACATTACTGAACAACTAAACCAACACCACCACATGTGCTAATATTGTAGATGCAAAAATAAGAAGAAAAAGACAATTCCTGCCCACTTGGAATTTATTCTCCAATGAGGAAGACATACATTAACTAATCACACAAACAGTAAAATTGTAACTGTGAGAAGTACTTACATAGAAGAACCATAGTACATGTCAGTTCTCAAGGAATATACAACAATTCTGTTGACTTAAACATAATCAAATAGGCTCAAAATATTCAAAATAACAGAACTACAAGTAAATTTGTTAACGATATAATGGACTGTTTTAACAAGCTTCTCTGGATTAGTATTAAGTCGGGTTGAAGAAAAAAATCAGCAAAGATAAAGAAGAGTTGCACAACCCAAATTCCAAGCTTAACTTAACTGTCATAAGCAGAACACTCAATCGTTAGAGAATAATCATTCTTCTCATGCACACTTAGGACACTTACAAAAGTTAATCACATGTTAATCCTTAAAACAAGAAAAATTCCAAGAATCAGTATCACACAAAATTCTTTGACTAAAATGCAAATAAGTTAGCAATCTAATTAAAATGTGAAAGAAAATTTAATTAAATAATTTAGATATTCAAAAATTCCCAAAAAAATCATGAGTGAAAGAAGAAATTATAATGAAAAATTTTAAATACTATGAGAACTAAATAAAAATGAAAATACTTCACACACAAACACAAAAAGAATGCAACAGCTCAGAGTAAAAGGAAGAAAAACTGAAAATAATTTAGGAAGTTGGAGGGAGAGGGAGAAGAATCCCAGAAAAATACAATTAGATAGAGGGAGATAAGAAAATAACAAATCACTGAAGTAGAAGACAGAGAAAAGATAGAAAACCAACAAAGAACCAATAGTTCTTTGAAAAGACTATAAAATACTCAAACATTTGACCAGGTCTTTTTAAAAGGAAGGGAAAGAGAAGACAAAGAAGTAACCGTAGAAATGAGAACAGGAGAGGGAGTAGAAACACATTAAAACCAGATTTAAAGATGAGAATACAATGAAAAACTTAACTACAATAAATTTTTAAACTTAAAGAAAACGGGCAAATCTCTAAAAATATCATTCACTAAAACTACTTAAAAAGAAATAAAAAACCTGAATAGTCCTTTAATCATTAAAGGAATTTATTTCATTGTTTTTATTTTCCCACAGGGAAAATACTAAGATCAGACACTTTTTCAGGAAACTTGTATCAAATTTTCAAGAAACAATGTACAAACTATTATAGAACATAAAAAAGAGATGATAGTCCACAAACCATTCTATCAATTAGCTCAAAATAGATCACAGAAAAAATAACTCAAAATAGACCACAGACTGTATACAAAACCTAAATATAAAACTCTAGAAAAAGATATAGCAAAAATCTTTGTGTCCCTGGCCAGACAAAAAAAATTCACAGAGTTGACACCAAGTATAAAGGAAAATGCCAATAGACTAGACTACAAAATTTAAAACTTCACAAGCTGCCATTAAGAAAATGAGGAGAGAAGCCATAGATTGGACTGCAAATTATGTATCTGATAAAAGACTTGTATCCAGAGTATACAAAGAACTCACAACTCAGTAACAAGAAAACAACCAATTTAAAAATAGGCAAAAGATTGGAACAGATATTTCATTTCTAAAAAAACATACAAATAATTATAAGTACATGAACAGGTGTTCAATGTCATCAGTCACTGGGAAAATACAAATTAAAACCACAATGACTACTACTAACACTCAGTAGAATAGTTAAAATGACAAACAATACTAAGTGTTGGTGAGGATATGGAGAAATAAACTATCACGCATTGCCGGTGAGAATGTAAAATGACACAGCCACTCCAGAAAGCAAATTTGGCCGTTGCTTAAAAAAAATAAACATACACCTAGCATATGACTAGCCATTCCACTCCTAGGAATCTACCCAAGAGAAATAAAATCCAATATCCACACAAAAACATGTCGTATTCCTGATAGAAAAAACTATAAACAATCTAAGTGAACATCAACTAACAGTTGGATAAACAAAATGTGTTATAACCATACCATGGAATAACATTAATGTTGTTGTTCAGTCGCCCAGTCGTGTCCGACTCTTTGTGACCCCATGGACTATAGCACACCAGGCCTCTCTGCCCTCACCATCTCCCAAAGTTTGCCCAAGTTCATGTTCATCACATCCATGATGCCATCCAGCCATCTCATCCTCTGAAACCCTCTTCTGCCCTCCATCTTTCCCAGCATCAGGGACTTTACCAATGAGTCAGCTGTTCATATCACATGACCAAAATACTAGAGTTTCAGCTTCAGAATCAGTCCTTCCAACAAGTATTCAGGGTTCTCCAGCACCACAGTTCAAAGGCATCAATTTTTCAGCGCTCTGCCTTCTTTACAGTCCATCTCTCACAACCGTACATGACCACTGGGAAGACCACAGCCTTGACTATATGGACCTTTGTCAGCAGAATAATGTCTCTCTTCTCAATACACTGTCTTGGTTTGTCATAGCTTTCCTACCAAGAAGCAAACGTCTTCTGATTTCATGGCTACAGTCACTAGAGTGATTTTAGAGCCCAAGAAAAGCAAATTTGTCACTACTTCTATATTTTCCCCCTGGATTTGCCATGAAATAATGAGGTCAGATGCCATGAACTTAGTTTTTTTAATATTTAGTTTTAAGCTGACTTTTTCACTCTCCTACTTCACCCTCATCAAGAGGCTCTTTAGTTTCTCTTCGCTTTCTGCCATTAGGGTGGTATCATCCGCATATCTGAGGTTGTTGATGTTTCTCCCACTTTTCTTGGTTCCAGCTGCTAACTCATCCAGCTGGCATTTCTCCTGATGTGCTCACCATATAGATTAAACAAACAAGGTGACAGCAGACAGCCCTGTCGTAATCCTTTCTCAATCTTGAACCCATCGGTTGTTTCATACAGGGTTCTAACTGTTGCTTCTTGACCTGCATACAGGTTTCTCAGGAAACTGGCAAGATGGTCTGGTAATCCCATCTCTTTAAGAGCTTTCCACAGTTTATTATGATCCACACAGACAAAGGCTTTGGTATAGTCAATGAAATAGAGGTAGATGTTTTTCTGGAATTCCCTAGCTTTCTCTATAATCCAGCGAATGTTGGCAGTTTGATCTCCAGTTCCTCTTACTTTCTAAACCCAGGTTGGACATCTGGAAGTTCTTGATTCGCATAATGCTGAAGCCCAGCATGCAAGATTTTAAGCATGACCTTACTAGCATGGGAGATAAGTACAACTGTCCGATGGTTAGCACATTCTTTATTACTACCCTCCTTGAGAACTGGGAGGAGGACTGACCTTTTCCAGTCCTGTGGCTGGAGTGATATCATATTACTCAACAATTAAAAGGAACAACCTTCTAATACATGTTACAACATGAATGAACCTTAAAAACATCATGCTATGTGAAAAAACACAAACACAAAAGACTATATATTATACAATTCCATTTAAATGAAATGTTTAGCAAAGGCAAATTTACAGAGACACCAAGTAGATCAGTGGATGCCCAGGGCTGAGAATGGGAGTAGGGATTAACTATAAATGGGCATGAGGGAATGTTTTAGGATAATGGAAATGTTCTAAAAGTAGACTGTGGTGATGGCTTACCATAAATCCACTAATACAATTGAATTATACACTTACAGACATTGACTTTCATAGTATTTAAGTTGTACATTAATAAAATTATTTTTTAAATAGCCAAATGATTTATTAAAAAAAAAAAAAAGAAATTCAAGCTCATTAGTAATCACTGTCTATGGGGTCACACAGAGTTGGACACAACTGAGGCAACTTAGCAGCAGCAGCAGCAGCAGTAATCAGGAAAATGAAAACAAAGACAGGCAGAAATTAAGAAGTCAGATAATACCAAGGCAAGAAGATATGGAGCAAGAGGTATTCGTGTACATCACTGGTAGGAAATTAAACAAGCACAACCACTCTGGAAAATAATTTGTCCTGATTCTGCAGAGTGACCTATGTACATACTCTATAACCAGCCATTGCTGTTGCTGCTGCTGCTAAGTCGCTTCAGTCGTGTCCGACTCTGTGTGACCCCATAGACGGCAGCCCACCAGGCTCCCCCGTCCCTGGGATTCTCCAGGCAAGAACACTGGAGTGGGCTGCCATTTCCTTCTCCAATGCATGAAAGTGAAAAGTGAAAGTCAAGTCGCTCAGTCGTGTCCGACCCTCAGCAATCCCATGGACTGCAGCCTTCTAGGCTCCTCCATCCATGGGATTTTCCAGGCAAGAGTACTGGAGTGGGGTGCCATTGCCTTCTCCGAACCAGCCATTACTCCAAGGCAAATACCCTCAATAGGGACCAGACAGTAAATATATTAGGTGTTTCAGACCATGAGATCTCTGTCACAAGTACCTCAACTCTGTCTTGTATCTCAAACAAAGCCACAGACAAAATGTAAACAAATGAACAAAGCTGTGTGACAATAAAACTTTATTTACAAAAAACAGGCAGCTAGCAAGATTTGACCACTAGGAAGTAGTTTGCCAATCCCTGCTATAGAGAAATACTTGTACGTGTGATCCGGGAGACATGTACCACACTTTTCATAGGACTTATTTATATTAGCAGCAAACTGGAAACATCCCAAATGTTCATTCACAGAAAAAGGGATTTAAAAAAAAAAAAAGGCCATATTTTTCAAAATGGAGTATGATATAGCAATGAAAGTGAATTATTCTCTGGCTACCTGAAACAACATGGATAAATCTTACAAAATAATATTAAGTAGAAAAAGCAATTCATAGAAGAGATATGCTATGATTTAATCATCAATATATGATGTAACAGAGCTCAAAGAGCAAAAGTAAATAAAATGCTACATTTCCTATGTACATGGGTGATTAAAAAAAACTACAGGTATAAGTAACCACTGGGGGAAAAAAGCATAGAAATGGTAGAATCACTGGGCTGTACACCTGACACTAATATTGATATAATATTGTAAGTCAATTCTTATGATATTCAACTATATCATAACTAATTCAACTATATCATAAATAATTGAAGTATTCAACTATACTTCAATTTTAAAAAACTACAAGAATGGCAGAAATTCCGGATGGAAGCTACCTCCCAACAGAAAGCCAAAGATAGGATCAGGGCCCAAAGCTGATTTCAATGATATTGCTATTGTTCTGGGGTTTGTATTGGGGTCACAGGCTCATAAATGTTTATAATTTACACATGCAGGAAGTATTTAATCTTGTACATGGAAGATATATATTAAATTTTTGTTTTTTAATAAAGGTAAACAATCTCTGTAATCAGCTGAAAAGTCCCAAAAAAGATTGCAGAGGCTACCTGTGGCTGAAACAGAAAGTAAAGAACTTGCCACTAATAAGCAATCAGGGCATTTATATTCCATGCCATCCTATCAGATCATGAAAAAACATCTCAGGGCTTGTAACTACCTCTTGAATTTGAAAAGAATTGATAAAAGCTACATGAAAAAGTTGACAAAGGTCCGTCTAGTCAAAGCTATGGTTTTTCCAGTAGTCACGTACGGATGTGAGAGGTGGACTATAAAGAAAGCTGAGCACCGAAGAACTGATGCTTTTGAACTGTGATGCTGGAGAAGACTCTTGAGAGTCCCGTGGACAGCAAGGAGATCCAACCAGTCAATCGTAAAGGAAATCAGTCTTGAATATTCATTGGAAGGACTGATGCTGAAGTTGAAACTCCAATACTTTGGCCACCTGCTGGCGAAGAACTGACTCACTGGAAAAGACCCTGATGCTGGGAAAGGTTGAAGGCAGGAGGAGAAGGGGACAACAGAGGGTGAGATGGTTGGATGGCATCACTGACTCAATGGACATGAGTTTGAGCAAGCTCTGGGAGCTGGTGATGGACAGGGAAGCCTGGCGTGCTGCAGTCCACGGGGTCACAAAGAGTCGGACACGATTGAGTGACTAAAACTGACTGATGTGAAAAAGTATTGAAAACTACTCCAAAACTTAAAACATGAAAAAGTATTTGTTGGTTAATCATCTTGAAGTTCAGTTTTTTGCTATCTAAATAAGTAAGTTTACAACTCTGGCTCACAATTTTTATAAAACTTTTTTTTCATAGACCTATTTCAAGAAAGATCTAACGAGAGTGCAAGGATTATGGAAGATAGGATTCTGGCACCATCTGGTGGCAGTGCACTGCAACAGCAGATTCTAATTTCTTTTTAAGATTAATTCTCTCACTGGTTCATTTACTAGGCATAGAACATACATTTTTAAGTCTTTCTTGGAAGTCAGGAAATAAAACAGGGCTTATTATCTAAAACAGGTTCTATATCTTCAAAGAAAAATATCTACAGTTAAATTTATGCCTATCACAATGCTTTAAGCATCTACTCTTGTTAAAAGTTTGTTTCACACATCTATGCCCCTAGAACTCTCAGGCAAGGAGGCCCTCAGGACTGCACTGGTAAACACAGCCTATGGAGTCACCACATCAGGACCAATGAACATATCAATGCAGTTTTCAGGGAGAAAAAAAAACCTGTTGTTGTTTTAAAATATCCTCAAATTCTGGACACTCCATTCAAAAGGTAGAGCTTAATTTGCCTTTACTTGAACATGGACTGGACTTAATGACCTGCATCTAAAGAGAAGAAAGTGGCAGAAATGATGGTGTGTAACTTACAAAGCTAAATCAAAGGAATGGCCATTTCCATCTTGCCCAGGGGAGTCAGACATCACGCCACGAGGAGATTCAGGCAGCCTGCAGGGAGCTCTCCAGGGGAGAATCATGACCTCCTGCCAACAACCAGCACCAACCTGCCCCCTCGCACCCCTCGGCAGTATCTCCAAGCTAAGCCAGTCCCAAAGAAACAGAAATCAGTATTTACGGTCGTGGAAGCCACTTAGTTTGTGGGTAATTTGTGATGTAACAATAAATAACTAACACAACTGATGACTTCCTAGAACCAATTTTATCTTTAATAGGGAGTAAAAATAGCTCATTTCAGCATAATACTAAAATTTACCTGCACATAAATAAAATTTCAAATTTTCCTTCCTAATACACTAAGCAGGGATCCTGTTCTAATTCCCCCCAAATTGTTTCCTATTATTTCATAATATTCAATTTCTAATTCAGAGAAACAACCACCCAAGTAGATTTCAGTCAGTCAGCAAAGATTTTCAGAACATCTTCCTTTTGGTATAGTACACTAGTACCACCAGGGACTGAGTGGAGAACCCTGCCCTTGAGGTACTTACAATTTAGATTGACAGTCATGAACTAATTTATATATCTTAGTTATACTTTTTCCCCTGGTTCTGAAGGTTCTAGGTCAATGTTGGAAGGTTTGGAAAGTGTCTTCTTTACCTCTGTGAGGGATCCACAAGCTACCCCACCATGCAGGGCTTCATCCACAGCAGACAGGGTTGTAGACAAAAAGGCTGGTGAGTGAGCAGCACACCGCCGTGTCCTTATCTCCGAAGCCTGATCAGAGAAAGCGTTAAGCTCTTTTCAACCTCCGTATTTATTCAAAAGCATAAGCCAACTCCAAATTCAAATTTTAGCAGCTAGAACCCAATTCATGTTTTTTTTTTCCCTTCTATTACTTATTTATTCTACAACTATTTACTCTGTGCCCATGGACTGTGCTGGGCTTCCCTGGTGGCTCAGCTGGTCAAGAATCCACCTGCAATGTGGGAGACCTGGGTTTGATCCCTGGGTTGGGAAGTTCCCCTGGGGAAGGGAAAGGCTACCCACGCCAATATTCTGGCCTGGAGAATTCCACGGAGTGTATAGTCCGTGGGGTCACAAAGAGTCAGACATGACTGACCAACTTTCACTTCACATGGACTGTGCTAAATTTGAAGGCTGTGATATAAAAGACAGAGCCCCTACCCTCACAGGACTTATAGCCAACTAGAGACCATGAAACTAGAAAGCAGGCAATTACAACACAGTTAATCACAAGCTACTGTGACAGGGCAAGTGGAGACTGGCAAGTGGATTTGTCCAGGTCCAATCACCTGATCTGAATTTTGTGATCAAGGGAAGATCTGGATGTCTGAGCTAAAACCTGAAAAGGCTATGAGATGGGCAAAGGAAATGTGCATGTTCCTGCCAAAGAGACAAGAATGTAGGAAGAGAGGTCAAGGAGCAAGAAATAAGAAATAGAAACTAGGGGAAATTGCAAAAAAGAAAGAGGTGATTTAGAATGGCTGAAAGATGGAGCATGGTCGTGAGATGGCATGGCAAACGAAAAGGCTGGAGAAATGAGCAGAGGCTGCATCAGATGAATCTTGCTGAAGTGTGGCATGTAGGCTGAGAGCAACAAGGAGTGACACGATCAAGCTACCATTTCAAACCGAGCTTGGTATGTGAAGAACCGCTTGAAAGCAGGTTCAAAAGAAAGCCATATCAAATCCTTGGACCTGTGATGTCACCTTAGTTGGAAAAAAAGTCTTTGCAGAAGTGGTTGACATAATTACATACTTATCAGCAATGTGTAAATAATCTCTAACATTAAAAATTACTAGTATTAAATTACCCAAATAAACTGAGGTCAAACCACAGAATCGTAATTATTCATTCACTCATTCATTCAACAAATACAAATTAATTGCCTAGTGCATGCTATATAATATGATAAGCTCTGGGAATACAGTAGTAAACCAAATAGACATACTTTCTACCCACTTACAGCTTACAATTTAATAAACCTAGGTCTCAAATCCAAGCTCTTCTGCCTCTATTGAGGACACAGGAGACCAACATATTAATACAGGGTTGGCCAAAAAGTTTTATCAGCAACTCCACCAGTTTTCTTCTTCGGTGGCTGCTTCTCAGATCCATCGTTGTCTGATCTGATCTTTAAATGCTGACTGACTCGGGACCCGGCCTCGGGCACACTCACTTTCTTACTGTGCATACTTTCTAGGCAATCTCCCGTCCATCTTCATGATTTTGACTACCATTTTCATTCTGATGACTCCCCAATGCACGCTATCCTTCAAGCTTAGGTCCACATATTTAACTGCCTACTTCACATATTCATTCAGTGTTTCCTAAGTGCCTAAATTCAACAAGTACTAACAAATCCATGATCTGCCTCCCTCAAACCTGATCCTCTTCCAATATCCCTTATCTCAGGAAATGGTACCATCCAGTCTCTTAGAGCAAAATCAAGGAATCATCTCTGACCCTTTCCTGTACCTCACCACCACCCACAGACAAATCATCACCAAATCCTATTCATGCTACCTCCTACGTATCGCTCATGGTAACTGACATTATACCGTTGACATTAACACCACACTAACAGTCCATGTCACAATCTGTCTGGAGTATGGTCACAGAAACCTAACTAGTCCACAAATATTTCCTTGTTCCTTTTCAATCACTTGTCTATGTTTAAAGACTGAGTTTTTTAAAAACACATACTAGATTACTCCCTTTGATGACTTATCATTGCTCTCAGAACAAAGTCCAAAATCCTTAACAGGCCTGCAGGTCCCAATGATCTGACTCTGCTTGCTTCTCCAGCTTCATCTCTTGCCCCTCTCTTCCTCGCTATGTTCACTCAGACCGGCCTGACCTTCTTACCATATAAGCACCGTTCTCCTGCTCATCACAGGGTCTCTGCATTTCCCACTCCCACTGCTTGCAAGCCCTTCCCTGCTCCCCTCCCTTCCCAGTCCCTTTGGCTGTCTCTCTCCTGTTCATCCATCAGGTTTCAGCTGAAGTGTTGCTTCTGTGAGGGAGCCCTTGCTGACCCCTACTCTAAGCAATGTCCCTTTCAGTTTCTAAGCTCTTTGTACTTTTCTCTGATAGGGCTTACCATTACTACAATTAATCAATCATTTATACAATTGTTTTTTTAATGTCCGACTGTTCCCACTAGCAGAGAAGGCAATGGCACCCCACTCCAGGACTCTTGCCTGGAAAATCCCATGGACAGAGGAGCCTGGTGGGCTGCAGTCCATGGGGTCGCTAAGAGTCGGACACGACTAAGCGACTTCACTTTCACTTTTCACTTTCTTGCATTGGAGAAGGAAATGGCAACCCACTCCAATGCTCTTGCCTGGAGAATCCCAGGGACGGGGAAGCCTGGTGGGCTGCCATCTACGGGGTCGCACAGAGTCGGACACGACTGAAGTGACTTAGCAGCAGCAGCAGTTCCCACTAGACTGTAAGCTACAGAAGGGCAGAAAACTTTATCAATCATCTTCACTACAGTATCTCCAGTACCCGACATATCCATGGCTGGCACTCAATAAATATTTGTTGAAGGAATAAATGGCTGAATAAATAAATTAACAAAACAAAAAATCTTTGTGAGGGAATGAACTAAGGCTAATCCAATATTTAAGGCAGGACTCTAAAGAATGACTGTTACGAAAGTAAATGTACAACAAAGGAGAAAGATGGCTCCTTGAATTGACAATTGGAATGGCAGTGAAACTGGTGAAGGACATGGAGACTGAAGGTGAATTTCCTAGCCATCATCTCCTGCGTGATTATCTGACTAGGAATATGCAATACATATCGAATCCCAGATGTCAAATTAAAAGGTTCTCTTGGTGCTTTACAACTTTCAAAACAGTGAAATTTGAACCTCCTAATGAAATCATCCCATATGATTTTAACTCTTTAACTTCTCCCATAAAACAAAGTGAGCTGTTCAAAGCTACTTATCTTTGTTGAAACCCATGACAAAGCTAAGACTAGTGTCCATCTCTAATTCCAATTCTTAGTCACCTTCGGATGATTCTGCCTTTAAAGTATTTTCCTTAGATCACAAGCAAAACCTGAACAAAAGAAAATACTCAATCTGTTCATTGTTTTCAAAGTTTCAAATGACACTAATATTCCTTCGTTCCTCCTCCAGAGTTGGATCCTCTTTTATTGCTCAGCAGTTACCAGATTTCAACATAACATGGTAAGTAGTTTACAACCCACACAAATAAATACATTTGCAAAACACTGGACAGACTTTCAGGTTACTCTTACATGGAGAAAATAAGACATTTTCTACCATGCACTAAACCTACATTTTGAAAAGCTAAAGGCATGACATAGAAAGTATGAAATAATAGTACAACTTGATTTGGGCTTATTTCAAAAGGCTTGAACTCCTCTCAGGAGTGAGGATAAGTTTTAAAATATTATTCATTCAATCAATAAGTCAGTGTAAGTCCAATATGAATACTCTGAGATGTAGAGTAAATGATGATGGTAAAAGTTAGTATTATAGAGATAGGGACATTCTAAAATTAAGAGTATATTGGTTCACAAATCCTTCCCAAACAAGTAAAAGAGAAAGATGACCTTTTGAAATAACACTGCCAGCTATAGAGAAAAAAAATTCCTGTTACCTCTCATTCCCGTAACTGTCTCCCATGAGCTTATAAACAACATAAATTTATTCCCATTAGAGAACTAACTCTTACATTGTGAGGGTTGGTATTTTTGAGATGTTCGCCTCTATTTTTGCTTTTACCTTATCCCCTAAAAGATTTTAAAGAGAATACAGAAGCTTTTCAAAATAAAAATCATAACCAAACCATAACTCTAAAATACATATATACCGTTTGCATCTGTGGTGCACAGGCCCTGCTAACCACACACAGAAGTTCACGGACACCTTGATAACTAAGGCCAGTCATCTTCATAAGCTCCAGGGGGGAAAGACATAGAAAGTCCTAAAAAACATAAAGAGACTATTTTAAATATACATGTATAACAAAGATACTGGAATTAAAAGGAAGTTTTCAATTGACACTGTCCATGTGTAAATGTAATCTCAAAAATGACACAGTGATCTCTGTTCGTTTCTAAGGCAAACCATTCAGTATCACAGTAATCCAAGTCTATGCCCCAACCAGTAACGCTGAAGAAACTGAAGTTGAATGGTTCTATGAAGATCTACAAGACCTTTTAGAACTAACACCCAAAAAAGATGTCCTTTTCATTATAGGGGACTGGAATGCAAAAGTAGGAAGTCAAGAAACACCTGGAGTAACAGGCAAATTTGGCCTTGGAATGTGGAATGAAGCAGGGCAAAGATTAATAGAGTTTTGCCAAGAAAATGCACTGGTCATAGCAAACATCCTCTTCCAACAACACAAGAGAAGACTCTACACATGGACATCACCAGATGGTCAACACCAAAATCACATTGATTATATTCTTTGCAGCCAAAGATGGAGAAGCTTTATACAGTCAACAAAAACAAGACCAGGAGCTGACTGTGGCTCAGATCATGAACTCCTACTGCCAAAATCAGACTTAAATTGAAGAAAGTAGGGAAAACCACTAGACCATTCAGGTATGACCTAAATCAAGTCCCTCATGGTTATACAATGGAAGTGAGAAATAGATTTAAGGGACTAGATCTGATAGATAGAGTGCCTGATGAACTATGGATGGAGGTTCGTGACATTGTACAGGAGACGGGGATCAAGACCATCCCCATGGAAAATAAATGCAAAAAAGCAAAATGGCTGTCTGAGGAGGCCTTACAAATAGCTGTGAAAAGAAGAGAAGAAAAAATTAAAGGAAAAAAAGAAAGATATAAGCATGTGAATGCAGAGTTCCAAAGAATAGTAAGAAGAGATAAGAAAGCCTTCCTCAGCGATCAATGCAAAGAAATAGAGGAAAACAACAGAATGGGAAAAACTAGAGATCTCTTCAAGAAAATTAGAGATATCAAGGGAACATTTCATGCAAAGACGGGCTCGATAAAGGACAGAAATGGTCTGGACCTAACAGAAGCAAAAGATATTAAGAAGAGGTGGCAAGAATACACGAAGAACTGTACAAAAAAGATCTTCACGACCCGGATAATCACGATGGTGTGATCACTCATCTAGAGCCAGACACCTTGGAATGTGAAGTCAAGTGGGCCTTAGAAAGCATCACTATGAACAAAGCTAGTGGAGGTGATGGCATTCCAGTTGAGCTGTTTCAAATCCTGAAAGATGATGCTGTCAAAGTGCTGCACTCAATATGCCAGCAAATTTGGAAAACTCAGCAGTGGCCACAGGACTGGAAAAGCTCAGTTTTCATTCCAATCCCAAAGAAAGGCAATGCCAAAGAATGCTCAAACTACCGCACAATTGCACTCATCTCACACACTAGTAAAGTAATGCTCAAAATTCTCGAAGCCAGGCTTCAGCAATACGTGAACCGTGAACTTCCTGATGTTCAAGCTGGTTTTAGAAAAGGCAGAGGAACCAGAGATCAAATTGCCAACATCTGCTGGATCATCAAAAAGCAAGAGAGTTCCAGAAAAACATCTATTTCTGCTTTATTGACTATGTCACAGCCTTTGACTATGTGGATCACAATAAACTGTGGAAAACTCTCAAAGAGATGGGAATACCAGACCACCTAACCTGCCTCTTGAGAAACCTATATGCAGGTCAGGAAGCAACAGTTAGAACTGGACATGGGAACAACAGACTGGTTCCAAATAGGAAAAGGAGTACGTCAAGGCTGTATATTGTCACCCTGCTTATTTAACTTATATGCAGAGTACATCATGAGACACACTGGGCTGGAAGAAGCACAAGCTTGAATCAAGATTGCCGGGAGAAATATCAATAACCTCAGATATGCAGATGATACCACCCTTATGGCAGAAAGTGAAGAGGAACTAAAAAGCCTCTTGATGAAAGTGAAAGAGGAGAGTGAAAAAGTTGGCTTAAAGCTCAGCATTCAGAAAACGAAGATCATGGCATCCAGTCCCATCACTTCATGGGAAATAGATGGGGAAACAGTGGAAACAGTGTCAGACTTTCTTTTTTTGGGCTCCAAAATCACTGCAGATGGTGACTGCAGCCATGAAATTAAAAGACGCTTACTCCTTGGAAGAAAAGTTATGACCAACCTAGATAGCATATTCAAAAGCAGAGACATCACTTTGCCAACAAAGGTCTGTCTAGTCAAGGCTATGGTTTTTCCAGTGGTCATGTATGGATGTGAGAGTTGGACTGTGAAGAAAGCTGAGCGCTGAAGAATTGATGCTTTTGGACTGTGGTGTTGAAGACTCTTGAGAGTCCCTTGGACTGCAAGGAGATCCAACCAGTCCATTCTGAAGGAGATCAATCCTGGATTTCTTTGGAAGGAATGATGCTAAAGCTGAAACTCCAGTACTTTGGCCACCTCATGCGAAGAGTTGACTCATTGGAAAAGACTCTGATGCTAGGAGGGATTGGGGGTAGGAGGAGAAGGGGACGACAGAGGATGAGATGGCTGGATGGCATCACTGACTCGATGGACGTGAGTCTGAGTGAACTCTGGGAGTTGGTGATGGACAGGGAGGCCTGGCGTGCTGCGATTCATGGGGTCGCCAAGAGTCGGACACGACTGAGCAACTGAACTGACTGACTGACTGATATACAAATAAAAGCATAATTTATTGTAGATCAGTTTGTATGTTTCTTATAGTATTTTCCTCCTAAATACTCCTTAACTAAAAGATATGACATAATCTTATCTTCTAATTATCCAACTTAGTATATATCAGAGGACACACCAAGTAAAAATACAAAGCAGCAGAAATCAGCCCAAGTGGATATGACCAGTGCCCCTGTGCCCAAAAGTCTGGACACAAACAGACACCCAGAAATGAAATCAGTTTCATCCTAAGGTATAAGATCATTCAGAGGAAGTATTTAATAATTGAATAAGAATAAAACCAACTATGGACTGAAATGTTAAATATCATATTTTTAAGAGTTTTTCAAATTATGAACACAAAGGTTATCCAATGTGTAACAGAGAAAGCAAAGATATCATTAACACACAAAGCAATTGAGAAAAAAAAAGAAATTCCAGCATTCTCTAAAAGTCCATCTTATCAAGGATTAAATCCTAATGTAAAAAATGTTAAATCTAATTTAACCTCCTAAAAGGGATTTGCTTTACTTTTGTGCTTAAATATACAACATCCACTTTATATATTTTTCTCACTCCACTGATAGAAAAATAACCCTAAAAATTTTTCTTGCTTTCAAGAGTATTATCCATTTTGAATATTGTCTCCTCATTTGAGTCGTATTTCTCATGTAACTACAGAATTTCTTTTACAAAGACAAAACTTCTCTAGAATCCTTAATAAATGGCCAGGTGTATTTACCTTCTGCCATGAGCATTCTCCCAACCCAACCCTAACTAAAATGCAAAACTCTTGAAATGAAATCACATTTGGAAATACAAGGTAAGTGGTTTGTTATTTTGAAATTAGCAAGAACCATCATTTATCTTTTTTTTATAAACCTAAATGTTCATATTTCAGATGCAATTAAGAGTTACTGGGAGGGAGCTTCAAGAAGGAGGGGATATCTATGGCTGATTCATGTTGATGTATGGCAGAAACCACAACAGTATTTTCAAGCAATTATTCTCCAATTAAAATAAACATGTTTTCTAAAACTTGAAGCAAAATTTTTTTAAGAAAAGAGTTATTTAGGTCACTTAAGATTAATTTGCACTTAAGGTTTCTCACTGAGAAAAATTAAACAAATTGTACCTGACAGGTAACGATCTGATGTCTGTTCAGACGGTCACACAGCTCTTGTGATAAACCCACTCGTCTTAGTTTCTTGCTGCCCATGCCTCCAGATGCAGCAAGAAAAAGAACCTTGAAAAAACATTGGGAAATAGCATAAGCAGTAGCAGATAGGCTATCCACAACACTCTACAAAATAAAACATTTTTCAAGCCTCTCCATATATAAAATGAAATGTATGGTATTTAAAATATTACTGATAAAAGGCTATAAATACATTAAATAGGGGAGACTACTGTTTGTTAAACATGGAAAGAAACAATGTAAGAATCTTCATTTCACAAAAATTCTTTAAAAACTTATTACACAAATATAATACCAGCGTTTGCCTCCAATGAGTGAGACCTGGGTTCGATCCCTGGGTTGGGAAGATCCCCTGGAGAAGGAAATGGTAACCCACTCCAGTATTCTTGCCTGGAGAATCCCATGGACAGAGAAGCCTGATAGACTACAGTCCAAGGGGTCGCAAAGAGTTGGACACGACTGAGCGACTTCACTTTCTTTTCTTTCTTTCTTAAGATTTTCAGTTCATAAACTTTATTTGGATGTGTAATTAATACAAATATTTCCAAAGAGCACTCCCAGAAAGTCTGCTTTCATTACACTGAAACAATAATAAATTTATTGACCACCTTCTACGTATCAGGCACTGTTTCAAAGCTTTATATCAATTGCCACATTTAAGCTTCTCAACAGCCCTATAAGAAAGGTTGATGATGGATCTCATTTTTACATATGAGAAAATCAAAGTCTGGAAAAGTTAGCCATTCCACTGTTACCAAAAAAAGTAAATGGTAGATCCAGAATTTGAACCCAGAAAGTCTGACTCTGAGGCCTATCCCTTAGTCAGTACACTTTTCTACAAGTCCATAATCATACTGAACCTCTCTCTTTTAGGAGTCAGAACAAACATTCTGAATCAACTGAGATTTTGTTATTTCAGGTGTTATTTACAAACTGAAATTGTTCTTTATTATAGTAGCTGCTCACATTCCCACATGCAATTAAATTTCACTCTTGCTGTTGAACCCTGTGAGGAGTAAATGAGGCTCACGAAATATGTGCCTTCAGAGAGTTAGAACAAAATCACTGTGATTCTCTTAATAACACAAGCAAAGGAGAAGCTATATTATACTCAGATGGCAGAATATCCTCTGGATAAAGCAGAAACAGGGACTCTTCATTGTTCCAGAAGATAAAACAATAAAATGATCAGAAAAAGAGTCACATTTGGGAACTAAACTATTCACTGAGAATGTAGATATTTATTTCCAATACCATGGCCCAAATTTCTAATCAGATTAACACTTTTTCTCTCTCCCTCATCTTTCTCTCTCACACACACACATCCCTCCCACAATCACAAAATAAATCCTTATTTCACTCAAAGGGAATTTGTCAGTGTTGGGTTTTGTGTCTCCAATAGAAAGTTTACCAAGTGACATCTGCTGAATCATTGCCCAGGGTTTCACATACCAGGTACCTCTGGGCAATGACATCACTTTGACTAATAAATTCAACCCAAAAAGGAGAACAGGGCTTCTCTGGTGGCTCAGGGATAAAAGAATCCACCTGCCAATGCAAGAGACGCAGGTTTGATCCCTGGATAGGGAAGATCCCCTGAAGAAGGAAATGGCAACCCACTCCAGTATTCTTGCCTGGGAAATCCCATGGACAGAAGAGCCTGGTGGGCTATAGTCCATGGGGTCACAAAGAGTCAAACACGACCGAGCGCACACACACACATCACTTGCCTAGACTACTCATACTGCTTCTAGTCACTCTCTGCCCTGCACACCCACCACCCAACCCACAAAAAAATAAATCTTTTGTTCCTTCCACAGATGCTTCTTAAGCACACATTCTGCTGAGTGCTGTGGCACAAGAATCACTTTAGTATATTTCTCCCCTTTGGAAACTCACAGTAAAAGATGAAAAATAATATATATACAAATAATTAGTCCTGCAGCAAGTACTGTCATAGGAATTTAAATGTGCTGTGGCAACTCACTCCAGTATTCTTGCCTGGAGAATCCCCCTGGGCAGCTACAGTCCATAGGGTGACAAAGAGTTGGACATGATAGCAACAAGAACACACATACTCAGACGGAAGCACAGAGGAATAAGCACCAAACTGACCCACAAGTCACAATCGTGTCAGAGGTAGCCTCCTAAAAATGTGCTCCAATCCTGTCCCTCCCATCCTTTCAAACTGCCCATGGAACCATGAGCCCACAGGAGAAACTCCACATTTCTTATGAGGCCTAAAGCCTCTTGGTAGATTGGTCCCTCACTTTCCTCTCATTCATATATCAGATTGCAAGGCCCAGATTATGACCTTTCTGGTAAAATCACTTGCCTCCCAGTACCTCACTTTCCTCATCTGAAAAACAGACATTGTGTAAATATCTACTTTGCAGGAATGTAGTGAAGGTTAGAGGATGTGGATGGTGCCTGGCTAGTAGTGCTAACAGTTACTATCAATTCATTCAGCAAAACCAGCATTTGCGACCTCAGGTGACCTGCCTTCCAGCCATAACATTGATAGGTTACATAAGGGCCATCCTGCCTCCCTGATTTTCCTCCACAAAGACTTCCTGCTTCCTCTCTTTCTCTCCAATGTTCTCATCACACGGTGTACTCATTTGTTCTATAATCTTATTAACACGTTGTTATGGCTCGAACGTTTGTTTCTTCTACGTTAAATCCATGCTCTGCGTATATGTGCGAGTGCATGTGCACAAGGGTGTGAGGGAAGAAGTTCGATCCTGGAAAGTGAATCCTCTTCTTATCAAGAAAAGAAAAATCCTTACGATAGAAAACTGTGAACTAACAATAATAGCTAATATTTCTTGAGCCCTTATTACATGCCACTTTTCCAAGAACTCCGACTTTTGTCCCACTTTATAGTTTGATATTGAGGCACTGAGTTGAAAAACTTAAGCAAAGCCTAACATCTAGCACAAGGTGGAGTCTGCATTCGAACCCAGGTATCTGACTCCATATTGCACACTATTAAGTACCTCTAATTCAACAACACCTGAAGACAGGCAGACACTCAACTTCCCTTAATGACGGGCTCTCCTTCCTAGACCTCAAACTGCCCACACGTGGGAAGATGGATGGACATCAAGAGGCGAAAACATCACTCCAGAATCCCTTAACAGCTCTTCCCAACAAGGTGCAGCTTCCACGCAACCCCCACAAAGGAAGACCAGACCCCCTAAGATCTGCGGCTGGGCTCAAGATAAGATCCCAATGTACCTAAGGGGGCGTGCGCCTGCACCCAAGAGTGGCTCTCCACTCCCCCGATATCAACAACACGTGCCCAGAGAGGGAGCAGGAAATAATAAGCGCACCCCATTCCCCCAAACCGCCCGCAACAGGAAACTTTCCAGTACCGGGTTCTGCAGCATCCAACTTTCAAAGTTTCCCCTATCCCTTACCCACTTCCCCGCGGAAAGTGATGAAAAGCAACAACCGAAGCCCTGGTTGGGTCGTCACCCTGGGGAACTATCCAATAAGAGGTAGGCACAGGCCCAGGGCGGCTCCGCTGCTTGCTGGGAATTGTAGTTCACACTCTCCAATATCGGTGAGTCCCAGTCAATTTCTCATTATAGTGATTATCAAAACCCGGTAGAGGAATATCAGCAAGGAGAATACGATGCCAGGAAATAACTTTCTTTTAAGTTTCTATTCTTTATTTTGTCACTTCATTTAAAAGCTGCTTAATGGACCAGAAAGACACGTCAATTTTCTGAGAATAGATGAGAATTCACCAATCATCCAAGTTTTGGAAGAGAATTTTTGGGTTGCTTTGTTTTTTTCTCCGCCTTTGGTGGTGAAATAGTTTGGAAAATATTGAATGAAACTGCTCAAGGCAAAAACATGTAATGGGGAAAAGTCCGAATCTATAGTTTAAGAACATGACGGAAACCAGAAAGTTTAGTATAAAAGCAGCTGTGATGAGGAAACCTAGTAAATTGTTTTAAGACTCGATTTCAGATTATTATATTTGAAAATGGCTTTTTGCTAATTTTTTGCTCTTATCTCCCCTGTGCATACCTCTGTGTTATCATTTAGCCCACTGCGTCGTAACTATTGACCTGCACCCCTCAGTAGACTGTGATCTCTTTGAGGACAAGGACCGCATCTTCTTCAGCTTCTAAAGTAGAGTCTAGCGCACAGTTCACGGTCGTCGGTTCAGTTCATTTCAGTTGCTCAGTTGTATCCGACTCTACAACCCCATGAACTGCAGCACGCCAGGCCTCCCTGTCCATCACCAACTCCCCGAGTCCACCCAAACCCGTGTGCATTGAGTCGGTGATGCCATCCAGCCATCTCATCCTCTGTCGTCCCCTTCTCCTCCTGCCCTCAATCCCTCTGAGCATCAGGGTCTTTTCAAATGAGTCAGCTCTTCACATCAGGTGGCCAAAGTATTGGAGTTTCAGCTTCAACATCAGTCCTTCCAGTGAACACCCAGGACTGATCTCCTTTAGGATGGACTAGTTGGATCTCCTTGCAGTCCAAGGGACTCTCAAGAGTCTTCTCCAACACCACAATTCAAGAGCATCAATTCTTTGGCGCTCAGCTTTCTTTATAGTCCAACTCTCACATCCATACATGACTACTGGAAAAACCATAGCCTTGACTAGACGGACCTTTGTTGACAAAGTAATGTCTCTGCTTTTTAATATGTTGTCTAGGTTGGTCATAAGTTGGTAAATGAGCAAATACATAACGGGAGTTAAGCAGAAGGAACCGGAAATTCAGAACGTAGGGTTCTGGAATTATAAGGGAGTCCAAGTGGACGGAATAATAACGGAGGACTTAAGTCTCCTTGATCTGGGTATCCCCAGGGCGTGGCAAAGCACTGCCACTGGCTGGCGCTAGGTAAACGCTAACTTCAAACTAGGAGGAAAAAAAAAAAAAAAGAAAAAAGATCAAGGCACACAGCTATTCCTGCCACTCGCTCCATCGAAGGCAAAACGGAAGGTATCAAGCGGAGGAACTGTCAGAACTGTGAGGGATGGTCCTAAGGCACGTATCTGGTATCGCTTTCCCAGCTGGCTAGCTTCCTCAGGGCCTGAGGTAGAGTCACGTGACCCAAACAAATATGGCGCTTTATTTGCATCTTTCCTCCATTGACCAATTACAGTAGCCGATGTCAATCCTCATTCCCGCCTCCCCCTCACCCACCTGCCCCAGCCTGCCGAACAAGACTTGTCACCTGACTCGGCTCAAACATGGCTTCGCTGGAAGATGTACAGATTTGGGCACCGGGAGCGGGTGAGTGTAAGGCGCCCCGAGGAGGCAGGAGCGCTCTCCACGATCCCGATAGGAAGCGTCCCTGCGCCCCAATCCCCACCGCCTTCCAGTTCTGACACCGATTCCTCTCCTGATCGTCAGTGCTCTGCCTTAAAAGAGGGCTCAAACTAGGGAGGTTCCTGCTGAATTTCTCATCTTTAGGGAGACGACCACCTGGGGATTTGGAGCCAGATTGGGCATAAAGTTCAGGAGGAAATAAGGAAGTGGAGTTTTGGGGTCTGCGTTGCGGGCTAATATGACGATTAATATTAATCAAATATTGGATGCGCCTAGAGAGATGGGATCCACCCCTTGGGGAAAGGTGGAACTTCTCAAAAAGAGAGACAGTAACGTGTCAGATTAGAAAAGTAAGTCCTGCCTTTCCTCGTGCGGGTAGTAATTACTAGTTTGTCTTATTCCTTCCTTTTCTTTTCTCTCGGATGTGTATTGTTTCTAGGAGATAGTCCACAAATGAGAAAAAAGCCGATGTGTTTTGTGTAATTCATCTGTTTCTATCTCCCTGCACTCTGTGCTGAGGAAAATGCACCATCCATTTGGAAAAGAGGAAGCTGCTTCCCAGAAGCAGCTTTTAGGATTTTTCTGTGAGTGCCTTCGGAGAGGAGAATGGGAACTGGCAAAGGCATGCGTACCTCAGCTACACGAGGCCCAAGGGGATATCCCAAAGAAGGTGGAAGATATACTTTGGGCGCTGGTCCTGTGTCCCGATCAGCTGAGGTAAGGGATCTCTTGCTTCCTGCCATGCAGTCACAGGACGAGAGAGGAAAGGTTCAATACTTGAGCTCTGGGCCACGTGCCTCACTCAATCACCTTTGAAGAATTAACAAAGGCAGATTGTATTTCACTTGTTCTGAAATTTTACTTCTATAATATTGTACATGCCTGTTTATTACTTAATCAGTTTGGCTTTGAACTATCATCTGAAACTGCATTTAAGCCTGGAACCAGCATTTCATGTTTATTATCATTAATAATAAAGCATTTTCTTTGCCTCCATAAGAGCAAATCCTGCTCCCTTCTTGCTTGTGAAATTAAAGATACTGTTGTAGCTTTAACAAAGGACCAGAAGTGAGTTCACTTAAAACTTTTTATTTTGAAATAATTAATTATAGACTCACAAGAAATGCATAAATAATACAGAGTACCCTTTCCCCAACTTCCCCCAATTGTGACATCTTATATAACTATAGTGAATATCAAACCAAGAAATTGACACCAGTGCCGTTAACTTAACTTCCCTCATGGCTTAGCGGTAAAGAATTCGCCTGCCAATGCAGGAGACTCGGGTTCAGCCCCAGGGTCAGGAAGATCCCTTGGAGAAGGAAATGGCAACCCACTCCACTATTCTTTCCTGGGAAATCCCATGGACAGAGGAGATGGCAGGCCATGGGGTCCCAAAGAGTTGGACACGACTAGGCAACTAAACCACCACCACTGATAGCTAGACTACATCCTGATTTGGTTTTCACAGTTTTTTTAATCTGCATTCTCTTTTTTTTTTTTTGGCCGTGCTGCACTGCATGCAGGGTCCTAGTGCCCCAACCAGAGATGGAACCCACACCCCATGCATTAGAAATGTGAGTCCCAACCACTGGACCACCAGGGTAGTCCCAATATGTATTCATTTTTATGTGTGCAGTTCTGTGCATCTTTATCCATTCTTAGATTCATGTAACTACCACTATAATCAGGCATCACCGCAAAAGAATTCCGGCACCCCACCCCCACCCCGTCCCTGGGACTAGCCCTTTGTGCATTGATTCCTTCTTTGTCCCCTGGCAACCAGTGTTCTCTGTGTGAATTTTGAAGTTCTTCCTGGCAGTGCTATTAACAGTTAGTGGTATAGGAGTTAAACTTCAGTCTTTTCCCTCATTTTTTCTGTACTCTGGCAGTTATTTATAAGAAAGTATTATATTAGCACATGTAGAATGGAGATTTACATGATTCTTTTCTTCCTTCTTTTTTTCCTTTAAATTTGGATTCTAGTCAACTACTGTCTAAACTACTAACTTCAAAGAAAGGCTTATGAACTCATATAATTCTGTTTTTTATGCTAAGTTGCTTCAGTCACGTCTAACTCTTTGCGACCTTATGGACTGTAGCCTGCCAGGGTCCTCTGTCCATGGAATTCTCCAGGCAAGAATACTGGAATGGGTTGCCATTTCCTACACCAGGGGATCTTCCAACCCAGAAACTGAACCCACCTCTCTAATGTAGCCTGCATTAGCAGACAGGTTCTTTACCACTAGGGCCACCTGGGAAGCCCCAATCCTATTTTTAGCAGAGTTAAAAAATAAATTTTTATGAACTTTCCGGTTTCTTTGATTACTTGATAGCAGTTTCTATTTCAAGATTTCAAGTTTTGTTTCAGACAGTTTTGCTTTTATGGTTTTTGGTGGAATATTATTTTGTTTAAAAATAAGAAAGACTAGATAAGGAGATAGAGATAGAATTGAGATCTTTTCCTTTTTTATTTTTTAAGTGAATGCTGCTAGTTCTGTTCTGATTTTCCCTTTACTGATCTGTCACATACATTCAAAAATTTCTCCTTAGGGCAATGTCTTGCCTGTTGAGGTGTAAAACAGACTGAGCAGTGAAATCTAAATTTTGGACCTCAAAGAAGAAAAAATCAGTAGAAACTCTTTGTTTAGAATTTTTTTTCTTTTTACATTTTTCAGATGTGGACAGGATATCAGTCCTCAAAGATTAGCCTGGGTCTGGCTTCTTGTACTGGAAAAATGGTTGGCCCTGGAAAAGGTAACTAGGTTTACATTTCAAATTTTCTCCTGAGGTCAGGATTGAAAAGAACTTGGAAGGAGTTGTGAAATTTCCCTTCTGTCTGCTGTTTCTTTTATTTTGAGGTTTGTTATAATCCTTTTTCAGTACTGACAGTGAGGTTGGCTTGAATATTTATTGATGTCTCCTTACCTAAATTCATTTATTAATTTACTAACCTACATTGGCATTGAGTCACCAACATACCATTTGAGGTGATACCATTGTGTTAAAAACCACTGCGACTCTTGTGCTGGAAGAGAACTTTGGAGAACTCGGTGAAAGTGACAAGACTGTGAATAAAGTCTAATCCTCGTAATACTCAAGTAATGGAGAATGGCTGAATCAAAACTTGGTTGTTGATACAAAAATTGTATTTTAACTAGTCTAGTACAGTGAAATCTTACTGATTTAAACATCATTAATTAATAAGTTAATAACTCATGTGACTTGAACTAAAAGTTACCAAATTAAAAAAACTGAATAAATTAATAGTGAAAGAAAACATAAGGAAGGGTTTAGGGTTTGTTTTTATTTTAAGAAAAATTACCATTCTTAGCTCTTTTAGAAATATGTGTTAATTATGAGAAATAAGTATCCATTAAAGAAACTCTCTGCAGAGAAGGCAATGGCACCCCACTCCAGTACTCTTGCCTGGAAAATCCCATGGGCAGAGGAGCCTGGTAGGCTGCAGTCCATGGGGTCACTAAGAGTTGGACACGACTGAGCGACTTGACTTTCACTTTTCACTTTAATGCATTGGAGAAGGAAATGGCAACCCACTCCAGTGCCTGAAGAATCTCAGGGACAGGGGAGCCTGGTGGGCTGCCGTCTATGGGATCATACAGAGTCGGACACTACTGAAGCGACTTAGCAGCAGCAAAGAAACTCTCTGAGGCAATTTTGTATTAAAGCTGACACTTTAAGATTTAAGTGAGGAACTTCTGACTCAAAAAAGAGATGACTGGCTCAAGGTCACACCATAAAGTTAGTTGGCAGAACTGGAGCTGGAACCAGTGTCTTCTGCCTCCAACGCCTCCGTCCTCTCCTTTTCCCACCTCAGTGTTATCTTTAGCCTACATGGACTGGAAAGTAAGAAACTGTAAATTCTCTTTTCTAAATGTCTATAATTCAGCCTAATTTTCTTCTTCTCTTCTTGGTCATCAAAATGAATTTTGTCTTTAGTTCTGAATTTGCCTGACACCTTTCTTCACATAGATTTCAAAAAGTACCAGAAGTTACTAATCTAAATGCATTCATCATCCAAATTTTTGATAATGGACTAGCAAAGAGAAATGACAAAAAAAAGTCAGCAGGAGAGGGAAGAAAGTGAAGCAAAATTGAAAAATAATCAACCCCAGGGTGATTCAGAGTTGGCTATAGTTTCGGATCTAAAAGAGACATCCTTCAACTGAAATATCCAAAGTATCTTCAAAGAGAAAAGGGGAAAAAAATGTCTTACTGTCACCAAGGACCTTTTCAGTACACACATGGAATTTGTCAAACCAGATGAATTTTCGCCTCACAGAGCATATTTGCTTACTCTGTGCTAATTGGTGGTGGTTAAATTTCTGCACAGTTGCTCAACCAGATCTGAAGGTGAATTTCACTTCCCTGGCTCCTTTTCACAGACTTAAGAGTTGTTTTTCCCAGCATTGAAGATCATCTGGTCCTTAAAGCCCCAGTGCCTCAGTTATTTAAGCAGTTTAGAGAATGTTTTAAACTTTACACAAGGACCTCAGAGAATTTTAAAACTTTATACAAGGACCAAGACTTCAAATGCATTCCTGGAGTAGTTCTACAAAGCCAGGCTTTATCCTAGACTGGCCTTCATCTTCTACGGACTTGCTGGCAGCTCCTCCTGTCTACCACCTGCTACTGAAAGTTCCTTTTTAATTATTTGTTGGAACAGTGATTCCATTTTCCCTTTCCTTCATCCATTTTTGCCTTCTGCCTTTTTGTTTTATCATGTGAACAGCATAATGTTCACAGCCTGCTGCTTCTAAAAGAGGAAAAATGGAAACAGCTCCCATGTCCACAGTCCAGAGCTGATTAATCTATTTGTAAAATACCATGGCACTATTAAAATTACATGGTAAATGAATTTTCAGTCTTGTGGAAGGATATTTGTATTCTGCTATTTGAAGAAAAAGAAAAGGCTGTTTAGAAAATAGTGTTTGTTACGCATGTCTATATGCAGATATAGAAAATGGTCTGAATACTCTCGGAATACAGTTGTAATTATAGTTCCCCTTTAGTTGAAAGATTTGGGGTATGTGTGTATTGTGAATGTGTGTTTTCATTTGCCTGTTTGTATTCTCTGATTTTTCTACATTGAACATGGCCTTGATTTTATAAGAAGAAAATCTGTGCTTAGAAACATTGGGCAAATTCTTGCCTGTTTTACAAATGTTAAATGTTTATGACCCTGCAGAGGCATAAAGTAACCTCACCAGTAGAAAAATACAAGCTAGTCAGTCTTTAGGACTGTAAATGAAAGTCCTAAAATCTTAACCAGTTCTTTTATTAAGAGCCTGCTCTCTGGCATTATCTATTCCTTCCTCTTAGTCCTCAGTGGAATCGCTAACTTGCAGCTTGCCAGATGAATTTTCTTTATCACCTTCCAATCACTGGCATTATGCATGGATTCAGGTGGCATAGAGCATTAGGGGAGGGCATGGTAAGAAGGATTTTGGACCAAGAACATACTAGATCTTATTAGCCTCTGATATAACGAATGACACAAGAATAAAGTAAGCATGCTCTTATGTTCTAAACTTCACTTAACAGACACACAATCCTGCAGGTGCTTCTTGCTTTGATTTAGGAGACTTTTCAATAAAACTCATCTTCTGGAAGATTTAACCAGCTGCAAGATTTACAGGTGTCTCTAGTTTTAAAGAGTGCTTGTCAGGATTAGTCCCAGACTTTCATCTTATTTGAATTTGTGCCTAAAGAAAGGGGAACTATCATTTTAGTTTTAAGGACCAGGTGAAGGGAAGTTACTGTGAAATAAGCAGGTACAGAGTAAGTCAGACGCTTTCTCTCCTTTATGTATTAGTCTCTGATGACATGTCTCTTTAACAAACATCTTCCTTTTCATGGCTTGAAATGATTGGAAAATACTTCCTAATGATTTCATCTTTACTGACGATTGTGTCTTAAAACATCCCAAGGCCATAGGTTTGTTGATTTAGCAATTAAATGAGATTTTTTTAAAAGCATGTGAAAACTTGGCACGTAGTAACTGGCACAAAATAAGTGTTTCATGAACATTAGATCTCTCCCCCTTTAATTTTCTAACTAAAAATGGAAATTAAAAATAGGGGGTTGGTCCAAAAAAGGATCACGTTGGTATTTGGGACACCACAAGGAAGATTCTTGGAGAAGGTCCTCATGTTAGAAAGGAAAAAAACCACATGAAATGAGCAAGCCTTGGCATTTGAGGCTGATCAGTGTGGGATTTCAGTGTTAGTATTTAAGGGGAGTATATGTTCAGTTTAACTGTTTTTGTTTATAAAGAAAAGTGTCTGAATGAAAACATACCTAGACATATAATGGTCAAAAGCATTTTTTTTTTTAGCATTTTATCAAAAAAGAAAGTACTTTATCTTAGAGAAAACAGCAGAAATAAGCTGAACCAGAGAGAAGTACTTACTTATAATTGTCAGCTAAAATATAGTCTTTTTTTTTTTTTTGGCTGCTCCATGTGGCGTGGGGGATCTTAGATCCCTGGCCAGGGATTGGACCAAGGCCCACTATAGTGAAACCACTGGACAGTCAGGGAATTCCCTTAAAACATATTCTTAATCTCTATGCTTCCTTCCTATGATTCTTCTAGAAGTTACTCCCAGCTGGCTTCCGGAGAAAACTTGAGTTTCTTTTATTGTCAGAAGACCTCCCAAGTGACATCTCAGAGGACATCCTCAAGGTGAGAGAGAGCCCCAGCTCTGTCTGCCCAGGGTTGCAGTCTCTCAAGAAGCTCAGCTTTCACGGATCCAGCAGAAACAAGCCCTCAGGATGTTGGCTGTTCACTTTTCTCAGGCCAGACCAGGGGGAGGCCCCTTGAAGGAAATTTAGAGATAGGGAAATCTTATCTAATTGTAGACTTCCTAGAAGTGTTTTGGCCAGAAGTACTAAGTATAGCTCTGGAGAAGGAAATGGCAACCCACTCCATTAGTCTTGCTTGGAAAAATCCCATAGACAAGGAAAAAATAAAAATAAATCCTTTTTCTGTAACAGGTGCACTGAATATGTTATAGTTAATCCTCACAACCACTTTCTGGGAGCAGATTCAGAATCTTAACTAGATCTGTCCTTTAGTGCATGAGGGATGCTCTGAGGCTTAATGCTTATTTTCTTCATGACCTGGCCACCAGCTAATGAAAGACATATTTACGTTAGGATTTAAGGTAGGGACTTTCACTAGGACTCAAGGTCCTTTGACTGTCTCGGAGGCAGCTAATGAAGAAGTATCCTGAGCACCACCCATAGGAAGAAAGAGTGGGAAATAACCTACCAAACAAATTATAGGCTCCAGAGATCTTGCCTTTTAAAGACTTACAGTCTAGTAGGGAAAGAAGGAAATATACAAGCACAATTATGTACTAAACCATATGGTACTGAGCCCCATAAGGAGGGAGAGTTGTGTGGGTTGGATGTACTGGGGAAGGTTTTATGGAAAGATTAAAAAATGGGTTGTATCTGCAATGTTATGTGGCAGCCTGGATAGGAGGGGAGTTTGGGGAAGATTGAATACATGTATATGTATGGCTGAGTCCCTTTGCTGTCCACCTGAAACTGTCACAACATTGTTAATCTGCTATACTCCAATATAAAATAAAAAGTTAAGAAAAAATGAACAATCAAAAAAAAAAAAAAGAACAGGCTGTATCTGAAATCTTGCTTGGGATTTAGATCAAGAGTTAAAAACTAGTCTCTAGTGTTCTTTTAAAAATTGAATTTAAGTGCTTATAAAAATTTGTTACCTGGTCTGTGAACTTGCAGCCCCTGATTTAGTGTGACATTGTACATTTCAGGGGCAATGGGGATAGGAGTGTGGATAGACTAGCTTGAGGATGGAGGCCTTGGACAAATCTCTCTTTGCCTCAACCCCGTAGTTTGAGGACACCTTGAAAATGAGGATAATAGTACTGTCTTCTTCCTAAGGTGGTTTTAAGTATTAATTTTTCTATCTAAAGAACCTGGCACATAGTAGCGACTACAGAAATCTTTGCTACTGCTACTATTGTATATATCCATGCACGTGTACACTGACAAGAGGGAAACATCAAGACTTGTAAGTGATAACATTCTGGACAACCACCCATCTCTCTTCATCCTCTATTTAGGAGCTGTATGCGGTCTTAGCACAAGACAGAGTGGACCCTGTGCTTGATGGAAACCTGAGGCAGGAGAGCTGGCCCCCTCGGCTCAGCTCAGAAGCTGTCTCTGTGCTCTGGGATCTCTTGAGGGAGGCCCCCCAGGTCGCACAGGCCCTGCTGGAGCTCCTGCTTGGGGAGGTTGATGGTGCGGGCCTCCGAAGCTGGCCTCTGCAGAAAGCACTGGTGGACCTCATTCGAAAGGCACTGCGAACTTTGCGGGGCCCTACCGCTGCGCCCCCAGGGACAGTCGATGCCATCTACGGGGCCCTGCAGACACTGCGCTGCCCTGCAGAGCCGCTCGGGGCTGAGCTGCGTCTCCTGTGTGAGGAGCTACTGGAGGCCTGCAGGTCTGAGGGGAGTCCCCTACGGGAGGAGCGGCTGCTGGGCTGCCTGCTGCACAAGGCCGGGCGGGACCTGGTGTCCCTGTACGGCCACACCTACGCAGAGAAGGCCATGCCCTCGGGAAAAGGTGTGTCCCTGTCCAGCTCCTGTGTTGCCAATTTCACCCTGTCCAACCCCTCTGAATCCCTGCCTTCCATGTTGCTCTAGAAGGAGAAGCTAAGCAAAAATGGGCAAGGGTTCTGTAAAAATGGGCATCTGTGCTTTGTGAAAGCATGGATTTTGTAGTCAAGATGGAGTGATGGGGGAAAAAATGATACACTAGCAGGAAAGAGGTGGCGCTAATGGGAAAGAATCCACCTGCCAATGCAGGAGCCACAAAAGTTGCAGGTTCAATCCCTGCGTCAGGAAGATCCTCTGGAGAAGGAAATAACAACCCATTCCAGTATTCTTGCCTGGGAAATCCCATGGACAGAGGAGTCTGGTCAGGGGAGCCATGGGGTTGCAAAGAGTTAGACACAACTGATGAATTGAGCATACACACTGAGAGAAGAAAAGAGTCTTTAAGATAGAAGTGTAGAAAATCTGGTGTAACTTTTTGAAAGAGTGAACTCTCACATCAGTTGGGCTGTCTGTGTTAATTTTCAGTCCCACCAGATCCTCTCGATCCTGAGCGGGCAATGCTAGCCTTGTTCTCCAATCCTGACCCAGCCCACGCCTGGAAATTGGCCTATTTCTATTGCCTGAACAACAACAAGCACTTCCTCGAGCAGATCCTGGTAAGTCAAACTCAGTGATTCTCCATCACACAAGTTCCCAGGGATCCTTTCCAGGTTTTTTTTCATTCTTCCTTTCTTGCCCATTCATCTGTCCAATGCAAAGCAGTTTAATTAGTGACAAGTCATCTAGTTTGTGTCCATCTCACAGTTCCAGAAGGCTCTGAGAACCAGTATCATTCATATTTAGAACTGCCAGCATTTCATTTCATATCTGTCCTTGGGCTCTATGTGTAAGCTTTCTGGAGGGTGTGAGGAAGAAGAGACAGTGACAGCAACATGTCGCCTAATTGACAGGGGAATCTAATTACCCTTCTTCCAGATTGCAGCTGAGCTCAAGTTTAATTCAACAGTTATTTATTAACTTAGTCTATGTGCTACATCCTATGCTAGGATCTGGAGATACAACAGAAGTCAGTCCCTGCCTTCAGGAAGCTTACAGTCTAGTATTTCTGTAAACATTTTCTAAACAACTGGCCACTTCTGCCATTGTTGGAAACCTCCCTTCTAAACGGAAAATCTTCTCATCCTGATGCGCAGCAAGTCCTCTAGCCATCTCCTTTGGCTTCCAGGTGACAGCACTCACCCTACTGAAGGAGGAAGACTTCCCAAGTCTTGGCTGCCTGCTCAATAGAGAATTCAGGCCTCTCAGCAGACTGCTTGTGCTCCTGGGCTGGACACACTGCCAGAGCCTAACGTCAGCCAAGAGCCTGCTCCAGACACTCCACAGGACCCAGGTAACTCACGCTGCGGCCCAAGCTCCTCCAGAAATCTGTGTGATGAGGCTTTGGGCTGGGGCAGGGTCCTGAAGTAGGTCACAGCCTCTGACCCCAGGTGCCTGAGTCAGCATCTCTTTCTTCTCCTGTATCAATGCAGGACCACGGCTGTGATAAGCTCCTGAGGGATGCCTGTGATGGGCTGTGGGCTCACCTGGAGGTCCTGGAGTGGTGTGTACAGCAGAGCAGGTATGGTTCTGTACCGCCAGCCCCCTTCCCACCACTGGGCACACTTGACCCCACAATCTACGCATGTGGCCTTTTTAACACATCTTCCCCATAATTGTCTTGAGTTGACAGTATTGACCCACAACAAGTAGTTTTTCCAACTAGTAAACCAGGAAAGAAACATAACCACAAGGTCATAACTAGAGGATAATTTAAGGATGACATTGATAACAAAAACAGAAGCTTGTGTTTCCTGAGCACTTTCTGTATACCAGGGATTGCTTTAAGCCCTTTACATAATGAGTTTGACCCTAATCCTGTGAGATAGACACCAAAGTTATCCTCATTTTAAAGGTGGGACCCCTGAAACCCAGAAGTGTTAAGTAAGTGTTAAGCCTAGAATCACACAGCTTTTGGGCGTGGTCCACATCCTTAGCTACATGTTATCTTAAGTCACATTTTTATTCAACAACTGCCTGTTGAAATGTGTGTGAGGTTCTGTGCTTTCCTGATAACTTAGCCTTGCTGCTAAGTCGCTTCAGTCGTGGCCGACTCTGTGTGACCCCATAGATGGCAGCCCACCAGGCTCCCCCATCCCTGGGATTCTCCAGGCAAGAACTCTGGAGTGGGTTGCCATTTCCTTCTCCAATGCATGTAGTCCTCCCTAAATCTGAGTTCCTGTTTCGTTCTTCACCCACCTTACCAGCAGACGTGGAAGTAGCGAGGGGCCCTGACTCAAAGAAAAGCAGAGAAGCTCCTGTTGGATCTCAGCTAGGAAGGCTGCAGAAATTAGGAAGCTTAATCTGCGGTCCCTTTTTAGAGTTTGCTGACCACAAAGGCCCTTCCTAGATCCTTTCTAGACAAGTAAAAAGCTGGTTTGATAGATGTCCTTCCCTGAGGGTAAACAAATGCTATCCTCTGTCATGGTCCATCTGAAATCTAGTGTTTGGGGAAGTGAAATCTGTGGTGTTACAAGCCAGAGAGAAAGAATAAGAGGAAACGGAGACTGGTCTTTTCTCAAGCAATTATTTAAACTGTCTCCCCTTCCATCCTCCCAATTTTTGCTTTCAGCACCCCCATACCAAAGAGAGATCTCTTGTGTCATTTACATGGTGGAGACAGCCACTCAGTGCTCTACTCTCTCCATCACCTTACAAACCTTCCAGCCCTCAGGGAGGAAGATGTTCTCAAGCTCCTACAGAAGGTGCCAGCCAAGGACCCCCAGCAAGAGCATGGTGAGTTGGCGAAGGAGTGACCTAGGCAGGGTTCCCCCCAGGACAGTATTACACATGTTTCTTTTAGCACAAGACTTATTTAGCATGATTGCTGGGATCTGTCAAGATGGGTGGTCCAGCAGGTACCTTCTAAACTAGTGCTAGTTGCCCCAATCAGATTATGAGATGTAGGGACACCCCTTTCTAGGTGAGGCCACGGGAATCCTATGAGAGCAGTCCCATAGGGATCCAGCTCAGGAACCACAAGCATACCCCCATTCCATGGAATTAGGAACTGCCCTCTGAATTCACAGCATTGTCACTGGCAGTATTTATGCCAGTTCTTGGTGAGTCTCCAAGGTCCATTAGCTGTCTCATAGCACATTTTGTGCCTGCCTTCCCTCCTGTATCTTCTTCATAGCCTATTGAACAGGTAGGATTTTTCTCTTAGAAGATTCTTTTTCAAACTTTTTTAGAGTTTTTCTTTTCAAAGAAACACTTGCCTTAAACAGTAACAAAGCCTTACTTTAACCTTAGATCTTTGCTGTAAATTCAGAGCCCTCGTAGCAAGCTCTTTCTTTCTGCCCTCAAAAATCATAAGATACTGTGGTCTCAATCTACTACACAGGCCAGGGACTTTACCTTTGAGAGAAACAAACATTTTCATATGGCAGTAGATGTCTTTCAGCCTAGGTATTGCTTTGCTTTACTTTTGTAAATTAATTTTTATTGGTGCATAATTACTTTACAAGGTTATGTTAGTTTCTGATTTACAGCAAACTGAGTCAGCTATATGTATACATATATCTCCTCTTCTGGGGATTTCCTTCCCATTTAGGTGAACACGGAGCATTGAGTAGAGTTCACCGTGCTCTACAGTAGGTTCTCATTGTTGCTGTTTGTCAGTGGGTGGTGTCTGCCTCTTTTGTGACCCCATGGACTCTAGCCCACCAGGCTCCTCTGTCCATGGGATTTCCCCAGGCAAGAATACTGGTATGGGTTGCCATTTCCTTCTCTAGGAGGTTCTCACTAGTTACCTATTTTATACATAGTATCAGTAGTGTATATACATCAATCCCAACCTCCCAATTCATCCCACCCCACCATTTACTTTTTTAAAGGACCTACCACTAACTCTACAGCTAGTGTTAACTACATTCCCTTTTTTTTTTTAAGAAATGTAGACAACTTTAGCAGATTTCCTAAAAGAACTGGAACTCTATTTTCCACATTCAGGTACAAAAATCTTCCAAAGAAGCATTTGAATTCTGTCACAGGACACACTCAGATCTTGAACTTGGAAGAGGCAAGAGAGGAGTGATAATAGGGCTGGACTAGGATGAGGCAGGGCTTCCCTGGTAGCTCAGCTGGTAAAGACTCTGCCTGCAATGCAGGAGACACTGGTTCAATTCCTGGGTTGAGAAGATCCCCTGGAGAAGGGATAGGATACCCACTCCAGTATTCTTGGGCTTCCCTGGTGGCTCAGAGGGTAAAGAATCCGCCTACAATGAGGGAGATATGGGTTCGATCCCTTGGTTGGGAAGACCCCCTGGAGGAGGGCATGGCAACCTACTACAGTATTCTTCCCTGGAAAATCCCCATGGACAGAGAAGCCTGGCAGGCTACAGTCCATGGGGTTGCAAAGAGTTGGACACAACTGAGCGTGTCACACAGTACAGGGTGAGGCAAGAGTGGCTTCTGGCACAACAATGTTGGAGCCACTTCCCCTCTGGGTGCTTGCAAGTCCTGGCTCTGGGCAGTAATGCCATGAAAAGGTCAAGGCCATAGAACAATATTGACCTTGTTCTGTTTATTACCCTGACCTTGGCAAGGCTGAGCTTCTGAGAAGTGATCACTAGGAAACCTGTAAGGGGCTTATTCCAACATTGTAGTAGCAAAGCATCCCTAACTACTCCAGTGTCCCTTGAGGAATATGCCTAGACAAAGGGTTCATATGGTAGAACTTATGCAGCCAGCAGAGATTTAGTTTATAAAGAAACATAGTCCAGTGCTTATGCTCTAAGGGATTTATAAAAAGTAGAAAAAATAAATTATATACAAAATGTTGTTACATTCAACTTAAACACATACACTTGTACACAAAAGTATGAAAGGGGTTAAACCAGAATGTACCTAACAGTGGTGGTGTTTAGCTGGTAGGATTGTGGCTGATATTTTTTTTCTTCTTTTTGCTTTATTTCTTTAAACAGGTTGTACTTCTTCTATGGAAATAATTTGGGCTAGATTAAGATGTTTAGAGAGTCTGTAAAGATTATGGGATCCTGCTTCCTAAGTTCAAAATAAATTTTTAATAAAAAATTATAAATTATTAAGTGTAAAGGAATCTCCACAGTTTGTATTTTTTTTTTTCCCATGATGTCTGCTTTGGGGCTTTCCTAAAAATATCAATTTTTAAAAAAATTTTGTGTTACCTTTGCTCTCTTGTTTCTTGATCTAAACACGTTTTCAGCCTCCTCTTGGATAATGCAGCATTCTAAAAGTAGAGTAAACTTTTACAAGTTTTAATTATTTAAAAAAGGAAAAACAAGTATTTTAAGAAATGCAAGGGGAAAACTTGTTAAATAGCCAGAAGACCTGGTTGAACAGACATGTAGAGGGGAGGTTGGTGGGGAAAAGGAAACAGGGGGACTAGACATCGTTGTTGAGTAGGAAACAAGACCCAGAAGAGACACCCATCACACCGCCCAAAAAGAAAGAGGGTAAGAACACTTAGGGAACTCGTAGCTTGATATTTCTGTGCTTCAGCCCCGAGTGCGGCCCTGGCCTAAAAAGAGCAACCCTGAAGTTCTGTCTGTTTCTCTCTGCAATTCAGATTCAGCTGACGCCCTTGTCCCGGCACACCTGAGCCAGAGTCAGAGCCTGACTCTCTACCGGAGCTTCTGTGCCATGAAGTACGCCATCTATGCCCTGTGCGTCAGCTCACACCAGCACTCCCAGTGCCGGCAGTGCAAAGACGGTCCCTCTGATGACCTGGCCTCAGTTGCAGAGCCCGTGAACGATCCTCTCTCCTCCCCAGGTACAGAGCCGCCCTCACCCCTTCCCTGGCAGAAGCTGGCCACAACCTGCCCCAGGAGGCTCTTTGCGTGGGAACACTTTTCCACCAGGATTGGAAGATGGCCTTTTATTATGCCCATGATAATTTCTTCCTTGTATCAGCCTCTGTGAATCAAAGGGACATGGAGAAAGCAAGTGATTTGTATAACTTCTCAGAGTCTGATCTAGTACCATGTTTTCCAAATGCTTTTTTTTTTTAAACTCAATCCACAGTATTTTACATCACTTCAGTTTGTACCTAGGTATATAATCTGTGCTTTTATCTGTATGTATATATTTAACATATAAACTGAAATAGGGCTGCCCTGGTGGCTCAGTGGTAAAGAATCTGCCTCCCTCTACAGGAGATGCAGGTTTGATCTTTTGAGTAGGGAAGATCCCCTGGAGAAGGAAATTGCAACCCACTCCAGTATTCTTGCCTAAGAAATCCCACGGACAGGAGCCTGGTAGGCTACAGTCCTTGGGGATCACAAAAGAGGCACAACTTAGCAACTAAACAACAACAAAACAAATAATTTTCAAGAAACAACAGGGCACACTCCAGATTATTTTTCTGTTTTATTTCATTTTTTCAAATGCAGCTATGTCAGTGTCTTGGGTCACAGCCTACAGTTTGAAAGAACCTTCTGTCCTATTCTCTCCCATTTTTCTTAATAACTTGCAACTCCTTACCTTCAGGTATCTCTCCCTTGCAGCTTTGGAATAGACCTTCACCTCTAAGCATGGTCATTTTTGACCAGTGAGTGTGTCTTAAGCGATCTGGGTAGCCTGTGGTCACCTGTAGTGTAAAAGTGAATGAAAATGGGAAATGAAGGATAAGGAGTCTCCAGGCTGTCTTCATTGTAGGAACTGAAATATGGAGTGCTTCTCCAAGATGAGGAATAATGTAATTTCAGAAAGCAGAAACAAAATTGTGAGTGCTCAGTCAGCTGCGCTTTTAGTTAAGGAAACAAAATCTTTCTGCAAATCGTGAAGACATGGCTCAGCGGTCTCTCATTCTTCTGACTGTAACCACAGTTCCCTGAGTCATTACAAAAAAAGAAATGAGTTAAAGTTGGGAGAGTGTTTGAGTCTGGCAAGTACTTTTTCTAATGTTTGCATTCTCTCTTTCCTTCTCCTTCTCTGGTCTCTTCGCTAACCCATGCTGCTTCAGGTGCTTCAGATCTCTTCTCAACGTACCTGGCCAGGTGTCAACAGTATCTGTGCAGTATTCCTGACTCTCTGTGCCTGGAACTTCTAGAAAACATCTTCTCATTGCTCCTCATCACCTCTGCTGATCTTCACCCAGAGCCTCACCTGCCCGAGGACTACGCTGAGGATGATGATGTTGAGGGGAAGGGCCCGCTGAGTTTGAGATCCCCGTCAGAGAGCCCTCAGCACGTAGCACAGCCTGAGAGGAAGTCAGAACAGGGTGCCCTGGGTACCGCCAGGAGCCTGGCCTACACTGTTCCAAGCTGTCCAAAGCCAGAGCCAAAAGACAGTTCCCCAGAGCCTCACGGGCACAGCTTTTTGGACCTAAAGCACTTTACAAGTGGTGTCAGTGGGTTCCTGGCTGATGAATTTGCAATAGGGGCCTTCCTCAGGCTGCTCCAGGAGCAGCTGGATGAGCTGAGCAGCCACGGTCCCCCTGAGCAGCCAAAGCTGCTAGAAGGCCAGAGCAGCTCGGGCAGCAGAGACGGACTGCAGAGTCGCCTGCACCAGTTCTCCAAGGTTCTCTCGGAGGCCCAGTGGAGGTACAAGGTGGTGACCAGCATCCAGGGCTCAGGTGAGAGGAGATAACAGAAGGGGAGGTGGAAGAAACATCTCAGGAATACGGGAGAGAACTAGGAGTGCATAGAGCCAACTAGCTGCAGACGCATCACCAGAACCACCCCTGTCAGAGCTCGGGGACTGCTCCATGGCTCACAGTCCGGTTCAGACCTTCCCTGTTATTGCCCCAGGAGGTGTACCAACTCAAAACTGGTAACTCTCGAAGGGAGGAGGGCCAGTAGGGGAGTAAGAGGTACAAACGGTTAGGTATAAAATAAGCTACAAGGATATATTGTACAACACGAGGAATAGGGCCAACATTTTATAACTATAAATGGAGTATAACTTTTAAAAATTGTGAATCACTATATTGTGCAACTGTAACATACAATATGACATTATATATTATATATAACCTGTAACTTATATAATACTGTACAGCAGCAGTGATACATCAATTAGAAAAAAGATTGATCAACCTCCCATATGACCCACTGGGTTTGCTGTTTCAGAGGAACAACCCTCCCGAAGATACCGACCCATCACCACACGGCACCCCAGTCTCCGCCGGGGCCGTCGGACAAGAAAGAGCCGGGCAGGTAAACCAAAGAGCTCTCCCCATGCCTCCATCCCACGCACCAGGCAGATGGTGGATTGCTGTTTGTCTAGTATTCTTAAAGATAAAACAGTCAGCAATTCTTAAAGTATCTTTTTTTCAAATTGTTATTTATTTATTTGTCTGCGCTAGGTCTTAGTGGTGGCATGTGGGATCTAGTTCCCTGACCAGGGATCCAGCCTGGGCCCCCTGCACTGGGAATGTGGAGTCTTTAACCACTGGACCACCCAAAGATAAAGTATCTTAGCAATTCCAGATAAAGTACAAACAAAAGTGGTCTAAGATTATCCTAATCCCACTCCCCTAAATAACCCTTGCTTATAGTTTTCTCCCAGAAACTCTCCATGCAGTGCAAGCATATATATCATTTTATATACATGTGCCCTAAATTGCTGCAGTTGTGTCCGCCTGTATGATCCTATGGACCATAGCCCTCCGGGCTCCTCTGTCCTTGGGATTCTCCAGACAAGAATGCTCGAGTGGGTTGCCGTGCCCTGCTCCAGGGGATCTTCCGAACCCAGGGATCAAACTTGCGTGTCTTGCATCTCCTGCGTTGGCAGGCAGGTTCTTTACCACTAGTGCCACCTGGGAAGATATATAGATTCATTGTTACTGTATATCAAGAGCTGCACCTTTCTTTTTTCACTTACACCCTCTTACATATGTAAATGTATCATACTCCATATTGAGAAGTCACTTCATTTATTTTAAAGACCGCTTAGGAGTCCATTGTCCTACATACCCTTTTGTGGGCATTTAAATTGTTTCTAGTTTTTTGCTCCTACAAACAATGCTACAGTAAACAACCCTGTATGTATGTGTGTGCATACTTGTGTGAATATATCTATAATATAGACAGCAGTTTAACAGAAAGTCAAAGTATATGTGGGTACAAAATATAGATGTAACAAATTGCCCCCCAGAAAGGCAGGCCAATTTACATTCCCATCATCTGTATATAAAAGCCTGTTTAAATATACACTCATCAAAAGTGAGCAGTATCACAAAAAAAAAACAATGAGTAGTATTAATCTTTGCCAATATGATTAGTATAGTAATGGTGTGTCATCAATTTAATACTAATTTTTAGTTTGAGATTGTGTCTTTTCATATATTTATTCGCTGTTTATAATTTTCAGTCTTAGGTCCATATTTTCCATTGGGTTTGTCTTTCTTGTTGAATTGTGAGAAGCTCTTTATACCTGAAGGAAAATATTCTGTCATTATGTGCTACAAGCTTTGCTGCATTTTGTCTATTGAGCATTATACAGAAGTATTAAATTTTGTATAGTCATATTCCATTATGATTTTTGTTCATTTTTAAATAATTAACAGGTAATTCTTAAATAGTTTACTGTGCCCTAAAAAATACTGGGTATTTTGAGGGAAGTGAATGAGGCATAAACCAGGACTTTGCCTTTGAAGAATTTACGATTTACCTGCATAGACAATACCCATGGAAAACTTAAACTGCCCAGTGGCATGGCCTGAAAACAGAAGAGATCTCATGGAAGGGAAGGTCAGCATAGCCTGAAAAGGCAGAGAAACAGGTTTTATAAAAGAGTTGACTATTGAACCAAACATGGACAAATGAGTTGGCTTTAGATAAGTGGCAATGAGAGATGCAAGCATCCTGGCCAGGCTGGAAGATACAGAGAGAGAAACATGGAAAACTTACAGGCTGAGCCCCTTAAGTGACTCAGTTAATTGGAGTCAAAAGGCATAGTTTGCATTCACCTGGCTGATCCAACCCCAAATGCATAGTTCATTTTCTCTTTCCCGCAGCTGTCTGTTCCTTCCCCACAGTAAGCCAAGGAGGCTGCCTTATGTGACCTGACATTACCCTCCAATTACATATTGATCACAACAAGGAATAGCAAGCTTCCCTTGAAAGCCCCAGCACTTCAGGAAAGGAAGTGTTGAGAAGATGCTTTTTCTCCAGGGCTTTCAATATCGTAGTCTTCAGCCTGCCTGGCCTTATCCTTTGGTTCCCTACTCTTTCAAGCACTAGGACCACCTTTTCTATGTCCGAAAATTTTTGTGACCCTCTTTGGCACCCTACTGCTTCCTGGCTATAATAGTTGTGCTTTTATTTTTTTTCAGACTGTTGACAGCGCTTAGTGGGCAGATGGGGGTCGGTGACCCCTAGAAGTAATTTGAAAGCTCCTGGGGCTCTGAGACCCAGAGCTTGTTAACCCACTAGTATAAGCTTCTACCCAAATGAGCACTGGGGTCATATTAAGCCCGCTCTGGGGCCATCAATGTGCCCAGGAAGGGATCCAGCCAGGGCTTTCTCTCTCACCTCTTGGACCCCTGCAGCTGCTGCTCTAGCACCTTCAGCCAGACTCTGAGTCACTTCTCTCACCCCACTTCCTGACCCTGCTCCTCTGCCAGGGCCAGCACCGCTCCCTGGAGCTTGTTGCTAGGTGTATCTTTGTGCTGTAGGGGAGGCGGACCATCAGCCAAGGAAGCCTGGAACCTTATAGAATGAGACTAAGAAGATGGATCCCCATTTCTCAGGGCACTCAGAAGGAGCAGCTGGACTGAGATAGGATGAAATTCTCCTCCCTGCAAGGGGAGCGATACAGCTCAGCTAAAAGGAATAAAGACTCACCACTGGGGGGAAAAATTATATGTATATATACATATATATATACAGGTCCATAGGAACTTGGTGTTTTGCTGTAGAAGGAGCCACTGGTGTAGTAACTACTCATTATCTTTTCACTCTCCCTAGATCTCGGCTTTCAAGCCAACCTCCCACTTTCTGCACTGTAAGCTATTGGTGGTTGATTTTCTCTGTTTCTTCCTAATACCTCTAGATGACCGGGACAAAGCTTCCAAATCATCCCTGGAAAATACGAGTAGTGAACTGAGCACAAGTACTTCAGGTATCAGTGTCCCTACCAGTTGCCAACTTCCCGTAAGTTTGCCCTGATAGAGTTGTCAGAACCCCCGGTGTGAAACCTTGGACTGAGCAGTTCTTGCTTGTGTTCAGCAGGGAGGGGGCTATGTCCTTATCAGCTGAGTTACCCATCAGTAGAGAGAAACAGAAGTAAATACCCAAGGAAAATATTTGGTACATAAGTCTTATATTTAAAGATGATAGCATATTAACAGATACACACTACCATATGTAAAATAGACAAGGATTTACTGGGTAGGTAGCACAGGGAACTATACTTATTATCTTATAATAACCGGTAATGGAAAAGAATTTTTAAAAAGAGTATATATAACCAAATCACTTTCTGTGCGCCTGAAAATAATGCAATATTAACTATACTTCAACTGTACTTCAAATTTAAGAAGAAGAGAAAAAAAATGATAGCATAGGTGTGCCCTTCATCTGAGGAAAAATCAAGATCTATTTACAGACCTTTTAGAGGACTTTGAGAAGGATAGGAGTTTGGCAGCAGGTGACAGAATAGTTTGTCCTCAATTTCTGTCCCTTCCGTGGCCGCCCATGTTCCTGTATCCCAACAGAGGGAAGTCTGAGTGCTGCGTCTGGGAAGAATGAGCTGGAGGGCCGATTGCAGCCCCAACCTCACAGTTCACTTATCCCCATGATGTTCTCCCCACCTGAGTCACTGCTGGCATCCTGCATCCTCCGGGGGAACTTTGCAGAGGCCCACCAGGTGAGGCGGGTTCTTGTGCAACGTGTTAGGAGCCTCAGCCTTACCTCGTCACAGGAAGGAGCACTAGGGCAGCCTTTTACCATCTGGGACCCGCGGGGCCACAGGTTGAGGCGGATGTGTATGCAGCCAGAGCCCTTGGGTGCACCGAGGGCGCAATTCCAGCAGGAGGAGCAGGAGGGAGTTTGCATGTATGGAACCCCATCTTGAGCACTGTGGATTTCAAGATCCAGCCAGGGGGAGATTTAAGCTGTTCAATCATTTGTTTTCTTAAATGGTGTTTTAGCAAGATAAAATATTGGGCGTCAATCAAAACATTGAAAAATTGTATCTTTCCTTGTAGTCCTTCTCTGAACATATATGTGGTTTTATATAGTTAGAAATCACTGTGCAGACCATTTTTAACAAGAAATAGAATGCCAGTTCAATACGCAGTAAGTGGAGGGGGGCTAGCAGACTGGGAGGTTCATGGGTGTAGGGGAAATTGCAGGGAGTAAAAATCGGAAAGACCCTTACTCCCTTTGAGCTACTGTCTCTGAGCTTTGATATCCTCACCTGAAAACTAGAGTTAAATGTAATACCTGCTTGTGCTGCCTCCTGGAATGTTAAGAGGATTGTGTGCAAGCTGTGAGAAATACAGGAATCCTCTGCTATTGTTTAAATGTAATAGCATAAAAACCCACTATTCTAATTGTTAAAACTCTCTTGTTGTACTTATGATGCCTATGCTAGTCTCTTAACAAACAGGTCAGAATTTTTCTCTCATGTGATTTTACATGGAAACATCTATGTGATGGGATAATTTTTGTTTAACTTCCTCTGACACATTTTAGCTCTTGTATTTTAATAACATGACAATTCTGTCCCTCTCAGGAGGATAGGACTCTCACTAGCCTTTCTGACACCCAAACCAAGAAGTCAGTTAAGAGGTCCCCGATGCTTTACCACTAAAGTGCTCACTTCCTTTTCTGAGAATTTGAGTTTTTCTTTTCTTTTTTTCTTTTTTAATAGAAGTTTTTCCACCTGGTTACAAAGCAAGTTGTGCATATAAGAAAATGCCAAAAAGTATTAACCAGAAAATAAAATTAGTTTTAATCTTATTATCCAGAGCAACCAATACTAAAGATAAAAGTATATTTTTTGCCAATGTCTTTCTGAAATATATGTGACCTTTATATAGAGCCAAGATCACTTTGAATCTAAAATTTTAGTGCCTTTTTTACAAGTATTTACTCTGTAACTGATTTTAGTGACCTTATCTGATCATGTAGCTGCGTTTGACCATTATTTTCAATCCTGTAATCATCGTAATAACTAGTGTAAAGATTATTACCTTTACACATTAAGACTTTGAAATTTTTTCCTTAAAGTTTCTCATAAAAATGACTGAGTCAAAGAATATAAACATTTTTAAAGCTCCATAGATTGCCAGATTGCTTTTCAAAAAAGATTGTGACAGTTCATTCTACCACCACCCCCTGAGAGTTTATTTTTACACTTTGTCCTCATGATAGATGCACAGTAGGATGACTTTTAAATTCTCTGAATTTAAAATTTAAAAATCGGAAAGACCCTTACTCCCTCTGAGCTACTCTCTCTGAGCTTTGATATCCTCACCTGAAAACTGGAGTTCAGTGTAATACCTGCTTGTGCTGCCTCCTGGAATGTTAAGAGGATTGTGTGCAAGCTGTGAAAAATACAGGAACCCTACTTGGAAGGGAAGGCTTTTTTCCATCTGTGTATTAGTCACATGCATTTTCTCTTTGAAATTGTCCACATCATTTGCCTATATTCTGCTGGGCTCTGGTGACTCTCTTGCTGACTTTTATGAGTTATTTCTACGTTTGATTTACTCTCTGCACATCCAGCACTCTTCCAGCCCCGCAAAGCAGCTGTCTCAGGGCCAGAGGCTGATGACTGGCAAGATTTCAGATCTGTAGACTCTCCCCACTCCAGCAGGCCCACCGAAAGCCACACTCCTTTCTCTCTCCTGTGACAGGTGGTGTTCACCTTCAACCTGAAGCCTTCACACAGTTCTGGGGAGCTGATGTTCATGGAGCGCTACCAGGAGGTGATCCAGGAGCTGGCCCGAGTAGAACATAAAATTGAAAACCAGAACTCAGACGGGGGCAGCAGCACCATCCGAAGAACAGGAAGTGGCCGCTCCACCCTGCAGGCCATCGGCAGCGCTGCAGCCGCAGGTCCGGCTTCCCTCTTGTTGGGTGCTGAGGGAGTTGGGGGAGGAGGGTGTAGGCGAGAAACTGCCCAAACCAGAGACTCAGCGTGAAGATGACAAAAACCCAGGGCAGGACGCTTGCCTTGAAGAACAGCAGTCCTGACACCCCCCCAAGTCATTTTCTAGCTGCGGCCAACTTTGCTGACCACAGGGGTCACTTACCTGCTGCTCAAACTGTTCCGTTAAGCCTCTCCTACGTGACTTATACTGAGGAGTGTGAATGCAGTTTCCACCATGGGTTTTGATGGCCATTATCTTGAGCTTTGAGGAATTGATTACTGTATCTTCTTCCCATGTAGTTATTCAGGGATTATTTTACGTTCCTAAAAAGTGAAGAAGTTTTGTCCAAAGTCTATAGCTTGGGATTCTCAGATCTCCAGGCCCAGCCTTGGCTGTAGTGCAGAAAGAGCTCATCCTTTCATTGTTTCTTGAAAGTGGAATCTTGTCCCATGTTTTTACATCTTTTGCCGATCTAGGGTGTATATATCAAGTTAACCATCACACCCTGCCCCTTCTATATGCTCCCAGAAATTTTCTTTACAGATTCAAAAGAATATATGCATATGCTTTTTGTTTTTAATATGAATGGGCTTTTATAACAAGTACTATTTTCTGCTTTGGTGTTTTAGCAATATATTTTAGAGATCTTTTCAGATGAGAACACACAGACCTACCACATTCTCTCAGGCTACTTTTAGGCCCAATCTGGAAGAAACCCTTACTCCTCCTGACCTTATAACTACTTCTCAAAATAAAAGTGGTAGTGAGCATCATTTTAACCTCTTGCCTTTTACCCCCAACCGCTGGGTGTCCAGGGATGGTATTTTATTCCATCTCTGATGTGACCGACAAGCTGCTGAGCACCTCTGGAGACCCCATCCCCACGCTCCAGGAGGACTTTTGGATAAGCAGCAGCCCAATGGAGCTCACTGCTCCCCTGAAAGAGGTTCTGGAAGACCTCAGCCCGCCCGCCATGGCTGCGTTTGACCTGGCTTGCTCACAGTGCCAGCTCTGGAAAACTGGCAAGCAGCTCTTGGAAACAGCTGAAAGGCGCCTTAACAGCAGCCTTGAAAGTCAGGGTGAGTATGCTTCTTTCACATGACCCCTTTGTTCTGAGATGCTTGATAATTGTACAGGAAGAAAGTTACTGGGGAAGGAGGGACAAGGAGAAAGGATTGTGTCTTTATTTCTTCATGTCCATTCTGCTGACTAGTCTATTGAGAGTCTCGCCTTCTTTTCTTTTTAATTTATTTTATTTTTGGCTGTGCTGGGTCTTCACTGTTTCTCTAGTTGCAGAGAGCCAGGCTACTCTCTAGGTGCGGTGCTTGGACTTCTCGTTACAGTGGCTTCTCTTATTGCAGAGCATAGGCTGTAGCACGTGAGAGATTCAGTAGTTGTAGCTCCCCGGCTCTAGAGCACAGACTCAACAGTGGTGGCATGAGGGCTTATTTTCTCTGAAACTCTAGTACTTTGGCCACCTCATGCAGAGTTGAGTCATTGGAAAAGACTCTGATGCTGGGAGGAGAAGGGGACGACAGAGGATGAGATGGCTGGATGGCATCACTGGCTGGATGGCATCACTGACTCGATGGATGTGAGTCTGAGTGAACTCCGGGAGTTGGTGATGGACAGAGAGGCCTGGCGTGCTGTGATTCATGGGGTCGCAAAGAGTCAGACACAACTGAGCGACTGAACTGACCTGAACTGATGTGGGATCTTCCCAGATCAGGGATCAAACCCGTGTCTCGTGCATTGGCAGGCAGATTCTTTACCACTGAGCCACCAGGAAAGCCCAAGAATCTCACCTTCTTAATAGACATAACAGTCTACAGTCATTTGGGGAAATTTTCTTCTGGTTTATAGATAAACTCAAGGAAGAGATAAACATTCAAAACTGGTTCAAATGGCATTGGTGATACAGTGGTGAAGGTAGTTGCCTTCCAAAAATGGTACAAATGGAATTTGTGCCCCTAAACTGCATACCTCCTCCACAGTGAATCCCACTTAACTTTAAATCTGGGTCTCAAACTTGTACACCAGGTGTAAGGGAAAATTTTAGTGGATCACAGTTAAGGGGAGGATTGTACCTTGAGGTTAATAATGTCCCAGAATGTGTCTATGGAATTCCTAGAGGAGTGAAGGTAGAGGGATGTGAAGAAAGAATTAGGCAAAGTGTCACTCCCCACCCATCCTTGATACACACACCCAACTCTGGAAGGACTGACGAGGCAGAGAGAAAGGAACGTATTCTGAGTAATACGGAGGGAGGAATGGTGAACGGGTGTGATATGAGTAGCATTCCCTGGGTTCAGTGATTCGCTGGGAGAGCTCACAGGACTCAGCATACAGTCATACTCATGGCTACAAATTATACCATCAAAAGGACACAAAGCAAAATTAGCAAAGGGAGAAGGTTCATGGGATAAAGTCTGGAGGAAACCAGACATAAGCTTCCAGGAATTCTGTCCCGCTGGAGTCACACGGGACGTACTGCACTCTTCCAGCAGTAAGTAGTAACAATAAACAAATGTGAAATGTTGTCTACTGGAAGCTCATCGGTGACCCAGCACCCAAGGCTTTTATTGGGGGCTGGTGACAAAGGCACCCTCTGCCCAACATGTACCAAACTTCCAGACTCTCGGAAGGCAGGCAGGTATTCAGCATAAACCACACCGTACAAACAGTTTGGGCACAATCAGTCACTTCCATCATTTAGGGAAATTTTTGTCAGTGTAGAAAAGCATCTACCAGTCAAGATCGGAGATGCCAGCCAAGGACCAACCTTGCCCGCAGGCCTTTCTGAGGATAGCAGTCTCAGGCCTTCTGTGTTAACTCTTTCATGCACGCCCTTCCAAATCACTTCTGAGCTATTGGCTTGAAATCCTTTAATGCTGACATAGTCCTTCTAAGAAAGTGTACTGTGGCATACACAATGCTGTTTTTACTGAACAGTTTACTTCCCCCTCGTCTAGCACTTATATACTAAAATGAATGAAGATTGTATAATATTCAGGCCAACTAGTTTCATGCCAATCAGGAATTAATTTAGTACCTACTGCATTTCCAGATTATCTGAAGTTTATGGAGCATAAGAGAGGTATCAGGATACCATTTAAAACAATTAGAGGAGACTGGATCCCAGCTCAAATTCTCAACTAAGAAAAGTACCAAGGCAGATCCACAGGAAGTGCCTGGTTCACTCGGGACAGCAATTCCCCAGGAATACCAGAGCTTCTGGGTCTGCTGCTGTGGACAGCTGAGGCATCTTGCCACAGATAGCCCAGGGCTATCTGGAACCACAAGCATGGAATACACCAGGTTTACTGGTCTACTCAACCGGCACAGCATCTACCTCCCCCTTAATATTAAAGGAGATAAAACTTTACACGTAAATACAGGACTTTCAATCTCTGAAAGTACGTTATGTTTTTTCTGCATTCCCTCTTGATTCATCCATTGCCAGGTCGCCGGCTAGACCACGTATTCGTCAATGCTGATGGCATTCGAGGTTTTCCAGGCGTTCTTCAGCAGATCAGTAAGATTCTCAATTACCCACTTGTGTCAGCCGGGCAAATCAAATCAGGTGAGCTGCTTAACTACCTTTTTTTCAATCTCCTGAATTCGGAACATTGGGTCAGGATCAGACCTGATTTTTTCTTTCTCGTTTGCTCTCCGTAGAGAGTGGAGAAGATAGAGGAGGAGGTCCCCCACGGTGCAGCATTGCTGAGCTGCTTCAGATGTGTTGGCCCAGCCTCACCGAGGACTGTGTAGTCAGCCACACCACCCTCTCCCAGCAGCTGGAGCAGATCTTGCAGTCGCTAAGAGAAGCATTAGAGCTGCCAGGTACCAGTCCTTCTGTGAGGGAGCGGTTGAGGTTGAACTAGGGGAAGGACATAGCGGAGCATGAAGGAGCACATTGGAATGGAGGCTTAGGACCCAGAAGTGGGCCCTTGTGTGTGCGTGCTGAGTCTCTTCAGCCATGTCCAACTCTTTGCCACCCTGTAGACTGTAGCCCTCCAGGCTCCTCTGTCCATGACATTCTCCAGGCAAGAGTGGGTTGCCATGCCCTCCTCTGGGGATCTTCCTGAGCCAGGGATTGAACCCAAGTCTCCTGCATGAGCAGGTGGGTTCTTTACGACTAGCGCCACCTAGGAAGCCCAGAAGTGGGCCCTACCAGCCCTCTAGTTAACCAGGACTGGTCTTGTAACTAATCCCACCTGTTTCCCCGCCTCTTAAGTGAAGGGATGCTTAGCACACCATTAGCTGGTACATGTTTCTCATTCCTAATGAGGGATATACCCAGAAGTCACTCCGTAAACATTGACCAAACCATCCCCAAAAGAGTGCTGTGCATTTTGCAGAGGAGTTCCACCCCAGAGACCCTGGGGTGAACATGGAACTCGTCACGCTGATTTCTCCAGACTCAGAACTCTTCCTGGCTGAGAATCACTTGCACAGGGAACCAACCTGTGATTGTATGGTGAAAGTCACTCCATCGTGTCCTGCTCTTTGCGACACCAGGAACTATACAGTCCATAAAATTCTACAGGACAGAATACTGGAGTGGGCAGCCTTTCCCTTCTCCAGGGGATCTTCCCAACCCAGCAATCAAACCCAGGTCTCCCACATTGCAGGCAGATTCTTTACCAGCTGAGCCACCAGGGAAGCCCAAGAATACTGGAGTGGGTAGCCTGTCCCTTCTCCAGCAGATCTTCCCAACCCAGAAATCGAACCTGTGTCTCCTGCATTGCAGGCAGATTCTTTACCAACTGAGCTATCAGGGAAGCCCTTGGGATTGTGTAGCTGCCTTATAAGTGTAATACCCAAGCTGTAGGATGCCCCATGCAATATATATTTGTATTTATATTTCATAAACTTAGGATTTTATAGCTGCCTTGTAAGTATAATACCCAAGTATAGGATGCCCCATGCAGAACTGAGCAGAGGCTCAGTTCCCGTATTGTGTTGGAAATTGACCCAAAGCCACATGCACAGACTCAAGACTGCATGCCTTCTCCTTCCGTAACTCTCCCCAGAGCCCAGGAGTACCCCACTGTCCTCCCTGGTGGAGCAGGTGGCCCAGAAAGCTCCGGAAGCTGAGGCCCACCCTGTGTATATCCAGGCTCAGCTCCTCCAGAAGAACCTGGGCAAACAGACGGCACCAGGCGGCAAGCAGACTGACTACGTGGGCACCTTCTTCAGGTACTGCAGCACCCTGGCTGCTGTTCTCCTTCAGAGCCTGAGCTCTGAGCCTGGTAAGTAACAGGAAAAAGGAAATACAGTCAGGACTGGCCCACGAGTGTCTAGGGCAAGGAAGAAGAAGGCACACAATGAAGAGGTTCCAGGTGCGGCAGTAGCCAAGGACACTAGATTTATGGGGTCCTCTCTTATTCACCTCTGTCTCCCCAATGCCTCGTACAGTAGTACAGGACACGAGAGTATTCAACACATTTTGACGGCATTAATGACTCAAAAATACTCTGTCAGATCTTCGATCTACTGGGGATATGAGAACTTGAAGAAGAATTGAGTCTCTGTTTAAAATGCCAGACGCTTACTGGAGTCCACAGAGCAAGTATTACCTGCACTTCAGTCACATGCAAGGGAGCAGAAATTGCTGTCTGTGGCTAGACCTGTTCACTGAAGTGTGTCTGGTTGGAAGTCTCTAGAACAGTGGTAAGGCGTAGATAAACCTGTGGTCAGCATCATGTCAAGAATACCTTTTACCTAGAAAAGTACCAATGAAAGGACTTTCCGTGTAGTTTTGACACTATTTTTTTGTTGGTGATTCTGGAAAATAGGGCTCTGAATGTTGCAGTCAGAGATGCAAAGATCACTTTCTTTACTTCTGCAGATCACGTGGAGGTCAAGGTAGGAAACCCCTTTGTTCTCCTGCAACAAAGCTCTTCCCAACTGGTGTCACACCTCCTGCTTGAGCGACAAGTACCCCCAGACAGGTAGGAGCCACCCCGCGAGTGTCGGGCATGGGCCTTCCTAGTTGTTTCATCAAGAAAACCAAAGGCTCAGTGGAGCTGTGTTTGAGTTCAGTACAGGAAGCAGGGATTTCTTCAACTTTTCCATCAATTTGCAGTTACTCTTATGCAGGCTTCATTAAAATTCAGTGTGCCTTGTTTCCTCCTGAGTGAAGTCGCTCTTTGTGACCCCATGGACTGTAGCCTACCAAGCTCCTCTGTCCATGGGATTTTCCAAGCAATAGTACTGGAGTGGATTGCCATTTCCTTCTTCAGGGGATCTTCCCGACCCAGGGATCGAACCCAGGTCTCCCACATTGTAGACAGACGCTTTACCGTCTGAGCCACCCCATCCACATCTAAATAAAGGGGTTAAAATCAGATTAAAAATAAATAAATAAAATTAAGAGGTGACTCTACGTAAGAGTAGGCAAGAATCCAAAACGTTAATAACACAATTAGTTGGCTAGGCTGTAGGAAAACAAACATTCTTACAGATTACCAGCAGGATATAAATTGGTACAGCCCCTATGCGAAAGCAGTTTGTCCATGTGCACTAAAATGACAGTCCGCATTTTTGACATTTTTGGCGGTCCACATTGGGAAATTTATCCCAAAGCTTTATTATACATATGAAAAATGCTGTATGTACTAAGTCATTTTATCACAACTTTGTATGGCATAGCCATTGTCCACTAATGGGAAACTAGTTAAATTCAGGTTCCTCCACATAATGGAATGCTGTGTAGCTATAAAAAAAGAATGAGGGGCTTCTCTCTAGACGGAGATGGATAGATCTACCAGATGTGTTATTAAGTAAAAAAGCAAGGGGCAGGGCATTGGGTCTAATAGGCTGCCTTTTGAGTTAAAAAGAGGAGGGGAATAGAGAGAAACAGAGAGTCTGCGTAAACATAAAGAGATTTGGAGATTGAGTGATGGTGCCCAGGTACTCAGGCCTTGCATGCCCTCTGCTTCTTTCTCTCCAGGCTGGCAGCCCTCCTGGCCCGAGAGGGTCTGAGCCTGAGCGTGCCCCAGGTCATTGTCAACTGCTGCTGCGAGCCCCTCACCCTCTGCTCCTCCAGGCAGAGCAAGCAGACGTCAGCCCTTCTGACCCGCCTGGGCACCCTGGCCCAGCTGCACATCTCCCGCTGCCTGGATGACCTCCCACTTTCCATGCTGAGCTACCCAAAGTCAACTGAGAACCCCACACTGGAGAGAAAGCCCCCTTCCTCCCCGAGGGATTCATCACCCCCAGCCCTCACCTCCTCCGCCTTGGCCTTTCTGAAGTCCCGCTCAAAGCTGCTGGCTACTGTGGCCTGTCTAGGGGCTTCCCAGGGGTCAAAGGTCACCAAGCCCAGCTTGTCATGGAAGGAGCTTCGTGGCCGCAGAGAAGTGCCTCTGACAGCCGAGCAGGTAGCCCGGGAGTGTGAGCGCCTCCTGGAACAGTTCCCTCTGCTGGAGGCCTCCCTCCTGGCTGCCTGGGAACCCCTCCGAGGGTCCTCTGAGCAGGGGCAGAGTCTGGCCGCGAGTCTCTGCGGCCAGGCCAGTCTCTCCACCGTCCTCCTGGGCCTGCATTCTCCATTTGCCCTGGACGTGCTCACCGAGGCCTTCGAGGAAGCCCTGCTGGCTAGAGATTGGCGCCGGGCTCTTCAGCTCACTTATGTGTACGGACAAGATGTGGACGACTTGAGCAGCATACAGGATGCGGTCTTGAGCTGTGCGGCGGCTTGCGGTGAGCAGAAAGCTGTGTCTCCCTTCTTCAGCTAGTGGTACTAACATTGAGCGTTCACCAAGTGGATCATTGCCTCTGATCCTCACAGGAACTCTAGAGAAAGGTGCCACCATGGTCTGATGATACTGAGAGGCAAGCCAGGCCCAGAGCGTGGGAAACTGCCCAGGATAGTCAGTGGTAGAGCAGAGTTTAGAACCCAAGCCCATCAAACTTTGGGACAGGCACTCATAACCAGTATTCTCAGCCCTGCATATCAGAATCATTGGCAAATGTTATAGACTACAAATATCTGAGCCCCATTTCCAGAAGCCCATGATAAGTTTCAGGCAAGTGTTTGCTTTAAAAGAGCAGTCAGGGAAGTTTTTCTGTAAAGGGCTTTGTAGGCTCTACAGGCTTGGTGGCAACCACTCGGATCTGTCATTACGGCATGAAATCAGCCATAGACCATAAACAAGCGAGCGTGGCTGTCTTCTAATGCTGCTGCTGCTAAGTTACTTCAGTCATGTCCGACTCTGTGACCCCATAGACGGCAGCCCACCAGGCTCCCCTATCCCTGGAATTCTCCAGCAAGAACCCTGGAGTGGGTTGCCATTTCCTTCTCCAGTACATGAAAGTGAAAAGTGAAAGTGAAGTTGCTCAGTCATATCCGAGTCTTAGTGACCTCATGGACTGCAGCCTACCAGGCTCCTCCATCCATGGGATTTTCCAGGCAAGAGTACTGGAGTGGGGTGCCATTGCCTTATCTGTATCTTCTAATAATCTTTATAAAAACAGACCCTAAGGGGCTTCCCTGGTGGTAAAGAACTCACCTGCCAGGGAGGGGGGTTCAGGATGGGGAACACGTGTACACCCATGGCAGATTCATGTTGATGTATGGCAAAACCAATACAATATTGTAAAGTAATTAGCCTCCAATTAAAATGAATAAATTTATATTAAAAGAAACTCACCTGCCAATGCAGGAGGCACTGGTTCGATCCCTAATCCAGGAAGATCCCACCTGCTGGCGGAACCCAACAGAGCCCACTGGGCCGCAACTATTGAGGTGGTCAACTGTACTCTAGAGCCCACCACAATGAGAAGTCTGCACACTGCAACTAGAGAAAGCCTGGGCAGTGACAAAGACCCAGTGCGCTCAAGAGTAAATAAATAAATGATTTTTTTAATTATTTAAAACACACATACACAGGGGCCTGTTAGTCAACTCCTACTATAAAAGCTCCCCAGGAGACTGACTCACCTCTTACCCAGAGGTGAGAGTGGTGACCTTCAGCCCTCCACTAGGCGGAGCAAGAGCCAGGCAGGCTGTGGGTGGGGGCCTTGGCTTCTCTAATGAAAGGAGAAAATCCTTCCTTGAGAAGGTGGAGAAATCCATGACCAGCTCCAAGGTCTTAATGGCTTAGAGTCTGTGTTTCAGCTCTGTGATGTGGGAGTGTGAGAGAGGAGCTTCTAAGTAAAAACAACAGTGAAAAAAAAAACTTAGTTTGCCTGCAATAACTTTCAAGTCGTAATGTAGGAAGCAGCATGGAAATTACAGGGAAAACCAAAAGTTCTGCAGACAAGTTGAGTCTGAAACGGTGCTGTGTATGCAGCTTGCCAAACCATGGAGCTCCTCATCTGTTCTTCTGTCTTCTCTCTTTTCATTCTTTCTCCCTTTTTTCCTTCCTTTCTCCTCTCTTCTTTCCTCCTCCTCTCGCTTCAGAAACTCCCGTGACTTTGATTTCATTTGCATAACAAGAAACAAGATATAGCATCTGTCCTCATAGAATTGTTCCAAGTATAAAAACTAATTCGGGTCAGATGGATCTTCAGGATCCTCCCAACTCCTATTTTGTGAAACTGAACACAGCCCTTCTCTTAAGAAGTAACCTGGACTCTTGAGCTCCCATGCCAGGCTTGCTGAACATCTTTTTGTCTTATAGACAAAGAAGGTTGGCAGTACCTGTTTGCTGTGAAGGATGCATGTCTGAGAAGCCAGCTAGCACTGCACTTTGTGGACCGGTGGCCCCTGGAGTGGTGCCTGGAGATCCTGGCCTACTGCCTCTCAGACACAGCTGTCCAAGATGGGCTGGAGTGTGAGCTACGGAGAAAGCTCACGGAGCTGCAGGTGTATCAGAAGGTATAGGACCTGGGATCAAGAGAAAGGAAATAGGCTTCTTACCCTGTTACCAGCTCCAGCCTGTTCTCATGTGATGGTGGATTTTAAGAAACAAAATCTAGGCCTGGCTATTTCTCTGTATCTAGCTTCTGTTCTTAGGTGAATATTGATAGGGTCTCTTATCTGGTTCCTATTTTATTGACTCCTATGATTTTAAATATATATGTGTCAGATGAAGATTAAAAATCATAACAAGATTAACACTGCAGTGAGGCTCTACAGTCTGAAAAGCATCTTTTTTATGTGTAGGCATACCTTTCTTTTTTTTGCTGCACTTGCTTTTTCACACTTTGCAGATACTACATTTTTTTTTTTTACAAATTGAAGGTCTGTGGCAACCCTGCGTTGAGTATCTCTTGGCACCGTTTGTCCAATAGCATTTACTCTCCTCATGTCTCTGTATCACATTTTGAGAATTCTCACAGTATTTCAAACTTTTTCATTACTTGTTATATTTGTTATGATGATCTGTGATCAGTGAACTCTGATGTTGCAGTTGAACTCTGATGTTGCTGTCGCAAAAAGATTACACCTGGATGAAGGCTCAGATGCTAAAAAAAATAGCATTTTTTAGCAATAAAATATTTAATTAAGGCATGTGCATTTTTCAGACAATGCACAATTTATAGACTACAGTATAGTGTAAACATAACTTTATTTGCACTGGGAAGCCAAACAATTCGTGTGTCTCACTTTATTATAATATTCACTTTGTTGTGGTCTGGAACTGAACCTGCAGTATCCCCAAGGGATCCCCGTATATTTGAGCTTTGTGTACATTTTATGTATGTAGTGTCTTTTTGTTGGTGGTCAAGAGTTTATAGAATTTAACCTCTGTCTTCTTTAAAGATTAATTTAAACTTCAGTTAAATTTCAGTGTTGCTGTTGTTCAGTCACCTAGTCGTGTCTGACGCTGTGTGACCCCATGGGCTACAACATACCAGGCTTCCCTGTCCTTTAGGGGAGTTTGCTCAAATTCATGTCCATTGAGTCAGTGATGCTATCTAACCATCTCACCCTCTGCCACCCACTTCTCTTTTTTGCCTTCAATCTTTCACAGCATCAGGGTCTTTTCCAGTGAGTCGGCTCTTCACATTAGGTGGCCAAAGTATTGGAGCTTCAGCATCAGTCCTTCCAAGTGATAATTCAGGGTTAATTTCCGTTAGGATTAACTGATTTGATCCCCTTGCAGTTCAAGGGACTCTGAGGAGTCTTCTCCAGTACCACAATTCAAAAACCAATTTGTTGGCACTCAGCCTTCCTTAAGGTCCAATTCTCACTTCTGTACCTGACCACTGGAAAAACCATAGCTTTGACTCTATGGACCTTTGTTGACAAAGTGATGTCTCTGCTTTTTAATATGCTGTCTAGGTTGCTCATGGCTTTTCTTCCATGGAGCAAGCATCTTTTACTTTCATGGCTACAGTCACTGTCCACAGTGATTTTGGAGATTAGGAAGATAACCTCTGTTACTGCTTCCACCTTTTTCCTTTCTATTTGCCATGAAGTGATGGGACCGGGATGCAATAATCTTCATTTTTTGAATGTTGAGTTTTAAGTCAGCTTTTTCACTCTGCTCTTTGATCTTTATCAAGAGGCGTTTTAGTTCCTTTTCACTTTCTGTCATTTAGAGTGGTATCATCTGCATATCTGAGGTTGTTGATATTTCTCCCAGCAATCTTGATTTCAGCTTGTGATCCATCCAGCTCAGCATTTTGCATGATGTGCTCTGCTTAACTTGTCATACTCCTTTTACAATTTTGAACCAGTCTATTGTTTCATGTCCAATTCTAACTTGCTTCTTGACCCGCATACAGGTTTCTTAGGAGACAGGTAAGGTGGTCTGGTATTCCCATCTCTTTAAGAATTTTGCCTTCTTTCACTTCTTTTTCTTGGGGATGGTTTTGGCCACCATCTCCTGTACAGTGTTACAAACCTCTGTACATAGTTCTTTAGGCACTCTGTCTAACAGATCTAATCCCTTGAATCTATTTGTCACCTCCACTGTATAATCATAAGGGATTTTATTTAGGTCATACCTGAATGACCTAGTGGTTTTCCCGAATTTCTTCAATTTAAGCCTGAATTTTGCCATAAGGAGCTCATGATCTGAGCCACAGTCAGCTCCCAGTCTTGTTTTTGCTGACTGTATAGAGTTTCTCCATCTTCAGCTGCCAAGAACATAATCTGATTTTGGTACTGACCATTTGGTGATGTCCATATGTAGAGGCATCTCTTGGGTTGTTGGGAAATGGTGTTTACTAAGACTAGTGTGTTCTGTTGGCAAAGCTCTGTTAGCCTTTGTCCAGGTTCATTTTGTACTCCAAGGCCAAACTTGCCTGTTCCTCCAGGTATCTCTTGCCTTCCTATTTTTGCATTCCAATCCACTATGATGAAAAGGACACCGTTTTTTGGTGTTAGCTGTAGAAGGTCTTATAGGTCTTCATAGAGCCGGTCAACTTCAGCTTCTTCGGTGTTAGTGGTTGGGGCTTAGACTTGGATTACTATGATGTTGAGTGGTTTGCCTTGGAAACAAACCGAGATCATTCTGTCATTTTTGAAACAGCACCCAAGTACTGCATTTCGGATTCTTTTGTTGACTATGAGGGCTACTCCATTTCTTGTTAAGAAATTGTTGCCCACAGTAGTAGGTATAATGGTCATATGAATTAAATTCACCCATTCCCGTCTATTTTAGTTGGCTGATTCCTAAGATGTCAGTGTTCACTCATGCCATCTCCTGCTTGATCATGTCCAATTTACCTTGCTTCAGGACCTAACATTTCCGCTTCCTGTGCAGTATTGCTATATACAGCATTGGACTTTACTTTCATCACAAGACACATCCACAATTGAGCGTCGTTTCCACTTTGGCCCAACCACTTCATTCTTTCTGAATCTATTAATAACTGCCCTCTGTTCCTCCCTTGTAGCATATTGTATACCTTCTGATCTGGGAGACTCATCTTCTAGTGTCGTATCTTTTTGCCTTTTCATACTGTTCATGGGGTTCTCAAGGCAAAAATTTCCTCGAGGTTTGCCATTTCCTCCTTCAGCGGATCATGTTTTATGAGAACTCTTCACTGTAACAACAGCCATTTTGAAAGGGATAACTGAAAGTGAAAATTCACTTTCAGTTCAACCTTTCAAGGGAAAGGTTCTTGTGATGTATGTGTTATATTCAAGATCAAGAAGCTTAGGGAGATTTACATGATACAGCTACATAACAAGTATACATATATGCTAATCTTTCCAAGTGTACTGGTAACCAGAGTCCAGAGCCCAACCAGGGAAAGTGAAAATGACAAGTGAAAAAGATCTTCTTTCTACTCTTCCTCAGCGGTTTTCATGCTGAGCTAAAATGCTGCCTGAAGGGTGATTCCACAGAGCATTCAAGCCAGAAGAATAACCTGGATAGAGTTTTGAGATGAAGGAGCAAGGGACAAGTGACCCCAGGAGACTGAACAAGCTGCAAAGGACAGAAACCTCCAAGAACTGTCCTACAATTGTGGCCTCCTCACTCCAAATCTTGGCTCCCTGGTTATACTTGCCAGATCGGTTCACTCATCTCTCCAAACACTCTGTCCCATTGGTTCTCATTGCCTCTCTCTCCTGGCCAGTTTGGTACAGAGGCCTGGGGATGGCCCATCCCCGGAAACTCCAATGACTTGTTCCTGGACAGAGAAACTACAGTGTGGTTTGACAGCTTTTCTTGTCTTTCCTTAGATTCTAGGTTTGCAGTCTACCCCCGTGTGGTGTGACTGGCAGGCCCTGAGGAACTGTTGTGCTGAGGACCCATTGACTGTCATGAACCTGATTCTGGAAGCCAAGGTACCATTTTCCCGGGTACTATTCTCCTTCCTCCTCTTTCTAGATTTGCCCCTCCTTAGCCAGTTAGGTAGACTCCTTTCCATATGTCAAGGTTCACATTTTTTTCTATAATTACATACCACTCTTTTTTCTCTCTTTTATGCATGTGAAACTTACCAACATTCAGAGAAGTGTAAAGAATAAGACAGTTAATGCTTTTGAACTATCACCCTTGTTTTCATACATGAAATTTCCTACACTGTTCACAGCAGGTACAGAATACATACCCAACGTGGAACTGCTGTATCATGAGGCGTGAGCATCCTCACCTTTACTAAGATATTTCCACATTGTTCTGGCCCAGTTATTCTCCCACTCACAGTCCCTATTGCTCCATCTTCTTAGCAATTTTGGCATTGTCCAGCTTTTTACTTTCTGCCAATAAGATGGTATCTCATCATTGTTTTAATTTACGTTGTCATGATTACTAATGACCTTAACTACCTTTCCATGTGTTTGTTGGACACTGAATGCAGAGTAAATTTTTTCTTTACCCTTTAAGAAGCTGCTATATATCATAGATCAAAATGTAGATGTATTTATTCAGGTGCTGACTCATCCAGGAAACCTTTATTGACCACTGTGCTAGATAGTGGTGAAACAAAAGTCATTAAGCTTAGCCTTTGCCTTTGCCTTTGCGCAACTCATTATTTTGGGAAGGGGGTGGACAGGGCAAGGGTGGGAGGCAATGTGAGACATATCCCTAGGTGATTGTGATATACCAAGTGACAGAAGCAAGCCCAGACTGTGGTGGTGTACAGGCAGGGCATCTAATGTAGCCTGAGAGACAAGGGAACATCCTGAAGAAGGTGGCCCCAGGCAGAGATGTAGGGAGAGCCTTCCACATGCCACCATAGAATACTCAGACGTAGCTCTGAGAATCCCACTGTCTGAAACTTTAATCCAGAGTTCACAAATTGGGGGTGGGGATGCAGGGAGTAACAGGGGCTGATATCAATGGAATCCAACACCAACGTGTTTATTTGGCCTGTGCAGAATTTTTAGCTTTTCATATTGATTTCATTGCCAGCATTGGAAAATAGGGAGATTTTTCAATTAAAAAAGAAATGTTTTTGTAATTTTTTTTTCCGGCCATGCCACAAAGCATGTGAGAGATATCTTAGTTCCCTGACGAGGAGTTGAACCCATGTCCGCTGCAGTGAAAGTGTGGAGTCTTAACCACTGGACCACCAAGGAAGCCCTAAAAATTTTTTTGAAAAGTGGTATCAAAAGCACTGGGCCTGCACAGTCATATGGCAACAGTCAGAGTTGAGTAGGCTCTGTCTCCTTGGACAGTCCTCTCAGTCTTCCCCACTTCCTTAGTATCTTCCCGGCACTGACACCAAGTGTTAGTGGCTATATGTCATCTGTTTCTTTTTTATAGTCAAGCTAAGAGGAAAAGGACATCTTTAGCTGCCTACTTGCACCGTTTTCAGTACTTACCTTGCCAATTCTAGTCCTTTATGATCCCACTTTAATCCCACAATGAAGTTCCCATCAACACTTCCCAAGCTGTCCTGGGGCTTTGGCAGATTCAGGACTGCTGAGAAAAACCAGGCAAGAGTTGAATGAGTGACAAGGCCAGAATTTTAAAGGGGTTGAAGGCATGTGTTTCCTTCCAGGAGTATGAGCTGTGTGAGGAGTGGGGCTGCCTATACCCTATTCCAAGAGAACATTTAATCAACCTACATCAGAAGCATCTCCTCCACCTTCTAGAAAGAGGAGATCATGAAAAGGCTCTGCAGGTAAGCCTCCAATTTCCCAGTTTCCTTTGGGGAGGGATGCGAAGGTTGGTCAAATCAGATGGCTCTGTTCCTACTGGATCCCATTCAGAGCACTCACAGTCTCAGATCTGCTCCTCCATGAGCTGGTTATAGTCACCCTGCCTGTAAGTGGCAACCCTACATTAGGTGCCAGGTGGGCAGCTGGGTCCAAGATCCTGCTGATCTCTGGTCCTGTCAAAGTCATCATTTGTGAAGCTAAGGGGTGGTGGAAAAAAAAAAATGAGTGCAGAGAAAGGGTTAATCCCAAGTGAGTAAACCGAAAGGTTCTGCTCTCAAACAAAACAAGGCTGGACTAAGAGTTCTTCTACAGGCCTCACCTTTCTCCTCTACCTTCCTCCTGCAACAGCTTCTACAAAGAATTCCTGACCCCACCATGTGCCTTGAGGTCACAGAGCAGTCCCTCGACCAGCACCCTAGCTTGGCTACTTCTCACTTCTTGGCCAACTACCTCACCACCCACTTCTATGGAGAACTGACCGCTAACCGACACCGTGAAATCCAGGCATTGTACATGGGATCCAAGGTCAGGAGGAGAAGGGGCTGTCAGGAAAGCATGATGGTCCAGCTCCCACTTCAGAACTTGGTCTTCCAGGCACCTGCCTTCCTTGACCTGTGCTATACAAAATCTTGACCCTAATAGCCCACCATATCCCTTAGAACTTAGTGTTGCCTACTGCTCTGCCTCCAAAGTGAATTTTACAGTCCTCCTAAGTTCTCTTTAAAGCTTCCCTGGTGGCTCAGAGGTTAAAGCGTCTGCCTGGAATGCAGGAGACCTGGGTTTGATCCCTGGGTTGGGAAGATCCCCTGGAGAAGGAAATGGCAACCCACTCCAGTACTCTTGCCTGAAGAATCCCATGGAGGGAGGAGCCTGGAAGGCTACAGTCCATGGGGTCGCAAAGAGTCGGACATGACTGAGCGACTTTACTTACTTACTTAAGTTCTCTTTATGCTTTGCTTGACATCTACTATATCAAGGCTTCTAAATTCTGACTATGAATTAAAATCACCTGGACTTTCTAAAAATAGCAGTAGTTGACCCACATGCTAGAGTAATTACAACTGAACTTTTTGGGACAGGGCCTGCCTGTTTTCCAGAACAATTCTGATGTGAGGATTTAAAACTACTGCTTTAAATCCTTAAAACTACTCTGTGTAAAGGAAAGGGGTCAATTGTTTTTGCAGTGGGATAACAAGTCCTTACCCTTGATGTGTAACCTAGTAGAAGAAATTATAAGCTAATTTCAGTGGGGTAGTGTTTAGGAAAAGATAAGGCCTTCTAACTCTCTGATGATGATTGTGATTGCCTGTCATGCTGTCCCCTGAGTATAGAACGCGCTGCATGAATAGAACCAGAGGTGGTAGAGCCATGAACATGACCACCAGCCTACTTGCTAAGAGTTCAACCACATAAAATGACCCTAAAGAGGATACACCTGTTTTTCTTTTTTGGATGTACTGTGCCTGAGTGGTATCTTTGAAGACTGGCAATGATCAGAGCCAGTGAACATATTTCAAGCCCAGTGATAACAACCCCTAGGAAGAATTTAGAGTCATCATTCACCTGTAGGACCCTGGAGGTGCCAGGTTTAGTCTGCCTTATATTGCTCAGTCTAGCAAAGCTTCAGAAGGACAGAATGGTGACCTTAAGGATCAGGCAGAGGTCAGTCATGCCTGGTTGGTCTAGGCTGGGGGTTAGGAGACCAGCACCTGTGAGCCAAATCCAGTCCTCTGCCTGCTTTTATAAATCATGTTTTATTGAAACACAAACATGTACACTCATTTACCGGTTGAGTAGTTGCCACAAAGACCTTATGGCCTATAAAGTCTGAAATATTTACTATCTGAACCTTTCCAGAGAAAGTTCCCCTCATCTTGATTGCCACCTGGAGGATTTAGCTAGGAGTCCAGCCTTACCTCCTTTCTAAAAGACTCCTAGCCAGCTGGCCAAGAGCCCATTGGTCCCAGATACCCTTCCCACTTCCCCGTGAGAATCTTGACTTCCGTCTGAAATTCATATGCTGTTTCCTTCACACTGGGGCTCTACCCCACTCCCAGGTCCTGCTGACCCTGCCCGAGCAGCGCCGGGCCAGCTACTCCCACCTGTCCTCTAACCCCCTGCTCATGCTGGAGCAGCTGCTCATGAACATGAAAGTGGACTGGGCCACCCTGGCCGTGCAGACTCTGCGCCAGCTGCTGGCCGGCCAGGAGACTGGCTTCACTATGGATGAGGTGAACTCACTGCTTTCCAGATACGCAGGAAAAGCCCTGGATTTCCCATACCCTCTGCGGGAGAAACGCTCAGGTAATGGCCAGCACGCTCAGTGGGAGTTCTACATGGAGAAGGAAATACTGTGCTCCATCCTTAGTTTTCATTTCTCCTCTTTTATGATTTTGAGTTGATAGGCAATGGCAACCCACTCCAGTACTCTTGCCTGGAAAATCCCATGGACGGAGGAGCCTGGTAGGCTGCAGTCCATGGGGTCGCAGAGAGTCGGACACAACTGAAGTGACTTAGCAGTAGCAGCAGCAAAGAATGAGAGGATACGCTTCAGGAGAGAGAGCTCTTTTGTATAGGAGAGATCTCAGTCTTGGAGGAAGTGGCATGCTAACCTGAATGAAATGATGGTAGATAACCGCCATGTGCATAAAGATTCAGAAAACAAACATGCTGAGAGTGGTGTCTGTCTAGCCTTGGTGCAGTGGGCTCTCAAGTGCCATCATTTTGATTTGAGGACTGTTCCCAGGGTCACATCAGATGTCACTAGTATGTGAGCTGACTCAGTCTCTAAAGAATGAAGAAAATGAAATAAAATAAGGGCTAATGTTCCCAGCCATCTTTTTTGTTTTTTTTCTTACTCCCTACTCTCCAGGACTATCACTTAAATATCTTCCGCTTCCCTCTGGACATCTTTAGATTTATTTTGTAAAATCCTAGTGTCTACATTGTTTATCTCACATGCCTAACATAGTTTGTTTATTGAGGCATTTGAGAAGCATGCTTGTGGCTGTCTTAGACGTGCTTCTGTCATTCTTTGCATACCTGGTAGAATCATGGGATGACAGTAAAACCAACAGGGCTTTGAACTAAATTCCTAGAAAAATAAGTAAGGTTTGTTGATGGTAGAATGATCTGTCAACATTTTCCTTCCCTGCAGACTCTGTGATTCACCTCCAGGAAATTGTCAGTCAGGCTTCAGACCTCGAGACCTTGCCTAGGTCACCATCAGCCGAGTTCTCTTCTGCTACTGCTCCTGGTAAGAATGAGTTCTGAGAATTACCCATTTTTCAGTTCAGTCTTGCCTTACTCTGATTTTCTGATTCTTTTGCTGCTTTTTCCATTTCCAGTCACAACATTCTTATTGGTTTTGTTGATTTGTTCCAGCTTTATATATCCCAGAAAACTCAACATGTGAACGATTCTTATTATTTGCAATAGTATATCTATGAAGATTCCACAAACAATGAATTAGCAAATACTGAACCATTGCTCCTAGGGAAAATATGCTTGTATGTGTGTATATGCTTGTATGTATACATATATATATATGTGTGTGTGTATGTGTGTATGTATTTATGTATACATATACACACATTTCACATACATTATAATCCCAAACTGAAAACAGTTCATCCCAGTAGATTCTATTTTCTTTATTGTACAAAAGAGAAAAAGAGGCTCAGAGTGACTTGCCTGAAGCCACCCCATCCACGAGTGCATATTGAGCGTCTGGGATTCAGACCCTGTCCCACCATCCCTGGAAGTGAGCTGCTCGCACTCCCTGCCACACCGTCCTCTACTGGCTCTCTTCTCTGGTCTGCTCTGTATGAGAGCTGAAATAAGGAAGCAAAACATGACCTTATTCAACCGTAGATGAGAACCTGCATAACAACAAGCCTGCAACTCAAATTATTCACCACTCTATATCTGTCTACAAAAGCAATGCAAATACTGATTTTGAAGTAAAGAGTAGATTTTAACAAGTAGGCAACTTCACAAATACAGAATCTGCTAATGAGGAGGCTCGCCTTGTTTAGTTGTCGTGTTCATTCTGACCCTATCCTGCAGGTAGTTATTTATGCCCGTCACCCACACAGGGCGCAAGGTCGTTGAAGTCTCCTGCCATCGGTCACCCCTTTTCACCACCCCTCACTCCAACCTCCTGACTTTTGCCCAGTGACCTGCACTCAGAAGAGGCTCAGCAAGTGTTTGTTTTGCCAACAGTCAGGAGAACAGGCTCCTGGGGAGAGGTCAACAATCCCTCTTCTTTTGGGCACTGCTAAGCGTCACTGTGTTTCCAGTTCTCTTTTTCTGTGACCTGCCAACATCGTTCTGCTAGGTACCATAACATCCTTCTCCTTAGATGCCATAAAGCAAAGTGGCATTTTGTGGCCCAACTTTGAGAAGGAGCCATGCGTCAGGATAATCAGCAGACCTGACGGAAGGGCTCAGGTATATAGGGATATGAGCAGCTGCACAAATCTGCATAAGGCAGCCTGAGCAGCTTTGGTGTACTTAATTTTTTCTTTATTTTTTATTATAGAAAATTTCCAGTACACAAAAGTAGAGAGAATAGTGTAATGAAGTGTCACGTACCTATTAATTGCAATATTTATCATCTGAGTTTGACCATTCTTGTTTCATCTGTACCCCTGTCCCTCTACTGGATTATTCTGAAACAGATCCTAGGCATCATACCATTTTGTTCATAAATAAAACAGTGTCTATCTAGGGAGTTCCCTGGTGGTCTCATGGTTAGGGTTCAGGGCTTTCATAGCTATGGCTTGGGTTCAGTCTCTGGTCAGCGAACTGAGATCCCACAAGCTGCATGGCATGGCCCCCTCGAAAAAACCCCCCAAAACAGTGTATATCTCTGAAAGGTAAGGATATATATAAAGCAAAACCATAGCATCATTCTCATACCTAAAACCAAATTAATGATTCCTTATTATTATAAACTATCCAGTAATCTCATGAGGAGTTTTTTTAGAATTGGTATTTCTAGAAGAAGTAAAGTGAAGTGAAGTGAAGTCACTCAGTCGTGTCCGACTCTTTGTGACCCCATGGACTGTAGCCCACCAGGCTCCTCCCTCCATGGGATTCTCCAGGCAAGAGTACTGGAGTGGGTTGCCATTTCCTTCTCCAGGGGATCTTCCCGACCCAGGGATCGAACCCGGGTCTCTTGCATTCCAGGCAGATGCTTTAACCTCTGAGCCACCAGGGAAGCCCCGGTATTTCTAGAATCAGGATGTAAATAATGTCCACACATGGCATTTGACTAAACTCTCTCTTAATAAGAATCTCTCTTAATCAATAGGTTTCCATACCCTCTACCTCTTTTTTATTTGTGAAAGGAACTGGTTCACTTGTCCCATAGAGCTTCCCATACTCTGGATTTTGTTGACTGTCACCCTGTGGTAATTTGAGTCTCCTTCCCCTATGTTTCCAGTACCCTGTAGATAGATCTAGAAGCTCAGTGTTTTTTGGCTAGTATATTTGATAGGTGGTCTTGTGCCTTCCATCAGGAAATGCACAATGCTTTTTTTCTTTAAATCACCAAGTTCAGAAACATGACATATTTATTTATCTGGCTGTGCCAGGTCTTAGCTGTGGCATGTGGCATCCAGTTCTAAGAACTAAACCCAGGCCCCCTGCATTGGGAGCCAAGAGTCTTAGCCACTGGCCCACCAGGGAAGTCCCACACAATACTTTTTTGGCAATCAGCCATTGATGATCATTAATTGGAGCTGTGATATCAGGAGGCTTTGTAAAATGGTACAATTCTAATTCTCTCATTCCTTTGTCATTTATCAGCTTGACTGTTAATCACCTTTTACTCTGACTTCTGGCTCTGACTCCCAGGTGTCTCCACTGTACATTCCCCAAGTCTGAGGGAGAGGAACTTCCCCCAGAGTCAGCTACCATTGGAGTTTGTGCCCCCGGCTACACCGCCTGCCAGGCACCAGTGGGTCCCAGATGAGAGTGAGAGCGTCTGCATGGTCTGCTGCAGGGAGCGTTTCACCATGGTAAGTCTTATCTGTCTCCACCTTCACCTGCAGGAGAAATGAAAGTTCTCCTTCACGAGCCTGAGTTTATAGTCACCTCCTATCCCCAAGAGGAGAGGGTATGTTCAGAAGGTCTAAGGCACTGGGTTTATCTTTGACCTGACCAGGATGTATTTTCTGAGTTCAGATAGAAGGTAGACCACCCCCCACTCTTGAGTAGCCTTAAATTCTAAATCTCTGCCTTTCTTGTGAAATAAATGAAAAGAGGCAGAGGTATTGCAGAAGGAGTGACCAAACATCAGGACATCTGGTTTCCAGCTCTCGTGTCTTTTGCAATAAGACAGATGACCTGGTAATGGTTTTCTGTGCTAGAGCCAGAGGACTTCAGTTCTCATCCCAGCCCTACCTCTTACTTGCAATGTGACTATTAATCTTTTCATCTCAGATAGTCACTTGTAAGCTGAGGGTGATGTATTACTTGGTTCATAAACACTAACTATAGTAACACGTTACCACACTGAGCACAGTACCTGACTGGCGTAATAGCTCAGCACGTGGGAAAATGACGATGGTGTAATTTCTCTTGTTTGTTTCCTACTCTTCTATAAAAAAGGTATAGAATGTCTATCAACCTCTTATGATGAAATAAGGCAGTATTTGTAAAATACTTGAAAAAGGGACACTTCTTCACCATCCTCAATACCCTGTAGAACTGTGTTCCTCATTGGCTGGGAAAGTCACTTCTTCCCCACTGCTTTTTATTCTGTCTTCAGACGTTTCCTCCACAGACAGGTAGGGCTTGTCAGAAGCTCTTGCAAAACTGTCCATGACTTGGGGCATGTTTGCCCATCATATGAGAGAGATCTTTAAATGTCAGTTTTGTGAAGGCAAGGATTAGTGTGTTCTTTCTCAACAGAGGCCCAAGCACCTGATAGTCTTAGCAAGTCACAGGGGGCTCATTCCAAGGATAAATGGATCGACAGGTTGCTCACAGGTCCAGCCATCTCACTTTCTCTTCCCTACTCCTCTTTCTCTTTCCAATGACACTCCTCAGTTCAACAGGCGTCATCACTGTCGCCGCTGTGGCCGGCTGGTGTGCAGTCCCTGCTCCACCAAGAAAATGGTAGTGGAAGGCTGCCGAGAGAACCCCACCCGCGTGTGTGACCAGTGCTATAGCTACTTTAACCAAGAGTGAGTGTCCTGTGGTGGGGCCACTGCTGCTGTTGACTACTGCACCCTCCCCTGGGGTCCTGACATACCTACAAGTCTCATGAGGGAGAGCATCTCAAATCTGAGCAGTTACAGAAAGTTTTCTTTCACATTTGCACTGACATGCCATTAAGCCTGCGGTGTAATGGTTGACCTTGGTCAGAGAGACATCAGAGAGAGGAAGTAGGGGTGCATAGAAGCAGAGAGCAAGCTCGTGCGTGATGTTCTGAGATCAGGGCATGGGTTCTTTGGCCTGTCCCCTAACTGAGGCCATTGATCTTTGCCTGCCAACACCCTCACCTCTTTAACAGCCACTCTTGCTTCAGTCGGTCTCAGCTGGACTCAAAACGACACGCTCACCTACTGAATGTTGGCACCTCACTTACATCAGCTCTCATCAGCCTCATCATTCCGGCTTGTTATCCACGACTCAAAGAGCCCCCACACTTTCCTACACACAGCTCACCTGGGGACAAATCTCAGAAACTGCTCATGCCAGGTCAAGTGTTTTTTGCTGGCTCAGTGTCAGTTTTTTCCACTACTTCCAGCAGCAGAAGAGGGTAAAACTAAGTGCATGTGGGCATATGAGCCAAAGCAGCTATCCAAAAGCCAAATTACTTTGACTTCTTTGTGTTTTATGAACAGACTTAAATCGATCTCAAACACGTTTGTGTTTCTTTTAACATGAAATTTTTTAATCATTGTTTATCATGGTGATTACTGACCTGATAGGAAGATGTGCCTTGCTTATACCACAGTTTCTGTGACCCTGGCATACCACTGCCTCCCTCCTGGTGGGGGACAGGGAAATTACCCATTTATCTTTCTGCTGAGATTTGAAATGAGCAGTCAGTAAGGATTCTTTCACTCAGCAATCACTCAGCAGTAATCACTTCTCCCTTGAGGAACCCCTATTTTAGTGGGAAGACAGCCAAAACACAGACCACAGAGCCCTTTGGTAAGTGCAGTATGGAGACATACCCAGCTTAGTTCAGTGATCAGGAAGGTTTCCTAGGGGTGTGGCACTTGGCCTAAGCCTCCTTAGAGGATGAAAAGTTGGTGATAAAAGAAGTCAAAACAAAGTGTGCCCCAAAGTGGGAGTAACACCTGCAAAGTCAGGGACAGGAGAAAATGCAGGTCCTTTGAAAAGTGTAAATAGGTAGGTCATGAGCTAAGGTTCTAGACTCGGGCTGGCATCTGAGCTGGGAGGACCTAGGGAATGACACAATGGCTTGGAGCTTGCTCTTTGGCAGCATGGGCTGGGATTGGTTGACCAGAAGGCTCCTCATGCAGGTGATAGCCTTGGGCTCTGGCCTGTGACCTTGGGATTTAGTGGTTAGTGGCACCAGTTGAACTTGATCAAAGCCTGTGACAGTGTGGATAGGACTTTTATGGGTTGAGCAGAGGTCATGGGTGGTAGGAGATGGTCTCCAGAGATAGCCAGACCATGAGGAGCTTTGTCTGCTAACCTGCAAATGTGAAATATTTGTACCCCGAGGAGCTATTAAAGAATTTTAAGCAGATGCATAACATAATGCATTTTTTGAAAGCTTGCTATAGCTACAAAGTAGAGAATAGATTGGCAGAATCAAGGAGACCAGTTGAGAAGCTACTGCAGAGGCAATAGCATTGAGTGATGAGGGCTGTCTCTGAGACAGGGATGAGGAGAGAGATGAGGATATTCAACGAGGTATTCAGGAGATGGAATGAACAAGAAATGATAAGTGGTTGGCTGTGACAGGTGAGAGAGAGAGAGAAGAGTTTTGGATGATTCCCTGATAATCTCAGTGGAGTAATAGTAAATGTCAGTGCTGTATACCAAGCTCAAGGAGGAGGATGAATTCAGTTTTCACAGGCATTTCACCTTTTCTTTCTCTCTTTCCAGTGTACCAGAGGAGAATCCAGAGCAACCAGAAGGTAAGGCTGATTCACATGCCCTGTGACTTCTTTCTTTTGACCATGCTGCCAGGTTTGCAAGAGCTTAGTTTCCCAACCAGGAGTTGAACCTGAGCCCTTGGAGGCGAAAACAGAGTCCTAACCACTGGACCGCCAGGGAGCTCCCTCCCTGTGACCTTTCTTTCTATGCTCAAGTTAGCCATTCCTTCAGCATATCTGCTGCAACTGACACCCTCAGTGGCAACTCAGTGCAGTAGGCTGACCAAAGAAAATTCTTGGCATTTCTATCAGGCTGTTTCCCTTAAGGTTTGTCATCATATTAACTTATCACACTGGCCCATTAGCTTCCAGCATTGAGAATGCCAGTAGCCAAACAATTGGGTCCTTAACTTTCAGGAGCTTATTTTTCTTGTTTCCCCTTAGGTACTGCTTGACCACCATCCTGCCTCCCAACGCTCCCTCCCTCCCCTTAGTAATCACTATTGGTAGTTTGGGCAGGTTGGTTTAGAGCAGCCAGTGGCTCAGCCCTCCATTTGGGAAGCATGTACCTTTCAGGGCTTCTCACATGAAGCAACAGGATTGTATGGCAGATATTGCAACACTCACCCTGTGTCTGTGACTGGGGAACAAAGTTTGAGGTACCCAAGGTGATCTCCTGAAGGAAATACAAGGGACCAAAAGGAAAGAAAGAGCCCTAAGATAGCAGGCAGGGATCTGCCAACAGCTCACGCCGCCCACTGGCTGGGCTGGCTGGGCTAACTGGGCTGCTGCCAATGAATGACACACGGATGGCATTTGTCTTCTCAGCCCCCAACAGCTCCAAGAGCGAAAGCCCTCCGTATTCAGCTGTGGTGAGAGTCCCCAAAGCAGCAGAGGTGGAATGGATTTTGGATCTGAACGAGGAGGAAAATGAGCTGGTGCGGAGTGAATTTTACTATGAGCAGGTAATAGCGATAAAATGGATAGTCATTTGAGTTTCTTTATGATGTGTAGTCTGGAGAAGGAAATAGCAGCCCACTCCAGTATTCTTGCCCGGAGAATCCCATGGACAGAGACTGGCAGGCTACAGCCCATGGGGTCACCAAGAGTCAGACACGACTAATCAGCTGAAAATACACACACACATGGTGTGTAGTCACATAGCAGTAAATGCAGAGTCGGGCAAACACAGGCTGGTCTTCACTTGCTCACAGTGTGATCACATGGGAGCTGAGGCAAGGAAACCAGTTAAAAGCACGAGATGAGGAACCGCTTGAGAAATACACAAGAGGAAATCAGGAACGCCTTCGTGGCATTTCAAATGAGCTTTGGAAGTGCGGTAGGAGTTTGACAAGCAGAAGTTTGGGTGTCATGAGGGGAGTGAGGATAGGGGAAAGACAAAGAGTTCCAAACTGGAACATCCAAGCAAAGACACGGTGTCCAAAATAGTTGGGGAGTTAGAAGTGGTTTAATTTGGAGGAAACATGGGGTGTTAATAGAGGTAAGGTTGAAATGGGCTATTTATGTGTAGGGCCTTACCCTCTGCAGTGAGATATGTGTACTTGGTAGAGTGAGGGGCCATGGAATGTGCTTTAGGAATATTAATTTTAGCAGCACTGTGTCCAGTGGCTTGAAGCAGAGGCCTCTCCAGGTAGCTAAACAAGCAAGTCAACTGTTGTCCAAAGCAGCATTAAAGAGTACCTGAACTCCTAGTAAACTAGAAAAGGGCCCCTCCGGACATTCCCAGGCAGTAGGTGACACGTGGACACAGCTGCCTTCTTCCCAGTCAGGTGACAAAACCTAGCAGCCGGAGTATGTCTTAGAACTTGTGAAATGGGTTTAGTTCCACTTCTGCTCTGTGGGAGTTTGGCTTCTTCCACCTGAGGTTTTCAAGCTTCCTGGAATGGGTAGAACCCCTGCCTCCCCAGCTACATTTGAAGGCTGAGCTGGCCCCTGGACTCATGGTGTGCCTCTCTCCTCTTCCACTCGGGCCAGGCCCCCAGCGCCTCCCTGTGCATTGCCATCCTGAATCTGCACGAGGACAGCGCGGCCTGCGGCCACCAGCTGATCGAGCACTGCTGCAGGCTGTCGCAGGGGCTCACCAACCCCGAGGTGGATGCGGGGCTGCTCACGGACATCATGAAGCAGCTGCTCTTCAGCGCCAAGATGATGTTCGTCAAGGCCGGCCAGAGTCAGGACCTGGCGCTCTGTGACAGGTAAGCGGAAGTGAGTCCCTGTTTACCTGGTGATCATGAGATGCGAGTTCGATCCCTGGGTCAAACTCCCCTGGAGATGGAAGTGGCAACCCACTCCAGTATTCTGGCCTGGCAGGCTGTAGTCCATGGGATCGCCAAAGAGTCAGACCCAACTTAGCGACTAAACAACATGTTTATCCAGCTTCTTTTTCTGATCCCACTGTGAGTTTTCACCTCCCCATCCTCTGACAAGACATGTTGAACTGTTTTGCATCCCATCTGACGCTGGCGAAATGCTGTCACCAGACCACAAGCCGTCCCCCTCACCCTCCCGTGACAGTTCTTCCCTTTCCCTGAGGGGTCCTCAAGGAAGATTCTCTAGCTATACCCAGTCTGAAACAAAGACTGGGTAATTTGTAATTAAAATTAATTTAGGGGAACACCTTTAGTCCCTGTGGAACTGTCTGGCTTTTAAAGAAAATGTGTCCTGGGACTTCCCTGGCTGTACAGTGGTGAAGACTCCGATCTTCCACCACAGAGGGTGCAGGTTTGATTCCTGGTTGGAGAACTAAGATCCTGCGTGCTGCTCAGTGCAACCAAAAATTAAAAAAAAGAAAAGAAAAATGTATCCTTAGCCTTAACCAAAACTCTACCTAGTCTTGACCAAATTGAGACTGTGGCCTCAGGGAGTTGTGGATGACAGATCTTTGAAGCACACTGGACTGGTCTGTCCCTGCATCCCAGGGAGAAACGTGAGTCATAAAATAGAAGGCTCTGTGGAAAGGGGAGGATTCTGCCCCAGGCCCCTGCACAACCTGCTCTGCCTCCGTTAACCTGACATTGAAAACTCCCAATTCCCAGCTTACCCACCCAAATGTGTGACTCATGCAGTGTGTTCCCAGCACTCAGTCCTACCCAGATTTCAGAGCAGAGAGCATAATTTTCTTTGATGTGTCAGTGCTTCAGGCACTTGCCCAGAGTACCAGCCTGCACACTCACCAGATCACAGAGAGTGCAGTGACACTCAGCTTCACCACTTCCCAGAGCTCTGTAACTTTAGATGACTCTGGGCCTCAGTTTCCTCCTCTGGAAAATGGGGATAATAATGATATTTATTCCATATGGCTGTTATAAGGATAAAGTGTGAGTACTATAACCATATAAAGGGCTAAGAACTGAGCCTGTGTACTCCAAACATGTCAGTTGTATTCTTATTAACAAACACCTGAAGGTTGAGAAAGGCAGAAAGAAATGGGACAGAAAGTGGAAGGAAATATATAGGAGTTAATTTTACTCCTTGATCAAGAGACAAAGGTTTCTATCAAGTTGACAAAAAAAGAGGAATATAATATGTTAAATACAGTTTTTTAAATAGCCATGTAAAGAACCAAAACATCAGAAATGGGGGAGAAGAGAAGGAAAGAACAGAAACCATTCCATATAGCAAAAGGTAGAGTTGATGGCAAAAATCTTGAGATGTCTGAAATACAATCTTATTAAGAGAAAAAAGATACTCAGATTATGGGGAGGCAGAGCAGATTTAATAAGTCGTAAACTTCCTTCAAAATCCAGTACAGATGGAGGCAATATCTACTTTGGACTAAGTAAGCAGAAATTAAGGAGATCCTTGCTTCAGTAGGATTCTCATCCACCCCCAGGTGTCATGGGCTTCTTGGACACGTAAAAGCAGTGGTTTCAAATTGCACATTCTTTCTGCCCAACCCTGGAATCCTCACATTAGCTGCACTTGTACCCAGTTGCTGACAACAGTAGATTCATCTCTCAGGTATTGAAAACTCCTGGTTTGCAGAGTATCTTTCCACGGGATTAAATACCGTCTTCCGGTACACAAATTGTTGTCGTTCAGTTGCTAAGCTATGTCCAACCTTTTGCAACCCCATGGACTGCAGCACGCCAGACTTCCCTGTCCTTCACTATCTCCCGGAGTTTGCTCAGACTCCTGTCCATTAAGTTGATGATGCCATCCAACCGTCTCATCTTCTGTCACCCCCTTCTCCTGCCTTCAGTCTTTCCCAGTGCCAGGGTCTTTTCCAATGAGTCAGCTCTTCGCATCAGGTGGCCAAAGTATTGGAGCTTCAGCTTCAGTATCAGTCTTTCCAATGACTATTGATTTCCTTTCAGATTGACTGGTTTGATTTCCTTGCAGTCCAAGGGACGCTCAAGAGTCTGTAGACAAATAATGTTTAAAAACAGAAGCTCAAACCACCTATTACACGTATCTAGTACATGATGATACCAAACTTGCTTTTACACACTATACTGTCCCCTGCCCTACCCCCACTAGTTGAGACTCACTCGTGGGCTAAATCCCTTTCCAGGGAAATCAGTGGACAAGGAGGGGATCCATGGAGGGGTTTTGATAGAATCTGATACAAGAGTCAAGAACCTTGAGTGTAGGCCTGTCTCAGGTGGGACCACACAGAATGATCCCAGACAGCTTTCTGAAGTCTGTGTTTAAAAGGTTTTTGCAATCACCAGATATCAAGAAGATCAGAGGCAGCAGTCCCAGTAACAGTATCTATCCTTGACCCAGATAGAGGATGTTAAGTCCAGGGCACTAGAATCCAAGTGAAAGGCCAGGAGGCCCCTGCCCAGCAGCACTCCAGAGGATGGTAGTGCTGTGACCTCCATACTGACTGGAGGTGCAGACCCCTGATAACAGTCTGTATGCACTCTCCCAAATACGCTTCCAGAGAACCAAAAAGCAGTGGGTAGCCTGTGAGCTCCTAACATTCAGTGTAAAGGCCTTGCCTCAAATAGACCTGAGTGTCCCAGAACGTCCCTACTCCACGTATTGATAGCTGACATTTAATGAGTTCCTGAAAGCTTCCCTGGCGGGCTTCCCTGGTGGCTCAGATGGTGAAGAATCTGCCTGCAGTGCAGGAGACCTGGGTTCGATCACTGGGTTGGGAAGATCCCTTGGAGAAGGAAATGGCAACCCACTCCAGTATTCTTGCCTGGAGAATTCCATGGACAGAGAAACCTGGCAGGCTACAGTCCATAGGGTCACAAACAGCTGATCAACTAACACTACATCTACCGCAATCTACTGCAAAGCTCCAGATACCATCCTAAGTCTTTTCCTTCAGTTATTTCATTTTATCCTTAAAAGTCCCTGTTATATCCATTTCACAGATGAGTAGATTGAGGCAGAGAAAGGTTAGCTAACTTGCCTAAGATCATAGAGCCACCAAGTGATAGAGCTGAGAATCAGAAAGTCTGAATCCAGAACCTATTCGCCCATGTACCTCCCAATTCTCATGATCCCATTTCACATTAAAAATGAAATAGGAAACCTTTAAGCAGCACCTGTTCCTGGGAGGACCCTGGGGAGCCTCACTGCCATGCCCTTTTCCTCTTGGTAGCTACATCAGCAAGGTCGATGTGCTGAATATTTTAGTTGCTGCCGCCTATCGCCACGTGCCATCTCTGGATCAGATCTTGCAACCGGCTGCGGTAACCAGGCTCAGGAACCAGCTCTTGGAAGCTGAGTACTACCAACTGGGTGTTGAGGTGAGGCACAGAGCTGATGTCTGCCCCAGTGAGTTATTTCCTCCACTTTTCCTTGGCCAGGGAGAGTGTCTAGGGCATGACCAGTTTGCCAGTGTGGGAGTCATAGCAGTTGGGGTGGGGTGGGGTGGGGGAGATGATTGACAACAAGGGGATAGAATTAGTCTTTGGGACCCTCAGGCCTGGCTGCAAGTCCTTTTCCCTAAAAGGAGTGGTTTTTCCTCCAGGTCTCCACAAAGACTGGCCTTGATACCACTGGGGCATGGCATGCTTGGGGCATGGCCTGCCTCAAAGCTGGGAACCTCACTGCCGCACGGGAGAAGTTCAGCCGCTGTCTGAAGCCCCCTTTCGACCTCAATCAGCTGAGTCATGGCTCAAGACTGGTACAGGAGGTGGTCGAGTACCTGGAGTCCACAGCGAGGCCACTCCTATCTGTGGTAAGAACACAGCAGGTAGAAGCTGGGCTCAGGGACAGCGAGGCCCCAGACCAGTAACGGCCTGGGAAGAAGATCCGCTTCCATCCCAATGACAATGCAGCCCTGACCCAGAGCTGTCCGGTTTGGATTTCCTTCTTTCCAGTGTATGTGGTTGCTTTTCCAAGAGTCACCTAGTCATGTCCTACTGTTCGTGACCCATGGACCTGCTGCACGCCAGGCTTCCCTGTCCCTCACCATCTATGTGATTAGATGAGTCATAAAGAGTCAAATTTCCAACAACAAAAAAGAATTATTTTAAAGACATGAAAATCCCATATAATCCCATATCCAGACTTAAGCCATATTTAGATTTTGGCGACTTTTCTTTGTTATGTTTTTGAATTAAATTGCTGCTGTACAGTATATAGGGTTCCAAGGTGGCACTAGTGGTAAAGAACCTGCCTGCCAGTGCAGGAGATGTGGGTTCCATCCCTGGAGGGTAGATCTTTTGGAAGATCCCCTGGAGGAGGGCACAGCAAGCCACTCCAGTATTCTTGCGTACAGAATCCCCCATGGACAGAGGAGTCTGGCGGGCTACAGTCCACAGGGTCGCAAAGAGTCAGACACGACCGAAATGACTTAGCACAGCATGGCATACGGTTTATAATGTGTAGAATTTTATATCCTGCCTGTTTTCTACCCTTAAAACTATACAAGAGAGCATTTTTCCATATTGTTAAGTGTTTTTTGAAAGCAGTGTTCCCAGAGGCTGCTTAGAACTCTCTGGGTCCCTTGTTCCCTCTCACTCTGTCCTTCCTTGGCAGCAAGATGATGATTTCTTGGCCACCTTGAAAGAGCTGGAAGCAACCCTCCGGACCCAGAGCCTCTCTCTGGAAGTGATTCCTGAAGGGAAGACCCTGAACAACACCTACTACCAAGAATGCCTCTTCTACCTGCATAGCTACAGCACCCACCTGGCCATCATCAGCTTCTACGTGAGGCACAGCTGCCTGCGGGAAGCCCTGCTGCACCTGCTCCACACGGTGGGACCCTCAGACACCCTCGCACGGCAGTGCCTGCCTTGCCCGCCTGGCTTGGCCTACCCAGCTTTCAGGGGGCAATAACCCCCCCCCCTTAACACTACCCCAGGGTTGAGCTGTAGGATCATCTCAGGCAGAGTCAAGTCCAAATGGCACATTCTAGGGATTTCCCTGGTGGTCCAGTGGTTGGAACTCTGCACTTTCACTGCCGAGGACCCAGGTTCAATCCTTGGTCAGGGAACTAGGATCCTGTGAGGTGTGAAAGTGAAGTCGCTCAATCATGTCCGACTCTTTGCAATCCCATGGACTGTAGTCTACCAGGCTTCTCTGTCCATGGGATTTTCCAGGCAGGAGTACTGGAGTGGGTTGCCATTTCCTTCTCCAGAGGATCTTCCTGACCCAGGGATCAAACCCAGGTCTCCTGCATTGCAGGCAGACACTTTACCCTCTGAGCCACCAGGGAAGTGAGTTGTGTGGCGCAACCGAAAAAAAAAAAAAACACACAAATGGCAAATTCTCTCCACACAAATCATGTTTGGATGAGCGTGCAAAAGTCTTAACCTGGATCCCAGATCGCCCTTCTCACTGGCAATGACAAACTTCATCCCTTCTCCCAGAACATACAGCAGAACTAAATAATAGCTGAGAATGTGGGCTCTGGAATGAGATGCTTAATATGAGCGGTGTGACCTTGGGCAAATTGGTTAACTTCTCTCTGTTTCCACACACTTCCCACCTGCCCTGGACTATGTCCTGCTGCTGACCCAACTGCACATCCACTCAGAGTTGTCACCACAAAGGCCAGGAAGCACCCTTGGCACAGATCCTAAGTTTGGGCCCCAGGCATCTCACGGGGGGAAAGTATGCTCTCCTTTCTTCCTCTGACGTCCTCTGCTCTCCTCTCACAGGAGGCAAAGGTGAAGTGTGTTATTTCCTTGGAGCCATTGTTAAGCCAAGTCAAAACTCCATTTCACCATGACTCTTTGGCCTTCTCTTTTTTTTTAATCTGAATGTCCCATGAAGTTTTTCTGAGGAAAAACTGATTTGTACCAAATTTCATATAAAATTAAAGAAACCTGAGTTTTACTTTAATTTTAATCTGCTGCCCTCATCCAAAATGGTAGCCAGTGAAAGTTTATAAATGGACATACCTTCTCAGATATCTCCAAGTGAGTCAGCAATACAGAGTCCTGGTAACCCCACCCTTACAGGATGTTGGAGACGCAGGTTTGATCTCTGGGTCAGGAAGATCCCCTGGAGAAGGAAATAGCAACCCACTCCAGTTTTCTTGCCTGAAAAATCCCATGGACAGAGGAGCCTGGCAGATTACAGTCCATGGGACCACAAAGAGTCGGACAGGAATGAGCACACACACACACAGGACACAAAAGGGAAATGTTTTCGCTGCTGCCTTAGCTACTGTGTCTTAACTGGGTGTCAAGAATATTGTAAAAGTTATATTATTTGGTGTTCAACTGCTAATTGTTTCTGTTTGCTCAGTTTCCAAATGAGTTTTGAGATAAAGCTGCTTTACCTCACCCAGTTCTGTTTCTTCTGATGACCGGTCCAGAGAGTTAAGCTGCTTACTTACTTATCTTGGTAAAAGCTGACCACAGCTTTGCCCCTGCTGCTGCTTTCTGTCTCCTGTAATCACAACTACCCTTGAAGTGGACTATCTTACCTTCTCAAGCAGGTGGAGAACAACAGGAAAAAAAAACACATTGTGAGAACTACAGCTGAATGCCTGGAGCATGAAAGATGCCCATTCCCTGTCTTTCATCCCTGAGAGAGCTTTCTAAAACTTAGTGCATGTTATTTATGGTATTCATAATTCATGTGGTTCCTCTCTCTAAAAGGCCTTTGGCGGATCCCCATGGCTGTAAGATGACGTCCACTTTCTTTAGCATGAATGCAGAACACAGTAGGATCAGGTCCCCTTATTTCTCCAGTTTATTTTCACCACAAATCCTATCTATGGTCTGTATTCCAGACTTGCCAGATTGCTTAAATTTTCCTGATTGTGCCACGCCCTTTCTTAGCTCCAGGAGTCTGCATTGCTGTCTCCCCTCCCTAGGATGCCCTGCCCCTCCTTGTTTTCTTGGAGAACTCCTGTTTATCCTTCTAGACCCTCTCTGTTGAGCATTCACCTCTTCCTATCTATCACCTCTGTGCCTAGAACCTAGGTTTCTTGTTGCTTTTATCCCAGTGGTTTGCAGCTGTTTCTTTACAATTGTGTCTTCCCGTCTGGACCGAGAAGGCCCTTACTTCCCTTACCTGCTATCTTCAGGCACCTGTCCTAATGCCAGTGAATGAGTGGATGAAATGAAAGTTCTTAAGGGGTTGCTCTTCTGAGATATTCTACCTTTCCAGTGTGGCTGATCTCCCTACTTCTTAAAGTGTGTCCTACAACTTTTAGGTTAGGTCTGAGTGTTCAGGAAGAGCCAAAATTGGGAAAGAAGCCACTCACCCACTGTGGATGTTCTAAAGCCCAGATCCTCTCCACTTCTTAACAGCTTGTGCCCAGTGCTTCAAGGCCAGCATGGTTGTACTGCCATGAGTTTATAGCTATCCTTCACTTCTCATCACTTACTCATAATCTAAAGTCTAAATGGCCAAATGATTTTCTTTTCTATGACTATGCAATGGGGGGTATGATTCAGGGTCTCTGAGCCACAGATGAACTTCAGAATTGAGTAGATTAGTGAGGGTGTACACTTTCCTGATGAGATCCATGATATTTTTCATTTATTCATTCACCCAAAAAATAGTTATTAAATAGCCGAGGACTATTCTCAGCACCAGAAGTACAACAGTGAAGAAAAAAAAAAGGCAAACCAAAAAAATCTACTTTTATAAAACTTACATTATACTAGGGAGAGAGGCAATAAACAAGATAAATAAAATATATAGTGTAGGTAGTGTAGGTGACAAGTAACAAGAATAAAGTAGGGGAGAGGGAAGAGGTGAATTGTACGATTGTAGATAGGATGTCTGGACAGGTGACATCTGAGTGAAGGCTTAAAGTAGGTGGGGAATGAACCATGCAGATTGTGGAGGAAGCACAGTCCAGGTGGAGGGAGTCACAAGGGCAAAGGCCAGGGTGGCTTAAGCAGAGTGAGCTGGGGAAAAGGTGGTAGCAAGTAAGGTCAGAAACCTAATAGGGCCCTGATCATATAGGGTCTTGCAGACATTATGAGGACTTGAGCTTTGTGCTGCGTGAGAAGGAAAACCTTTGGAAGATTTTGAGCAGAGAAATAATGTGATCTAACTTATGTTTTAACCAAATCACTTGGGTTGATTGATGTTAGTCAAAAAAGAGGCAGGAGGTAAAAGAGGTAGACCAGGGAGAAGGCCACTGGGGTCATTCAGGCAAGTGGTACCCATGACATGGACCAGGGTGGTACATGGAGGTGGTGAGAAGTGGTCAGTTACATATAGATTCTGTGTATAGTTGAGGTGGCGCCAATAGAATTTGGTAATGACTTCTATGTTGCACGGTAAGAAAAAGATGGTAAAGGCTTTTGGCCTGAACAAATAGAAGCATAAAATTGCCATCTGAGAAAAGGAAGACTGCAGAAAGAGCAGATTGAGGAGAAACAATCAGGAGTATAGTTTTATATCAGTATGTATTGTTCTCTAGATACCCAAGAGGACTTTTTGGGTCGGCAGTTGCATATAATTTAGATACACAGTTCTGGAGTTCAGGAAGAATAAACAGGCTAGAAATAGAGATTTAGACATAATCAGCAAATAGCTAGATTTAAAGCGCTGAGACTTATAAAATCAAAAGAGTGAGTAAAAAAAAAGAGAAGAGGATCCTCCTAAGCCCTGGGGAGCTTAGGAGGAATCAACAAAAGGGATAGAGAAGGACTAGCCAGAGAAATAGAATGAAAACCTGGCAGGGATGGTATCCTGGGAGCCAAATAAAGACAGTTTTTCAAGGAGCAAGCCACCAGCTATCAGCAGCTATTGACAGGATAGATAGAAAATAAGGACTAAGAGTTTTACATTTAACAAAGCAGAGGTCTTCGGTGACCTAAGGGGCAGTTGCAGTGGAGTTGTAGGTATAAAAGCTGGATGAGAGTGAGTTCAAGAGACAATCACAGGAGAGGAATTAGAGACGGGGGTGGTGTAGATAACTCCGTCAAGGAGCTCTTCTGTACAGAGAAGGAGAGAAGTCACTGAGTGGGATTCTCAAAGGGATCCATCTGTGATGCACAAAAAAGGTTAAGTAGCATCCCTATAGGAGAATGCTGAGGGATGTGAGTGGAAGGAAACTCAGAATGGATCCTAAGCAGTGCCAGAACAAGGCTCAAGACTTCTGACTTGTTGCTTTGCCCTACTCCAGGAGAGTCCCCCAGAAGTCTTCATAGAAGGCATTTTCCAACCAAGCTATAAAAGTGGGAAACTACACGATTTAGAAAACCTCCTAGAATCAATTGACTCATCCTTGGAAAGCTGGGGAAAGTACTTGATTGCCGCCTGCCAGCATTTACAGAAGAAGAACTACTACCACATGCTGTATGAGCTGCAGCAGTTTATGAAGGTAACAACAGCCCCATCCTGCCTGCTGCCTCTGTCCCTGCAGCCTTGCCACGAGGTGGGTCTGCGCAGGATAAGGGAATAAGACTGTCACTTGGCCCCTAGCCTTGCTTCTTGACTCAGCAACAACAAATCCATGTTGCTCTGAGGCATTCTCATGTAATATCAGGATTTCCGTTCTCATCCCAAAGAGGCAAACTTTAATCTTGTCAGTAATGGCATTCTTCAGAATTCAGGAAATATAAAGATTAAAAAGAAGAGGGATATGGTAGTTTCTGGATAAACATGGGGGGTGAATGCAGAATTCATAAGGAAGGGTAGAGAAGTATTTTTAGAGAAGATGCATGAAAGAGGGATCATGTTTCTTCCGGTCTGTGAGGGTGGCCAATATTAAGTCACAGAGACATTGAATGATTCAACGCGAGTGAAAGTGACGGCAAGTTGAATGGAGTATCCTAAGTCCCCTTTTTAAAGATCTCTTTTGTGGTGGAATAATGTCCCACCCAAGAGTCTGGCCAGCTGCTTCCCCCATGGCTCAGCAGGTAAACAATCCTGCAATGCAGAAGACACCGGAGACGCAGGTTCAATCCCTGGGTCAGGAGGATCCCCTGGAGGAGGAAATGGCAGCCCACTCCAGTGTTCTTGCCTGGAGAATCCCATGGACGGAGGAGCCTGGCGGGCTACAGTCAATGGGGTCGCAAAGAGTCAGACACGACTGAGCACACGCACAGCCCACAAGGCTGGAGAAACAACTGCCAAGAACCCAGCCAGTCGGTTGACTTGTGGATCTCTTGGGCCTCTGAGGGAAGGGGTGCTGGCAACCAGACATCCTGGGTGGAATTCAGAGCAGAATTCTCCCTGCATCCCCACCCTCCAAATCTCCTTTGACCCAAACATTCACTTTCCTCTTCCAGGACCACGTGCGGGCCGCCATGACCTGTATCCGGTTCTTCACTCACAAAGCAAAGACGTACACGGAGCTGGGAGAGAAGCTCTCCTGGCTGCTGAAAGCCAAGGACCACCTGAAGATCTACCTCCAAGAAACCTCCCGGCGTAGCGGAAGGAAGAAAACCACCTTCTTCCGAAAGAAGATGACGGCGTCTGATGTGTCAAGGTAGCTCGGGGTTCAGGGAACAGTCGGGGTGGTACAGAAGGGCTGGAACCGGGAGGACAGTTGCTGATGAAGCCATCCTCACCCAGCTCTGAAATCGTGGGAAACAAACATGTACACCTGATAGGAGTCATTCACGGATGATAGTGTCTGGTGTTAAGTCTCAAGTCTCCAGAGGAGCTTGGAGGAAAGGAGAGCGGGGGAGGGGCGGGGATTAGGCTCACCCGTGACAATCAGGCTAAACCCCTACCCCATGCAGGAGGCAAAAGAAGTCCTGGGTGATCCTTCCTCTCAATCTTACGTCACAGTACTCTGCTTCCTTGTGGTGCATCGGGCACACTGGCTCCTCGGCACCCCGAGTCCTTCCCTCCTGAGAACACAGCATCTGAAGTGACTGCTCACTGCCACTGATTTTCCCTTCACAATCCCAATCGCTAGATGCCTTGATGCGTTTATTCCCTACCCACCTCTCCTCTAGCCTGGGTTCACGTCTGCCTCAGCCTCTGCTGTGGTTAGCAGCATACCATGCTCCGTAAACACTCGTCACCCATTTTTGTCCTGTCATAACTTCTCAGAGGGCTTTTGGATCTCTTCCCTCCACACCCTTTCTCTTGCCCTTTTCATTGCCATCCTGTTATGGCTTCTCAATGCCCCCGGTCCTGGTTGCCCCCGAGCTCCCTCCCGAGGCTAGACTGTGTGTCACCTGTCCCCACAGACACATGAACACCCTTCAGCTGCAGATGGAAGTGACCAGGTTCTTGCATCGCTGCGAAAGTGCCGGGACCTCCCAAGTCACCGCCTCGCCTCTGCCAACCCTGTTTGGAAATAACCACATGAAAATGGACGTTGCCTGCAAGGTATGCCTGACGTCTCGGACCCCCGGCAGGCCGTTCTCTTTCAGAATGCCCACCACACTTGGAATCGTCTGATTCTTGCAGTCGTTTGTTTGATGGTTGCCTCCCCAATGGAGTGTGAGCCCCAGAAGGCTGTGGCTTGAGTCCGTTTTGATGACTCTCGTATCACTCATGCCTATGCTCAGTAGAGTCTTCACGGATATTTGTTGAATAAACAAATGAACGAGGGCCTTGTTCTTGACTGAGGGGCTGCTCCAGTCATTACTGTTTCTGTAAGCATGTTTCCCTCTCCTTTTCAGGTCATGCTAGGAGGGAAAAATGTAGAAGATGGTTTTGGAATTGCATTCCGTGTTCTGCAGGTATGACCGGATTACTCAGGATTATACGAGCGAGGATCAGCCCATGAGCAGAGTTCTGTGAGAGATTATTCCTCTGAAAATTTTCATCCCCAGGAAAGTAGATTTATACTACATCAAGGATGAAAGCAACGAGGTGGCTGTTACAAAACTGGGTCAAGTTTGAGACCAAAGGCCACTTTGACAAAAGCCAAGCAACTGGTGACAAGTTCATCAAAACTGTCAAATAAATACCTGAAACCGGGTCTAGGACAGTTCACTACAGCTGTCCTCCTTGCAGGGGAGCATGGCTGGAGGAGGTGATGCGGGGGAGAGTCGTTCTGTTCAGCGGGAGGGAGCCCCTGGCAAGAAGAGCCACCCCTCCATCCTTCATCTGCCCACGAGCCAGCTCGAGGTGTACGTTTTTTGTTGCTTGTGATAAAAAAGACCCAGGTACAGCTGTGGCACTGGAGCAGAGGATGGAGCAGGGCGCTAAGACCATGAGAAGCCAGACCACCCCTACTACACAGTGACCCAGAGGCCCCTCACTCTCCAGGCAGGAAGGGTCTTAATTAACACTGCACATCTCAAGGATCAAAGACAGCAAGCAATCCAATCTGACAGATCTCTTTTCTTCCCACCCATTTTCTGTGTTGGACAAAGCTCTCCATACACAGATACCCCCATGCGCAGGCAGAGTGACAGCTCCTATCAGACCCTAAGGCAACAAAGTATTTATCCAGTAGTTTCTAGATCATCAGCCCTTTGGTGCAGAGAAGGCAATGGCACCCCACTCCAATACACTTGCCTGGAAAATCCCATGGACGGAGGAGCCTGGTAGGCTGCAGTTCATGGGGTCGCTAAGAGTCGGATACAACTAAGCGACTTCATTTTCACTTTTCACTTTCATGCATTGGAGAAGGAAATGGCAACCCACTCCACTGTTCTTGCCTGGAGAATCCCAGGGACGGGGGAGCCTGGTGGGCTGCCGTCTGTGGGGTCGCACAGGGTCAGACACGACTGAAGTGACTTAGCAGCAGCAGCAGTCCTTTGGTGAACTGGTCTGTCTCCTAACACCACAGCCTCTCTTCACAGAGCACCTGGTGTCCCGGGCAGCCAGTATCAGCCCCCAACATCCATTTTCCAAGAGGGGTTGACTCGTTAGAGGGAGAATGAACTGGTCTCTGGCATTTGATTAGAATATCTTCAGGCAGTGATGCGGCAGCAAGTGAGATGTACCAGCGTAGATCTCAAAGTGCCGCTTTTCATGCTTGCTTCCCAAATGTCTGCCAAACTCCAAAAGAGGAACTTTCTGCTGGTTGTCTGCTTATGTATGTTTCCTCCTGGGACTGCAGTCAGTTTGGCGTGTCTGCCCCAAGCCTGTTCGGAGCTCTGTGAATGTCACCTGCCTTCCCCCAGCTGTGGTGTCCCTGCCTCCCTACCCTTGTCATCCTGTGTTCTGTTCTAGGACTTCCAGCTGGATGCCGCCGCTACCTACTGCAAGGCCGCCCGGCAGCTGGTGGAGACGGAGAAGTTCGGTGAAATCCGACAGCTGCTCAAGTGTGTCAGCGAGTCGGGCATGGCAGCCCAAAGCGACAGGGACACTGTCCTCCTCAACTGCGTGGAAGCGTTCAGGAGGATTCCCCCCCAGGTGCGCCCACCCCAGACCTCGGCTCCTCCATGGGTTTCAGTGTCTTCACATTCCCCCTCTTTATTTTTCTCTTCCCCATCATGTACCCAAAACTCGACAAGATCCCTCTGTCCTTCTGACCCTTCTATAATAATGGCCTTACGCTAATCAACCCTTCCTGGAAAGAAAATTCATGGTACGTATTCAGGAGCCGCCCCTAAGCATCCCGTTGTCTGATGTTATTGACACCTGGAAGTGTCTGCGGACTGACGGAGTTGAGTTTCTCCCAGGGATGGTAGACGACGTTGGTGTGGGCCTGCAGGTGGCATGCCACCTGCGAAACTGTCCCCTGATGGCTTTGTGGGATGAACAAAGACACATCATTCATGAAAGCCAAGGAAAAGCTTTTGGTCTCATGCTGATTGTCAGATTCCCAAGCTTAGTGTTATCATTAGATTTCCTCTGTTGCTCTGATAGCAGGAGTTGAGGTGGGTTTTTTTTGTTTGTTTGTTTGTTTTTTAATTTTGGCCATACCACGAGGCTATCAAGATCTCATTTCCCCAACCAGGGACTGAACCCAGGCTCTCGGCAGTGAAAGCACCAAGTCCTAACCACTGGACTGCCAGGATTTCCCAGGAGTTGAGTTTATAAGGAAGGGTCAGGCAGGCATCCCCAACCAGAGTCAGAAGGGCTGAGCTGAGACGGAGTTGGGCCCCGGCTCCCATGCTCCGTCTCACAACCACTGTGTCTCTGTCCCGCACAGGAGCTGGAGGGCCTGATCCAGGCGATACACAGTGACGACAACAAGGTGAGCAGAGTTGTCTCCTCACCCAGTAATGCTTGGGAACAGCCCTTTGGGCTTGCCTTGTCACCTTCACCCCTCACTTGCTACGACAGTTCCATTCAACCCCTCTCTCGCCCTCTTTATTATCAGAGGTGGGGCTGGAACCCAGATAAGGGTGCAGAAGGGAGGGAACGTGTAGGGAACATGAGAAAGAACCCTGACCACATGCGCCTCTCTTCTGTACCCCCAAGACACACAGGCCTTTCCACTCTCCCCATTTTCCATGGAGGTTTTCTCTCCCATCCCTAGGAAATCCTCACTTGCACTTTGTCTCACTGAATAAGGTTCTCAGAGTGAACAGGCATCTCTTTATCCTAAAGAAGCGAGGGTACCCTCTATGGTAGGGAAAAAACCCAGCCAGCCCTTTGACCAACAGGGCCTATTAGTGCCTCAGTCTCCAGAACAGGCCTTTCCCCTGAGGCCCGTGCCTGCTTCCTATTGCGTAGGAAATAGGTGCACCTCGGTGAGCGTGCCAGGCAGAATAAAACTATTCCCAGCTGCTCCAGTTTGCGGCTCACCACAGCTCAACCCACCTGCCATTCAGGGGAAGGCCTGCAGGCCAGGAGAGGCATGAGAAAACCCAGCCAGCCCACCCTGGCCACTAGCAGCGGAATCCTCCAGCAGCTGAGTGCCTTGTGAAGAAAACTCGTGTTAGCAAACAACTTCTTACACTACCACGTTGCTGCTCCCCATGGCGGTATTGCTATTTCCTGAACTGAATTTCCAGGGCATGTTTCATTCGAGGGTTTAGGGAAGATCTGTTCTTAACATTTCTTCATCTAATTCTGCAAGATCCTGATGCGATCCTATGAAAAGGATGGAATTCTGACATCCCGAAATATGAAAAATTCCTTTTCTAGCATCAGACTGAGAACCTGGCAGTCAGAACTGATACTCAGGCTTCTTGATTCTCAGACTGTGTGTGGCTCTTTTCTAAGCCCTCAAGGAGCCTCCTGCTCAGTAGGACAGAGCCTTTGTCCCTGGAAAAGGTGGACCCTGAAATCTCTAGCGTCATTGTTACTTCTTCAGGTTTTTTCTTCTGTCAGTCGCTGTTCTAACACACTTTAAGTGATCTAAGGCCACAAGATCTTGCTGTAAAAGAGCTTCATTCAGTTTTTATTCCAGACTTTCTGGAAAAATGCCCTTCTCTGGGTAGGGAGTTTTGCTTGTTGACTTGGTGATACTCTGTTCAATGTACACTGGTGCCAAGTGGAGCTGAAGGCCTGGATGAGAGCAAACATCCCAGAGCAGCAGGTGGATTAACCAGACCAAAGCTCAGCCAGCCAGCCATCTTGCAGCTGTAGATTATCTGTAATTGAGCTTAGAAAAGGAAGACTTTAGTGACTGAGGTAAGAAAAGACGGTAGAGCTTTGAAACATGAAGAGAGGAGTCCTCTCCAACCACCAGGAGGACTGTCATGGCAAAAGGCAGCTGCTGGCCTGGAGGTCTGAGGCAGCTCACCAGGACCTTGCCATTTGCTAGCCTGGAGCCCTGGCTAACCAGGGAGGTGCTGGTGGGGTCAGGGCAGGGAAGGAAGGGGCTCTCATCTCCCTCACGCTAGGAACTCATAAGATGGAGTGTGTCCAGAATGTAGGAAACTAGACTGCCTTTGATGCAAACAGCAGGTAAGGTCAATCTGGGGCCACCCCTTAATTAGACTTTTTTCTAATTGTGTATCTGCATTTCTTTCCCCAAGCTTCCTGGTAGAAGATGTTTAACTCAGCAGGTCAAAGAAAATAGAGGAAGGGGCCCTGTGGGCCCACTGTAGGGGGCAGGTGTGACGACTCATTCATTCATTCACTTCATGCACGTTCATGGAACACCCACATGCCAGGCCCTGTGCTCAGCTCCAGGAATGGTTAAAAAAAGCAGACACTCTTCCTGCCCTCCTAGTCAAGGAGACAGACATCAATCAAATAATCACCCAAATAACCACAAAAACCAGTTTGTCAGCAGTGAGGCCAGGAGAAAGCTGGAGAGCCCAGGAGAGTGAGGAGGGCCTTGAAGGGAGTAGACAGAGGCCAGGCTCTGCCTGCCTGCCTTCCGCTTTTTTAAATTCTTGGCTTATTTATAATAACTTTTACACTGTACAGTAATACAGTATAATAGCTTAGTGTCCAGAATATTTAAAGAGTGACTATAATGTAATAAAAGGCGAGAACCCAGTTATTGGTAGGTGAGAAGTGCTGTCTTGTGTCTCTTCACGCGGCCCTGTGTGCTTCTTGGTGACTTAACAGTGATGGTTTCTTTCCGGCTGTCTCTCACATCCAATTGCCAGGTTCAGGCCTACCTGACGTGCTGCAAGCTGCGTTCTGCCTACCTGATCGCCGTGAAGCAAGAACACTCTCGGGCCGCAGTCCTAGTCGAGCAGGTGCAGCAGGCCGCCAAGAGCAGTGGGGACGCAGTGGTGCAAGACATCTGTTCCCAGTGGCTTCTGACAAGCCGTAGCCGGGGTGCCCATGGTTCGGCCTCCAGGAAGTGACCCTGGGCTGCAGGGCCGGACAGCTGTGAGGCAGGAGTGATGGGCATACTTCCAGCTCTTTCCTCCTGTGGGGCAGGACTTCCCTGGCTCCACCCCAGGTCAGAAAGAGCTGGAATTGGACCCGACCTGCCATCTTGAGCAAAGATAGGATCTTTCACGCAAGTGCCATGTTTCTGTAAAATTGTGGAGTCTGTGTGTGTGTTTGGAGATGGCCAGTTCTTTCTACCTCAGAGTGAGTGTGTGTGTGTGTGTGTGCACGCTCTTTGCGCTCATGTTTACGCCCAAGCATTTCTGAACAAACGAAGCTCTCCCCCACTGCAAAGAGGCACTTTACTTTTGACTTCTGCCTGTCTGAAAACCTTCCTGCGTTTTTGGTTCTTAACCCGGGCTCATCCTATTTGTACACAGTCCCCTTGGTGTGGAGATCTTCCAGTAGCTTCTTGTGACTAGAAGGGTTTTTGACTGGGAATAATGGAGCGGCATCAGAAGGCTTGTCTCTTTTCCCCTCCTTCCCGTCCCCACATGCAGAGATGGCTTTGGGGCAGGTGCTTCCTGTGGTGTGAAACCATTTTAAGCATCTCTCCTCTCACAAGCACGAGTTACTGTGAGTCTTTGGAAAGTAGTCTGAACAGAAGAGTCCTCAGGTGCTGGCTTCTGAAAGCTGTGGCTGCCTGGATACCTGATGGGGTCTGGAGCCCCAGACACGGGCAGGAGGGGCGCTATCGTGTTCATCCACAGGGAGAGAAAGGGGAACCTCTCCAAACAGCATTGCAGGAGAGTTGTCTACAAGCACAGAACTGGCTTTTATCAATATTCCTGCTGCCAAGTAAGAGAACGTGGCTTCCTTTGGAGAGTCTGGGAGAGAAACAGTAGCCAAGGTCCTGGGACCGAATGGCTAGACTTTGCCTGTTTGAGTTACAGTCCTATTTATGCCCCTTAAATTGGTTAGAAAATCGCTTCCTCTTCCCACCTGCTTCTCTTCACTCTCTTCAGGACAGAAGGATGGACATGCAGAGATCCAGGGTCATTGAGAAGGCAGTGCACTTCTTTGTCTTAACAGTGGGAGTCAAAGGTTCACTTTAAAGTTGGGCCTGACGACAAGAGCTAAACAAGGGGATGATGAAGTAGGTCATGTCGTTGGTGAGCAACCAAATGAAATGCTCCTTTATTTAATTAGTGTGGGCCTGTCTTCCCACTGGAGATGTGACAAGCTTTTGGAAAAGGTCTGCCCTAGTCCGTGATGTGAATTTGCAAACGAGGGGTGTGAAGAGAGCTCCACAGCTGCAAGCCTCCCACCAGCCAGAGCTCAGCCTGTCAACCTCACAGGAGCTGCTGAGAGAAACGGGAGCTAGAAGCCCAAGTCAGTATCTCTGGTGCTTAGAAACCCTGTGGATCTCCCTCTGAACCAGGTTTTTTAAATAGTGAACTAAACAACTCTAAGAGCATCTGTAGAAGTTCTGGTCCTCTGAGGGAGGGAAGAGATGGCAAAGGAAATACTAGACCCCTTTATGGGGAAGTTGGACAAGTGACTTCTTTGAGTTGTAGAATGCATCTGTCTCCCAGGAAACATTCCTCCCTGGCATCTGCTTGCCCTTCTGAGTCTGCCCTTTTTGCACTGAATTTGAGCACTTTATATTAAATGGATTGCAAATCTCACAGCCATTCATTTGAGATGTTACGACCAGATTTTCCTGACATTTTCCTCTAACTAATTGAACTGTAAAATAGGCAGCCATTGACTAGACTGACATAAGATGAGGCTAAGGGCCTTTGGGCATCAGGCTGTGATCTCCCACAAAACAATTAACTAATGGGCAAGTCGATGGGTTGAATGTTTGACTGTAAGCAAGTCACAATAAAATGTCTATCCTACAAGTTCTTGGCTTCATGGCTCATTTGTGCTGTCTTCCTCTTATCCTTCTCTTCTTGCCTTGGGTTCTGTGTGGAGAGAAAAGGTGAGTGGGAAAGATGAAATGACCTTCAACTCTTGAACTTCTCAAAATGATTCCTGTTATAACTCAGGCCTCTTGGGTTAAGATTTATCTCAAATTTCCTAAGTGGCTCAGATGGTAAAGAATCTGCCTGCAATGCGGGAGACCCAGGTTCGATCCCTGAGTTGGAAAGATCCACTGGAAGAGAGCATGGCATCCCCTGGAGAATTCCAGGGACCGAGGAGTCTGGCATGGTACAGTCCATGGAGTCACAAGGAGTCAGACACAAGTGAAGCAACTGCTGCTGCTGCTGCTGCTGCTAGGTCGATTCAGTCGTGTCCAACTCTATGCAACCCCATAGACGGCAGCCCACCAGGGTCCGCTGTCCCTGGGATTCTCCAGGCAAGAACACTAGAGTGGGTTGCCATTTCCTTCTCCAATGAGTGAAAGTGAAAAGTGAAAGTGAAGTTGCTCAGTTGTGTCCGACTCTTAGCGACCTCATGGACTGCAGCCCACCAGGTTCCTCCATCCGTGGGATTTTCCAGGCAAGAGTACTGGAGTGGGGTGCCATTGCCTTCTCCACTGAAGCAACTAGGCACACACAAAAAACTACTAGTGTACTCTCTACCACCAGGATTTTTTTTTTTCTTCATTCAGAGTGGTGGGTGGACGTAGGTTATACATTCGTCAGGTAGAGAAGGCAAATGAAAAGTCCTTCCCATCCCTATCTCCTCAGCCCTCAGCCCCATCCCCTTCCAGAGGCTACCTGAGTGACCAGTTTCTCATGTATAGTTTCAGAACTCTTTTGTGCATATAGAAGCAATAATGACCGAAGTATTGTGTGGCAAAGATATGCCGTAATTATTTAACCAGTCTCTATTGACGGATAGTTTAGGTGGTTGCCATCTTTACCACGACAGATTATGCTGCAAGGAATTATCTTGTCTGGAATACCCTGGGTCAAAGACTTCCTGGCAGGCCAGTGGTTAAGACTCTGCACTTCCAATGCAGGAGTTATGGGTTCTATCCCTGGTTGGGGAACTAGGATCCTGTATGCTGCATGGCATAGTCAAAAAATTAAAAAAACCTCTGAACTAGAATACCTTGGGTCAGAGAATATGAGCATTTGGTGAGTGTTGTCAGTCACCTTCCATAGAGGTCATGGTAATTACCTGTCCCACCAGCAGTGAAGACAAGGGCCTGCTTTCCCACACCCTTACCTCAACACTTGGCAAACTCTGTAGATCTCTGCCAGTCTGAGAATGAAAAATGGAACTCTGAAATTCTTTTTCAAGCTGTGTTGTTTTTTTTTAATTCTACGTATCTTTTTATTATCAACCAAACTGTGACTCTTTGAAACCAGGGGTCGGATCTTTGGGGAACGTAGAACTCACTCTGGGCTTGTTTTCTGGCTGCCCTCTTACAGCACCTGTGTGCAGAATGACACTTGAGCCACAGACAGGAGCTTTGCTACCATTATCTTTCCCCAGGAACATGATCTCATCCAATATCTCATTTAAGAAAACTAACAAAACTTCAAACACACAACAAACAAAAAGTAATGATGAAAGTCGACCTGAAAACCCCCTGTTTGGGATCTGGCATGAAGATGCTTCAAACAAAGGAAATTGGAACACCCAAAGTAAATCTAAGATGGAGGTCCTGGACTATGTTTAGACCCCTGAGATGCTCCAAATTTACTGGATATCTTTGGCTGGAGCTTTAAGTGAAGTAGATCAAATGCTCTCAGATTCTTCATACTCAAGCAACCAAATAGCAATGGTCACCATAACCCTGGGGGAAACAGCCTGTCTTGGTCATCATCCTCACTTCTATAGTTATGATGTTAACTGACCCATCCTTGAAGCCTCCAATTCTTCTACAACAGATTTCTTCAACATCTGGTTACAGAATGGCTTCTTTAGTGGGGTGTTTTCACACTTCTTGTTTCTTCATGGTGTTATTTCTGCTTGGCACTCGTTTTTCACCACCTCCACTATCCCACCCTCCAATCTGCTGTTATCCAAAACCTTCCTTCAAGCCCATTTCTTTTACTTTTACTTTTTTTTTTTTTTTTTGGCCACACCATTCAGCATGTGGGATCTTGGTTCCCTGACCAGGGATCAAACGTATATCCCTGGCAGTGGAAGTGCAGACTCCTATTCACTGGACCACCAGGGAATTCCCTTCAAACCCACTTCAAGTGCCTTTCTATGAATTATTTGCTGCTCTGGCTATACTTCCTCTTCATCCCACTGAAGGACTAAAATCCTTCAAGGTCTCATCCATTCTTCCTTTACACTCATATACTCTCCCAAATAATCCCATAGCTTCAGCAATCATCTTCACTGGCCAAGTTATAAACCAAATTTGTCTTCCTTAACTTTTTTCCACATCAGATCCGTCTTTGATTCTTTTCTGAAACTCACCCAGATGGCTGAACTGCCCCTAAAGATATTAGCATGTTCAAAACGGAACACATCCTATTCTACCCACAAACCTTCCTCCTTCAATGAATATTAGTATCATCAATTAATTAGTATTAGTATTACTATTGTGAATGCCACCTGGGTTAGAATCCTCAGGAGTTCTCTGTATTGACTCTTTCTTTTCCCTCATCATTCAATAAATATTCAAGTACCTACCATGCATCAAGCATATATCTTGTTGAAAGCCAAGACCTCCTACCCTGCTTTCCCAGCTGAAGAACCTGGCCCTTCATCACCTTACTTCAGATCCTTGTCACTTCCTCCTCTGACCGTTGCAGAAGTCTATTTTCTTCATCTCAAACACCTATCCAAAAGTTGCACCTCCAATCAACTCCATATTAACAGACAAAATACTTCTGGAAAAAAATAACTTTTCTATGATCTTCAAGTATGGGAAGTCTTTCTAAGCAGATATAAGTTCCAGAATCCTTGAAACATTTAATTATTTTTGTTCAGTTGCTCAGTTGTGTCCAACTCTTTGTGACCCCATGGACGGCAGCACGCCAGGCTTCCCTGTCCTTCACCATCTCCCAGAGCTTGCTCAAACTCATGTCCATTGAGTCGATGATGCATGCCAACTGTCTCATTCTCTGTCGTCCCCTTCTCCTCCTGCCTTCAATCTTTCCCAGCATCAGGGTCTTTTCCAATTCAGCTCTTCACATCAGGTGGTCAAAGTACTGGAGCTTCAGCTTCAGCTTCAGCATCAGTCCTTCCAATGAATATTCTGGGTTGATTTCTTTTAGGATTGACTGGTTTGATCTTCTCACTTTCCAAGAGACTCTCAAGAGTCTTCTCCAGCCCCACAGTTCAAAGGCGTCAATTCTTTGGTGCCCAGCAGTTTTTATTGTCCAGCTCTCACATCCATACATGACTACTGGAAAAACCATTGCTTTGACTATATGGACATTTGTCAGCAAAGTAATATCTCTGCTTTTTAATATGCTGTCTAGGTTTGTCACAGCTTTTCTTCCAAGGAGTAAGTGTCTTTTAATTTCATGGCTGCAGTCACTGTCTGTAGTGATTTTGGAGCCCAAGAAAATAAAACCTGTCACTCTTTCCACTGTTTTCCCATCTATTTTCCATGAAATTATTTAGCTGTTGTTGTGATTAAAATGTCCCTAACAAAAAGATTCATAATTTTAACCATTTTGTTTCTTTGGAACTCTTTATTTTGTATCAGAGTATAGTTGATTAAAAATGTTGTGATAGTTTCAGATGAACAGCTTAAGGGACTCAGCCATATGTATACATGTGTCCATTCTCTCCCAAACCCCTCCCATCCAGGCTGCCACATATCATTGAGCAGAGTTCCATGTGCTATGCAGTAGGTCCTTGTTGGTTATCCTTTTTAAATATAGCAGTGTGTACATGACCATCGCAAACTCCCTAACTATCCCTTCCCCCTGGCAACCATAAGTTCCCGTTTTAACCATTTTTTAGTATGCAGTTCAGTAGCATTAAATGCATTCACACTGTTTGTGACCATTACCACCATCCCTCTCCAGAACATTTTCATCCTCCCAAACTGAGACCCTGTACCCATTCACCACTAACCCTCTATCCCTCCTCGACTGCCCCTAGTCCCTGGTAACCACCGTTCTACCCTACATCTCAATTAATTAGATCTTTGTTTGTCATATATGTTGCAAACATGTTTTTCCAACTTTTGATAGTCCTTTTATTTTTGTTACAGGATCTTCCCAACCCAGGGATCAAACTTGGGTCTCCTGCATGGCAGGTGGATTCTTTACCGTCTGAGCCACCAGGGAAGCCCATATTTTAAAAACCCATAAGCAATACATTTGACTACATAAAAACTGTCTTTTCATTACGCTAAGTGAAATCTAAGCCAGATGCAAAAGGACAGATAATAAATAATACATTCCACTTACATAAGGTACCTACATCAATTTTATCGGTACTTCAGGGCCCTTTCTGAATAGCAGTTGTGCTGAGAAGTTTTTGTTTCCTGGTTCCCCACTTCCCTCTCTCAGAGAAGGAAATGGCAACCCACTCCAGTTTTCTTGCCTGGAGAATCCAGTGGACTGAGGCCTTGCGGGCTAAAGTCCGTGGGGTCACAAAGAGTCAGACAGAACTGAGTGACTAGGCAACTTCTGTCTCTGCCTTCCCCCAAGGATGTGTGCTCTTAAACCCTCTGTGTCTCTTAAAGCTCCCCTAGTCTGCCTTCCTGACGTTGTTTTTTAAATTTCTTTATTTTTAATTGAAAGATAAAGCTATACAATGTTGGTTTCATTTTTGCCATGCAGCAACATGAATTAGTTATAGGTGTAATATGTCCCCTCCCTTTGGAACCTCCCTCCCACCTGCCACCCTTCCCACCCCTCTATGTTCCCTGAGCTGACAGTCAATTTTTCCTTGTCATTTTGTTTCCTCATAGACCATAAGCTCCCAGAAGCCAAGGTCATCTTTTGCTCACGTTCAAGTTCACTTACAAATTACTTGTGCATTACTTACCAGTACATAAATATTATTTTATTTTTTTAATTTATTTATTTAGTTATTTTACTTTACAGTATTCTATTGGTTTTACCATACATTGACTTGAATCCACCATGAGTGTACATGTGTTCCCCATCCTGAATCCCCCCCTACCTCCCTCCCCATCCCGTCCCTCTGGGTCATCCCAGTGCACCAGCCCCGAGCACCCTGTATCATGCATTGAACCTGGACTGGCAATTCATTTCACATATGATAATATACATGTTTCAATGCCATTCTCCTATATCACGCCACCCTCACCCTCTGCCACAGAGTCCAAAAGACTGTTCAATACATCTGTGTCTCTTTTGCTGTCTTGCATACAGGCTTATCGTTACCTTCTTTCTAAATTCCATATATATGCATTAGTATACTGTATTGGTGTTTTTCTTTCTGGCTTACTCATCCACCTCATTAGAACTGATTCAAATCTGTTCTTTTTAATGGCATAAATATTATTTTAAATTAAACTGTATAGTATAAAGCATGTCCTGAACCAGAAATAGTTAAGAAAGTGAAACATTTTAAAGTTATCTGTTCAAGAGTCTCTTTCCAGGCTGTAAGCTGGTCGGATAACGATAAGGTCAAATGACTTATTTATATCCCCAGGACTGAGCCTGGCACGTGATGGCCTGTCAATCAGTTTTAGCTGAATTTTTTAATTGGATCAAACCAATGGGAATAGTTTACTTGAGGAACATACATCTGCTGGATCATCGAAAAAGCAAGAGAGTTCCAGATAAACATCTATTTCTGCTTTATTGACTATGCCAAAGCCTTTGACTGTGTGGATCACAAGAAACTGTGGAAAACTCTCAAAGAGATGGGAATACCAGACCACTTGACCTGCCTCTTGAGAAACCTATATGCAGATCAGGAAGCAACAGTTAGAACTGGACTTGGAACAACAGACTGGTTCCAAATAGGAAAAGGAGTATGTCAAGGCTGTATACTGCCACCCTGCTTATTCAACTTATATGCAGAACACATCATGAGAAACGCTGGGCTGGAGGAAGCACAAGCTGGAATCAAGATTGCTGGGAGAAATATCAATAACCTCAGATATGCAGGTGATACCACCCTTATGGCAGAAAGTGAAGAACTAAAGAGCATCTTGATGAAAGAGGAGAGTGAAAAAGTTGGCTTAAAGCTCAACATTCAGAAAACTAAGATCATGGCATCCGGTCCCATCACTTCATGGCAAATAGATGGGGAAACAGTGGAAACAGTGGCTGACTTTATTTTTGGGGGGCTCCAAAATCACTGCAGATGGTGACTGCAGCCATGAAATTAAAAGACGCTTACTCCTTAGAACGAAAGTTATGATCAACCTAGACAGCATATTAAAAAGCACAGATATTACTTTGTCAACAAAGGTCTGTGTAGTCAAGGCCATGGTTTTTCCAGTGGTCATGTATGGATGTGAGAGTTGGACTATAAAGAAAGCTGAGTGCCAAAGAATTGATGCTTTTGAACTGTGGTGTTGGAGAGGACTCTTGAGAGTCCCTTGGACTGCAAGGAGATCCAACCAGTCCATACTAAAGGAGATCAGTCCTGGGTGTTCATTGGAAGGACTGATGTTGAAGCTAAAACTCCAATACTTTGGCCATGTGATGCAAGAGCTGACTCACTTGAAAAGACCTTGATGCTGGGAAAGATTGAGGGCAGGAGGAGAAGAGGACAACAGAGGATGAGATGGCTGGATGGCACCACTGACTCAATGGACATGAGTCTGAGTGAACTCCGGGAGATGGTGATGGACAGGGAAGCCTGCCATGCTGTGGTTCATGGGGTCGCAAAGAGTCAGACACAACTGAGCGACTGAACTGAAACTAAAACTGTATAGAAATCAGTTCCTCATAGAGAAAAAACTTTATAGAGAAAATGGGCAAGATTGAACATATTTAAAGAAAAACTGAGGAGATACTTTTCATTTCTGTGTTGATATATTGAGAACATTTGAGCTGAGGATGAAAATCCAACATAGTAGTTACTTCAATTTAATGGAAATAGGAACTCAAAGAGTAGAAATTTGAGTTCCACTGTCTTTTTAGAAGTAAATTGTTGAACTCTTCTTAAGTCACCTGTGTCACACAGCACCTACAAAGAATGTATTTTTCAGAGCTAGAAGCGATCACAGAATATGATGACTACATCCCCTACTTCATTTTTTATTCACTTATTTATCCAACAAATATCAAGGTTATATTGTGAGCTGTATGCTAGAGTTTTCAGAGTCATAGCAGATGCCCAGTCACTTGTTATAAGTCTTATGTATTAAATATTGAGAGGATGTCCAAGTATAAATGAGAGCTCACAGGAGAAGTCCTGGATACAGACTAGGGAGAAGTCAATGGAGGCTCCCCAGCAAATGTGATGCTCAACACACAAATAACAGGAGAAAGAGGTTCCCAGCAGGATGAACAATTTGTCTTGGGGTCCAGAAACAACAGAGCACCTCACTGAGAGAAATCAAAGAACTTTCCATGTCAGCATGCTGTGACCTGATGATGTGGGGTCTTATAAGCTTGTTAAAGAGTTTGGGATGAGGGTCCCTTGGACTGCAAGGAGATCCAACCAGTCCATTCTGAAGGAGATCAACCCTGGATTTCTTTGGAAGGAATGATGCTAAAGCTGAAACTCCAGTACTTTGGACACCTCATGCGAAGAGTTGACTCATTGGAAAAGACTTTGATGCTGGGAGGGATTGGAGGCAGGAAAGAAGGGGACGACAGAGGATGAGATGGCTGGATGGCATCACTGACTCAATGGACGCGAGTCTGAGTGAATTCTGGGAGTTGGTGATGGACAGGGAGGCCTGGCGTGCTGCGATTCATGGGGTCGCAAAGAGTCGGACACGACTGAGCGACTGAACTGAACTGAACTGAATGGTGGCATGAGGATATCTACAATTTTTTTATTTTTACTTTTTTTTTTTTAACAAAAGTTTGTTCTTAAAAGTACAATAGATTTCAAGACAACACTTCATTCTAGCTATTGGTGGCAACAAATGTTATGGCAGGGAACCCAGGTGTTTCAAAAAGGATGGAATTAAGGATCATAATTGCCTCAGGCACAAGGAACAGCTTGTTTTTGCCAGATTTCTTAATTCCACCTGAGGCTAGGGACCTTTTTCCCATGGCCTTCACTTTCAGCTCCTCAAATGTCCTCTGCTCCTCCTGTTTCTGCTTGAATGCCTTATCTTCCTCGTCCATTCCCTGGGCTTGCTTCCTGGGCAGCTGCAGGGTCTTCTTCTTGCCACCTTCGTGGCCCCACACCTCACCTGCCGCCCTTTCCCCAGACTCTGCCACCAGAAGTGGAGGATGTCTACAACTTAAGGGCAGGAAGAGGAAGCACCTGGAAAGAAGTTCCAGAGAGGAGAGGAGAACTAGGAATGCAGTTCACAGAAACCAAGGGAACAAGTGTCGATCTCTTATTTCCACGTGGCTCTGCTCACTCTCATAAACCACCCCCAAAGAGCGAAGGAGGGCAACAAACACAAACAGAAACTTCATCTGTAATGAAAGAAGGAGACAAATGTTCAGAGAAATTTTCAATATGAAGATTAAACAATAGAGGGAATAACACCTCTTTTCCCATGAAAAGTAGAAAGGAAGGTAATACGAATGGGATATAGGGAAGTTTGCCAGTGTGGTAGCAGAAAGTTGAAGTAGTTAGGACTGCTGGCTTCCATGTTCTCCATGAAATCAGAGGAGAAATCACCTGTTACTAATTCAAGGGAGCTGCTTGGTGAAGTGGCTTAAAAATACAGAGAGGATGTGAACCTTTTCATATTGTAAGCTAAGGGCTGTTTTTACAATGAAGTTCTTGAAGTTCACTTGGGCCCCTGAGAGTTAAAGAAGTTGCTGGGAGTTGGGGACGGGAGTTAAGTGGGGAGAGGTAGCCAGACTTCTTTCAGAAGGTATTTTTATTCAAGCATTGCTGTCAAATTGCCTGAAGATATCAGACGATTTTGAATTCCCACAGCTCCAATTACTCATGATTTGGGATTGGGGGCGTTTCCTCATTTTAAATCAATGTCACCTGTGTACTTAATTTTGTATTTTTTTTTTAAGATTTTTGATGTGGACCATTTTTAAGGTCTTTATTGAATTTGTTACAATATTGTTTCTGATTTATATTTTTGGTTTTTGGCTACAAGGCATGTGGGGTTCTTAGTTTCCTGACCAGGGATTGAACCCTCACCCCCTTCATTGGAAGGCAAAGTCTTAAACCACTGAACCACCACTGATGTCTCCTGTATCTGTAATTTTGTATTCTCTTTTAAAGATAGAACCAAGGTCCAATGCTGTAAAGAGCAATACTGCATAGGAACCTGGAATGTTAGGTCCATGAATCAAGGCAAACTGAAAGTGGTCAAACAGGAGATGGCAAAGAGTGAATGTCAACATTCTAGGAATCAGCAAACCAAAATGGACTGGAAGTGGTGGGTTTAACTCAGATGACCATTATATCTACTACTGAGGGCAGGAATCCCTTAGAAAAAATGGAGTAGCCATCATGTCAACAAAAGAGTCTGAAATGCAGTACTTGGATGCAATCTCAAAAATGACAGAATGATCTGTTTGTTTTCAAGGCAAACCATTCAATATCACGGTAATCCAAGCCTATGCCCTGACCAGTAATGCTGAAGAAGCTGAAGTTGAACGATTCTATGGAGATCTACAAGACCTTCTAGAACTAACACCCAAAAAAGATGTCCTTTTCATTATAGGGGACTGGAATGCAAAAGTAGGAAGTCAAGAAACACCTGGAGTAACAGGCAAATTTGGCCTCGGAGTACAGAATGAAGCAGGGCAAAGGCTAATAGCGTTTGGCCAAGAGAACGCACTGGTCATAGCAAACACCCTCTTCCAACAACACCAGAGAAGACTCTACACATGGACATCACCAGATGGTCAACACAGAAATCAGATTGATTATATTCTTTGCAGCCAAATGAAGAAGCTCTATACAGTCAGCAAAAACAAGACCAGGAGCTGACTATGGCTCAAATCATGAACTTCTTGCCAAATTCAGACTTAAATTGAATAGAGTAAGGAAAACCACTAGACCATTCAGGTATGACCAAAATCGAATCCCTTACAATTATACAGTGGAGGTGAGAAATAGATTTAAGAGACTATATCTGATAGACAGAGTGCCTGATGAACTATGGATGGAGGTCTGTAACATTGTACAGGAGACAGGGAGCAAGACCATCCCCAAGAAAAAGAAATGCAAAAAAGCAAAATAGCTGTCTGAGGAGGCCTTACAAATAAGTGTGAAAAGAAGAGAAGCAAAAAGCAAAGGAGAAAAGGAAAGATAAACACATTTGAATGCAGAGTTCCAAAGAATAGCAAGGAGAGATAAGAAAGCCTTCCTCAGTGATCAGTGCAAAGAAATAGAGCAAATAGAGACTCTTTAAGAAAATTAGAGATACCAAGGGAATACTTCATGCAAAGATGGGCTCGATAAAGGACAGAAATGTTATGGACTTAACAGAAGCAGAAGATATTAAGAAGATGTGGCAAGAATACACAGAAGAACTGTACAAAAAAGATCTTCATGACCCAGATAATCATGATGGTATGATCATTCACCTAGAGCCAGACATCCTAGAATGCAAAGTCAAGTGGGCCTTAGGAAGCATCACTACAAACAAAGCTAGTGGAGGTGATGAAATTCCAGTTGAACTATTTCAGATCCTAAAAGATGATTCTGTGAAAGTGCTGCACTCAATATGCCAACGAATTTGGAAAACTCAGCAGTGGCCACAGGACTGGAAAAGGTCGGTTTTCATTCCAGTCCCAAAGAAAGGCAATGCCAAAGAATGCTCAAACTACCGCACAATTGCACTAATCTCACACACTAGCCAAGTAATGCTCAAAATTCTCCAAGCCAGGCTTCAGCAATACATGAACCATGAAATTCCTGATGTTCAAGCTGGTTTTAGAAAAGGCAGAGGAACCAGAAATCAAATTGCCAACATCTGCTGGATCATCAAAAAAGCAAGAGAGTTCCAGAAAAACATCTATTTCTGCTTTATTGACTATGCCAAAACCTTTGACTGTGTGGATCACAACAAACTGGAAAATTCTGAAAGAGATGGGACTAGTATACCATCTGACCTGCCTCTTGAGAAATCTGTATGCAGGTCACGAAGCAACAGTTAGAACTGGACATGGAACAATGGACTGGTTCCAAACAGGAAAAGGAGTACGTCAAGGCTATATATTGTCACCCTGCTTATTTAATTTATATGCAGAGTACATCATGAGAAACGCTGGGCTGGAGGAAGCACAAGCTGGAATCAAGATTGCCGGGAGAACTATCTATAACCTCAGATATGCAGATGACACCACCCTTATAGCAGAAAGTGAAGAAGAATTAAAGAGCATCTTGATGAAAGTGAAAGAGGAGAGTGAAAAAGTTGGCTTAAAGCTCAACATTCAGAAAACTAAGATCATGTCATCCAGTCCCATCTCTTCATGGGAAATATATGGGGAAACAGTGTCAGACTTTATTTTTGGGGGGCTCCAAAATCACTGCGGATGGTGATTCCAGCAATGAAATTAAAAGATGCTTACTCCTTGCAAGAAAATTTATGACCAACCTAGACAGCATATTAAAAACCAGAGACATTACTTTGTCAACATGGGTCCGTCTAGTCAAGGCTATGGTTTTTCCAGTGGTCATATATGGATGTGAGAGTTGGACTATAAAGAAAGCTGAGCACAGAAGAATTGATGTTTTTGAATTGTGGTATTGGAGAGGACTCTGGAGAGTCCCTTGGACTGCAAGGAGATCCAACCAGTCCATCCTAAAGGAGATCAGTCCTGGGTGTTCACTGGAAGGGCTGATGTTGAAGCTGAAACTCCAGTCCTTTGGCCATCTGATGCAAAGAGCTGACTCACTTGAAAAGACCTTGATGCTGGAAAAGATTGAGGGCAGGAGGATAGGGAATGACAGAGGATGAGATGGTTGGATGGCATCACCAACTCAATGAACATGGGTTTGAGTGGACTCCGGGAGTTGGTGATGGACAGGGAGGCCTGGCATGCTGCGGTTCATGGGGTCACAAAGAGTCAGACACGACTGAGTGACTGAACTGAACTGAACTTTTAAAGATGATCCCATGAGCTGTATAAGCATCCCTGGATCCATCGTTGACTGTGGAAGAACAGGTAATCTGGTAGCACTGAAAGCCAAGTTGACCTTGAGGATCAGTGACTGATAGTGGCTCCAGTCTGCCAGGCTGAATTATTTTCTCCAGCAGCACTCTTGGCATGTACAAATTAGACAGCTGTATTCTCCTAGCCTTTGCCAGAGAGGGTGATAATGGGACATGGACTTGGCAGGAGAAAGTTGGAGGCGTAGAAGGTTGTGGTTGGAGTGGAATGTTGGAAGTTAAGATATTTGAGACATAGCGAGTTCATGTGATGACAGAGTGCCCAGGGGTGGTTCTTGTCCTGGGAATGGGAGATGAAGGGGATGGAGGAACAGGTCAGTGCAGAGGATACCAGGGAACTGAGACTGAGTGGACACTTTCAAATACTAGGGCTTTGGGCAGCCCATGTATACCCACAATCATCACACTCTTCACTTGGTCTTCCTACAGTACCATGTTGTTATTTGAGTTGTGATGGTTGCTCTGTAGTCATACTCTCTCAGAAACTTTATGAGGCAGAGTTCTATCGTGTTCAGTAAGCATTCAATCTTTCTTTCATGCCAGATCAACATTAAACCTCGAAGATAGAAATGTGCCCTGACACAGGAAAGGAGCCCCTTTTCTGGGAATTGCCAGGGTCTAACACCCATGTCAGCAGCAGCAGCAACACCCATGTCAGGCCTATACTATGGAAGGGCTTCTTTTCTTATTCACGCACTTTTCAAAGCCCTACATTTCACAAGCATATACAAGAAAGTGTATATAAGAATATGTGGACATCTCTTTACTGAGGCTCTTAGTGTTCAGTTCTGACATTATATACTACCTGATTCCCTAGACATTGGCTCCCATGACAAGCACTGTTTAAGCCCCAGGAAAATGCATCTTGACTACATCCAAATGTTCTGTAGGTGTGTAGATTGTGCCGTTGCTTCTGAGTGCAGGGAGAATTTGAATAGAGGAAGCAACTGGGGACAAGACTAATTAACTTGTCAAATTCTTTCTCAGCATGATTATAATGAACACTTGCATAAAAATTGGTATCATTTTCAGTAGTGCTGTGTGTCTATTTTCTCATCTCTCCATATTCTAATACACATGTGTTTGCAACACTTGTATAATGGAGGCTAAATAATAATCAATTTATATTACTTTTAAACTGATAGACATGTCAGTGTAGAAGAAGCATGCATGAAGTATGATAGCCATGATTTACAGTGGCAACTAAATGGACATTGAACATTAGAATTGTGAGTAGTTTTATTTTCATAAAAATTCATAGAAATATTTAAATTTTTAAAGATAAAAATTTAGCTTTATTTACAACATTTTGATTTAAAATGTTGATATTCACAGTGATAATGTATTTTGTCTTTAATTTTAATAGTTAATTTAAATATTTTAGAAAATAAACTGACATTTAAAAATTTTTTATTTCAATTTACATTTTATGAAAATGTATTTAAATTGCACATATTTTGAATACAAATATATTTTGTATTTGTTTAATCTTCAGTTAAGTAACTACTGCCATTAGAATGCAAAATATTCGATGATTACAGCAACATAATTCATGATTGTGTTGAAATGAAAGCCATGTAGAGCAGAACCACCCTCCCACTCACAACCCCACATTGGACTATGAGTAAGCATTAAGCTGCCAACATTTAGCGTTGTTTGTTACAGCAGCTAATCTACTCCTTCTATCAGAATAAATTGTACATGATATTCTATAATCGTTTCTGCTGATTACTTTGGCTAAAAGATATCATGTAGAAAAAATAAATTGTTCATACAGACTAAAACTTGGATGAATACCTGTAAAAGTAAATCAGAGCTATTAAGGTTGTGTGCTAGGATGTCAGATAAGTTATCACTATGGATACTAAAATCAATGAAAGATGACAGATCTTTGGAGTGGAGAAAAATACAATCAAACAGAAGGAAATTAAAGGTGATAAGAGTAACTCAGGGAGGCATCTGCCTTAGATCAGCAGTGACAGTGGAAAAAAGTAGGTTAAAAAGGATAGAATACTGGTGGCTCAGATGGTAAAGCATCTGCCAGCAATTCAGGAGACCTGGGTTCTATCCCTGGGTTGAGAAGATCCCCTGGAGAAGGGAATGGCTACCCACTCCAGTATTCTTGCCTGAAGAATTCCACGGACAGAAGAGTCTGGTGGGCTACAGTCCATGGGGTCACAAAAGAGTAGGACCTAACTGAGTGACTAACACTTTTATTGTCAGCAATTTTATATGGCTCAACATAATACTATAGTGTCAGTTAGGACATAGACTTCAATAATAAAGACAACTTATGGTGTTATGTAACAAGCCTCAAGGGAGGGCACTCCAATCTTGGCTAATTTAGTGACTGATTACTTCACTGTCAGCGACCCAGCTTCTTTTTTCCTTTCCCTCTACTATCTTCAGCATGTGAGCTTGGTCTTTGGGCCAGCTCAGCTCAACTTATTTTTTTCAAATTATACATTAAAAAATTTTTTAATTAGAGGATAATTGCTTTACAATGTTGTGTTAGCTTCTGCTGTACAACAACATGAATCAGCTAATATGTACATCCCGTCCCTCTCAAGCCTCCCTCCCTCCCTCCCCATCTCACCTCTTAAAGTCCTCACTTGGCTCCACTTATGACTCAAGGTAATTTTTATAGATTGAGATGTAACATTCGGCCATGACCATGTCTAGCAGAAAAAGACAGAAAATTTCTTCATGTGTCTCACTTTTTGATCAGTGAGGAAAGTCTCTCCTAGAAGCTTCCACATCCCATGATTGAGGCACGTGTGGTTTTCACAGTCAATCACTTGCAAGAGAAATGTGCTCACCATGATTGTCTTGGAGCAGCAGTTCACAGCCCCAGGTTCACAGCCCCAGGTATTGGCATTTTATATGTTATAAAATACAGCTAGGGTCAGGACTTCACTGGTGGTTCAGTGGCTAAGACTCTGCACCCCCAACATGGGGCTCCAGGTTTGATCCCTGGTCAGGGAAGTAGATCCTACATGCCACAATTAAGACCCAGATCAGTTAAATAAATTTTTTTTTTTAATAAAATGTAGTTAGGCCCAGGTTTGATCCCTAGTTAGGGAATATCCTCTGGAGAAGCAAATGGCAACCGACTCCAGTATTCTTGCCTGGGAAATCCCAAGGATGAAGGAGCCTGGTGATAGACAGTCCATAAGCTTGCTCAAGAGTTGGACACAACTAAGAGACTTCACTTTCACTTTTCAGGGCTGAGAACACTGCAATAGGTTAATCAGGGTTACAGTGACAGCAGTAGCCAACAGCATCTGCTGAAACTACTAATTTTTAATTTCCAAATAAAATATGAAAATATTTTTCTAATTGAAATATTATTTTCCATCAATTCTTAAAGAGCAATTTCTCTTGTGTGTTCATTGCATTTGGTTCTAGACCTTTTCCTGTGCCTTTGTATACTTATATATGTACCCATAGAAGATATATGATATCATGGTACGTGTGTGTATCATTTTTTAATATGAATCTTATCACCTGCACATATTCATCATTCTGCAACTCATCAATTTATATTAATATATACATATATATAGTGCATGCATATGTGTGTGTGTGCAGTTATTTTTAGGAGTAAGTATCCCAAATGCAAGGGTAGTAATTCATTGTGTGGTTACACCAAAGATCGTTTAGTTTTCCCCAGCTGATGGACTTCTAGGTTGTTTCCAATTCTTTTCTAGTACAAACAATGCCTCTTCACACATAAGGAATAATGCTTATGTGTCGTAATGTTAATATTTATTTTTATTTCTTATAAAAAATAACTACTTGTAATGTTACTGCAGATAGTAAGAAGTAAATCTCAGTAGAATTGGCTTCTCTATTTCTTCTGCTCATACCAGGAGTATATAAAAATATCTATTTCATAGACTTTTGCCAAAATTTGTCAAGCAATCTAATTTTTGACAATCTGATGACTGAAAAATTACATTATGGCATCTTGTTTTGTTTTGTAGTTCCCTGATTATTACTAAAGTGTATAGACCATTTTTATTTCTTCTGAAAGTTTCCTATTAATACCTTTTGCAAAGTGGTCTGTTGGGTTCTATGTCTATCTTAATTGACAAGTAAAATTTCTTTAAATGAGTGCTACTCTTTTCTCTGATCTATATATCAGTACAGTAGATGCTATGGGGTGCCAACCAGAGTCTTCATTTCAGAAATGAAGACCTGGACTTCCCTGATGGTCCAGTGGTTAAGAATCTACCTGCCAATGCAAGGGACACAGGTTCGATCCCTAGTCCAGGAAGATAACCACATGCTGCCGGGTAACTAAGCCCATGTGCCACAAATACTGAGCCCTGGAGCCTGTGCTCCCCAACAGGAGAAGCCACCACAGTGAGAGCCCTCACACCACAACTAGAGAGTAGCCCACATGCGGCGGGGAAGACCCAGCACAGCCAAAAATAAACAATTAAATAAACAGAAACAAAAAGGAAACAAAGCCTCCCTCCCCCTAGAGGCTGGGAGCATAGCTGACAGTTCACAGCTGAGTCTCTCTCTAGAACATGCCTTCACCAAACAGAGAGCCCTCACCCAGGTCATGCCCCCTCCCTGGACACTGCCCACATCCTGTGAGGGTGGGGGTGGGGGTCAAGCTCCTCTGCTCAATTCAGGACAACTCAGTTCCAGCACTCCTTGTGGGATCAGGACTGCCCCACAGTTCCACTCCCCTTTTGCCCAACCCTATTAGCATCCCTCCCCCATAGACACTGATCCAAGAGAAATCCCCACAAACTCCCTGTGTGCCAATGTCCATCTCAAAGTCAATCTCCCAGGATACTTGACCTGAATTACAAGTATACTCATCAACATCACTTGACTTTTGACTTAACCTTTGGTGTGTTTTTTAGGTATATCCTTCTTTTCCTGTATGCTTCTTGCTTTTCAAGTCTTAAAAAGACCTCCCCTCTTCTAAGATCTTTAAGATATATTCTTATATTTTCCTCTAATACATTTTTTTAATCCCTCTAGTATACCTGTTTTTAGAATGGTGTGAGACAGGAACTCTAACCCTATGTTTTCACTTGGAGAACTGTATGTTCAACCCCATGTATTAAACAATCCACATTTTTCTCCCTAATTTGAAACGCAAAATCTACAGCCGTCACATTCTCATATGATTCTTCCCTCCCTTACCATAGCTGAATGCTTCCTGAGACCTGAGATTCGTTAGATACTAAAAATTAAAAGTAGCTACAGTACCTCTTCAATGGTAAAGACCACAAGGTGTAAAGCTTGAGAGTTTTCCACAGCCCAGTGTCTTGCCACTTACTCTGAAATGAAGCCCATGTCTAGAGAAAGGCCCAGTATAGGACTATGGTGATTCAGATGCTTGAGTTCTAGTTGCTTTTGAGACCTATTCCTGCCCTTTCCCACTTTCCAGTTTCAGTCCTTCCTTGAATTTATGAGGAAGGTATTCCATGTTTTGTTTTTTGCCTACAATTTCTCAAAGTGGGTGTGTATCCTGTAAAAGAGGCCAGACATACAAGGTAGATCCTCCAGGGCTTGGAGGCATGGTGACACATAACACAAACTTGACTTGGAAAAGGACCAAGTGCCAACAAGCTGATGTGCGGCAGCTAGTCAGCCCTCAGGTAATCTGTGCTCTGGGACTGTTTGCTTTTTGACTTTCATATGTCTCTTTGATTTCCTTTCTCTTTAGTGTCTCGGACAAGTTTTATTTTTTAGAAATTTAAGCCAGTCTCAGTGGAGCCAAAGGGAAAGATTTTTCCTCGCCTGGGCTAGGCTAGCCGAGCATCTCAGAGCATAAACAGAAATGAAGACTAGTGAAGGCTATGACCTGGGGCAGCTAGAGAGGCACCAGGGAGCAGAGAAATCCACAGTGACTGTCATTCCTAAGCCTTCATCTGCGATTCTGTCTCCTGTATGCTAAAAGGCATTCTACCAGGCAGGAAGGCATATCCATAGCACAAGAGGAATGGAAGGGAAATGACTCTGTGGTTACAGAAAAAGCTAAGGCGCAGAGATGAGATGGTAGAAGGGTGACTCAGCCACCAGATTCCCCAGCCTTGTTTGTGTTGGGCCAAAGCCTTTCCCTTGTGTGGTGGTGAACGTGGGTCAAGTCTCTTCTGGAAACATAACAAGAGGTCAAGGCTGGTCCTTGTTCCTTGTTCCAAAGAGGACAATAGTTTGGGGCAGAAAGTCACACAGAGATGTAATGAAGCCTGAGCACAAGAGGCTTCGAGAAGAGCAAACGCTGAGGGAGGCTGAGCCTCATGGGAGACGAGGGCCATGGCCAGCGATGGAGACTAGAGTCTGAACAAGGGCAACAGTAGCCGAAAAACACCAACAACCCGTGACATCAACACCCGCACCTCTTCTTTTCTTTCTTTTTTCTCTTTTTTGCCCTCTTTTATTCTCAGCTCTCCCATAGTTGGCATCACTACAGTTAGGTATTAATGTACCCAAAGATAGGATGGGAGAGAAAACTTCCAGTTTAAAATATCTTCCCTGGCCAAATAATATTTTACAGACTTCTTTCAATGAGAAGCTGTGTAGCACTGTGGTCAGGAGTAACCACCCCAGCCTGAACCGCCTTGGGCTGGCTGAGCTGTGCCACTTGCCGAGGATGGTGGAAAAGGGGAAATGCTCTGGTTGAGTCGCTCTTCAGCAAGTAAGGGGATCTACAGTATGGGAGTTATGATTACGGAAGTAGGATTGGGGCAATTTCTGTGTTTTCCAGAGACCAAGTTTAGGTGATAATGTAGGGAATGCGCTCTCCCCAATCCCCCTCCTAGAATTCAAGGGGATGGATTTCTCCAACAAACATCATGACCCTCAACCATGAGCCCACAAAGTTCTTAAGACCATTAGGCTGTGGGGGAGACAAGTCCCTCCCTCTTGGGTGTCAGGGTCCCACTCAGATTGCTTACATCTGCCTCCCCAAATTAGATGCGCTGCTTCTAGCATTTATAGGCCCTGAGGATTCTATATTCAAGCTTCTGTCTTGGCCCTGAGTCCTCTGCCCCATTTGGTTGCTATGCTCCAGGCCCTGTACTCTAGACTGAGATTATCAGCACCCTGCCCCCAGCAACTGGTCCCAAGCTCTCTGAGTCTCTTACAGTGTTAGTTGCTCAGTCGTGTCCAACTCTTTGTGACCCCATGAACTGTAGCCCGCCAGGCTCCTCTGTCCATGGGGTCCTCCATGCAACAATACTGGATTAGGTTACCATTCCCTTCTCCAGGGGATCTTGCCAAGCCAGGGATTGAAACCGGGTCTTCAGCACCGCAGGCAGATTCTTCACCATCTGAGCCACGGGGAAAGCCCTTGAATCTCAGAGAACTTACAAAGAGGTTTTTCAGATTTCAGGTATTTGACACAAGTCAAGAATTAGACTGGAGTAGGAAATGGCAACCCACTCCAGTATTCTTACCTGGAGAATCCCATGGACAGAGGAGCCTGGAAGGCTCCAGTCCACGGGATCGCAGAGTCAGACACAACTGAGTGACTTAGCACGCAAGAATTGGATAGCCTTTGTTAAGCCAACTGTACTAGCAAAAAGTCAGCCAAACACACAAAAAAGTATAAAATGTAATAGCCCAAAGGATTCCAAACACACACATACTGTAAGGATCCCATATATTTTAAAGAACAATCTTTTGTATGGGTTAGCATTCTGTTCTCTGAAAAATATGTTCTATAGAGAGAAGATTCCACTTTAATAAGCATGACTGCACTTGGTTTTATTAATTCTATTTATTAAACTATAGTTGATTTAAAATGTTGGTTCGGTTTGGGTGTCCAGCTTCAGATTCTTTTCCAGTAGAGGCTATTACAAGACACTAAATATAGTGCCCTGTGCTATACAGAAAATCTCTGTTGTTTCTCTGTTTTTTATATGTGCTGTGCTTAGTCGCTTCAGTAGTGTCCAACTCTTTGCAATCCCATGAACAATAGGCCACCAGGCTTCTCTGTCCATGGGATTCTCCAGGCAGGAATACTGGAGTGGGTTGCCATGCCCTCCTCTGGGGGATCTTCCCAACTCAGGGATGAAACCCAGATCTCCCACACTGCAGGCAGATTCTTTCCCATCTGAGCCACCAGGGAACCTGTTTAATGTATAGTGGTGTATGTGTGTTAATTCCATGCTCTTAATTCGTCCCTCTCCTTCCCTTTTTCCCTTTGGCAACCATGGTGGTGGTTTAGTCACTAAGTCACGTCCGACTCTTGCAACCCCATGGACTGTAGCCTGCCAGTCTCCTCTGTCCATGAGATTCTCTAGGCAAGAATTCTAGAGTGGGTTGAATTTCCTTCTCCAGGGAAATCTTCCCGACCCAGGAATTGAACCTGGGTCCCCTGCATAGAAGGGAGATTCTTTATCAACTAAGTTACGAGGGAAGCCCTTGGTAACCATAGGTTTGTTTAAGACGACTATGTGCGAAAGTGGAGGAACCCAGCCTGTGAGCGAGTTTATTCCAGAACCATAGTCCCAGGTGGCTTGGTGGTAAAGAGTCTGCCTGTCAGTGCAGGAGACACGGGTTTGATCCTGTGGATCGGGAAGATCTCCTGGAGAAGGAAATGGCAACCCACTCCAGTATCCTTGCCTGGAAAATCCCATGGACAGAGGATCCTGGTGGGCTAGAGTCCATAGGATTGCACAGAGTCAGACATGACTGAACACGCATGCACTAGGCCGAGATCAATGCCAGTGTATTGCCTAGATATGGCAGCTGGCATCAAAGGCTTGCAGTCCTTGCACGGCTTTGTTTCTTCCGTTTACAGCCAGCCCCCTCTGATGTGCATAAAGGCCCCAAGCGTACCCCTCTGGCCTTTGTGTTTCCACTGCACTGCTTAACACACAGGAACACACAGGTGTGGCTCTCGCCCTCCCACCTATAATTGTCCTGCAAAGCAGCCCTGCCCGCTTGCTTCCACATTCTGGGCTCCTGGGTTCTGATTTAAGTGTGTTCCTCCAGCCCGGAGGAGACATCCAGGGTCATCAGTGCCATCTCTGCCAGCCCTGCCTCCCACCCTTGCATGGTTGTTTCCTGTTGTTTTTCTTCTTTCTCCTCTTTTCCCCTTCATTCTTCACCCAGCATTTTCCAGTGGACCCGATAGCCTATGAGGCGAAGATTAGAGGTCCCAGTAGTGAACACACACTGGTTGTTTCCCCAGCATTCTCTACCCTGCCGCTTTGCTCATTCCCAGTCCTAGGTTTTTCCTTGACGGACTTTGTTGCTTCCTCCACTTGTTAAGGTTCCACGTTCTAGAGATGGACTATCTGGGCCTACTCTACCACTTACCAGCTGTGTGAACTTCGACAAGCTGCTTAACTTCTCTGTGCCTCATTAGTAAAACACGGAGATAACAATAGTACCTACCCCAGGGGGCACTTGTGAGGTCAGTTCAATTCTGTTCAGTTGCTCAGTCATGTCCGACTCTTTGCAACCCCATGAACTGTAGCATGCCATGCCTCCCTGTCCATCACCAACTCCCAGAGTTTAACCAAACTCATGTCCATCAAGTCGGTGATGCCATCCAGCCATCTCATCCTCTGTCATCCCCTATCCTCCTGACCCCAATCCTTCCTAGCATCAGGGTCTTTTCCAATGAGACAACTCTTCACCTGAGGTAGCCAAAGTATCGGAGTTTCAGCTTTCGCATCAGTCCTTCCAATGAACACTCAGGACTGGTCTCCTTTAGGATGGACTGGTTGGATCTCCTTGCAGTCCAAGGGACTCTCAAGAGTCTTCTCCAACACCACAGTTCAAAAGCATCAATTCTTCGGTGCTGAGCTTTCTTTATAGTCCAACTCTCACATCCATACATGACCACTGGAAAAACCATAGCCTTAACTAGACGGATCTTTGTTGACAAAGTAATATCTGTGCTTTTTAATATGCTGTCTAGGTTGATCATAACTTTCCTTCTAAGGAGTAAGCGTCTTTTAATTTCATGGCTGCAACCATCTGCAGTGATTTTGGAGCCCAGAAAAATAAAGTCTGACACTGTTTTCACTGTTTCCCCATCTATTTGCCATGAAGTGATGGGACCGGATGCCATGATCTTAGTTTTCTGAATGTTGAGCTTTAAGCCAGGATAGCAAATCCTAATTATGTAAAGGCTTTCTGTGAACTACTTCTTCCTCACGGGTGAGATGGGGTGGGGTGAGATGGAATGGACACTGGCTCCAAGGGTAGACAGTGATTAGCCTAAAATTTCCTGCAAATATGGATTCAATAAAGGACAAAATGGTAGGGACCTAACAGAAGCAGAAGATATTAAGAAGAGGTGGCAAGAATACACAAAAGAATTGTACAAAAAAGATCTTCATGACCCAGATAATCATGATGGTATGATCACTCACCTAGAGCCAGACATCCTAGAATGCAAAGTCAAGTGGGCCTTAGGAAGCATCACTATGAACAAAGCTAGTGGCAGTGACGGAATTCCAGGTGAGCTATTTCAAATCCTAAAAGACGATGCTGTGAAAGTGCTGCACTCAATCTGCCAGCAAATTCAGAAAACTCAGCAGAGGCCACAGGACTGGAAAAGGTCAGTTTTCATTCCGATCCCAAAGAAAGGCAATGCCAAAGAATGCTCAAACTACCACACAATTACACTCATCTCACATGCTAGTAAAGTATTGCTCAAAATTCTCCAAGCCAGGCTTCAGCAATATGTGAACTGTGAAATTCCTGATGTTCAAGCTGGATTTAGAAAAGGCAGAGGAACCAGAGATCAAATTGCCAACATCTGCTGGATCATCGAAAAAGCAAGAGAGTTCCAGAAAAACATCTATTTCTGCTTTATTGACTATGTCACAGCCTTTGACTGTGTGGATCACAATAAACTGTGGAAAATTCTGAGAGAGATTGGAATACCAGACCACCTGACCTGCCTCTTGAGAAATCTGTATGCAGGTCAGGAAGCAACAGTTAGAACTGGACATGGAACAACAGACTGGTTCCAAATCACAAAAGGAGTATATCAAGCTGTATATATTGTCACCCTGCTCATTTAACTTATATGCAGAGTACATCATGGGAAATGCTGGGCTGGAGGAAGCAAGCTGGAATCAAGATTGCTGGGAGAAATATCAATAACCTCAGATATGCAGATGACACCACCCTTATGGCAGAAAGTGAAGAAGAACTAAAGAGCCTCTTGATGAATGTGGAAGAGGAGAGTGAAAAAGTTGGTTTAAAGCTCAACATTCAGAAAACTAAGGTCATGGCATCCGGTCCCATCACTTCATGGGAAATAGATGGGGAAACAGTGGAAACAGTGGAAACATTGGCTGACTTTATTTGGGGGGGGGG
>NW_024070210.1:23353453-23384909 GCF_014754425.2 Oryx dammah
AAAATCACTGCAGATGGTGACTGCAGCCATGAAATTAAAAGACACTTACTCCTTGGAAGGAAAGTTATGACCAACCTAGACAGCATATTAAAAAGCAGAGACATTACTTTGCTAATAAAGATCCATCTAGTCAAGGCTATGGTTTTTCCAGTGGTCATGTATGGATGTGAGAGATGGACTATAAAGAAAGCTGAGAGCTAAAGAATTGATGCTTTTGACCTATGATGTTGGATTTCCTCTCTTGAGAGGATCTTGAGAATCCTTGGACTGCAAGGAGATCTAACCAGTCCATCCTAAAGGAAATCAGTCCTGAATATTCATTGGAGGGACTCATGCTGAAGTTGAAACTCTAATACTTTGGCCACCCGATGGGAAGAGCTGACTTATTTGAAAAGACCCTGATGCTGGGAAAGAGTGAAGGCGGGAGGAGAAGGGAATGACAGAGGGTGGGATGGTTGGATGGCATCACTGACTCAATGGACATGAGTTTGAGTAAACTCCGGGAGTTGGTGATGGACAAGGAGACCTGGCTTGCTGCAGTTCATGGGGTCGCAAAGAGCCAGACACGACTGAGCGACTGAAGTGAACGGAATGAACATAGTTCATCCCTAGCCTTAGTGATGGGTTCAGGAGGGAAGCCAATACTCCTCCCAGCCAGTGAAGCACAGGCGGACTTGCTGGCGCTTCTGCAAAGAAAACCTTCCTCTTTCTTTAGAAGGACCATTTCTCTTTCCCTGATTCGAACAAACCCACAGTAAAAAGACATCTATGTGACAACCAGGGGAATTGAAACTGAGTATTATTAATAAATGAGATTCAGGAATTGTTAATGTTGTTAGGAGTGATAATGGTATTGTCGCTTTGTAAAACACGGAGGTTATGGAGATAAGCACATTACAGTCTTTATGGGTGAATATTTGATGTCTGGAATGTGCTTCAGAGAGCTTCCCTGGTGGCTTGATGGTAAAGAATCTGCCTGCAGTGCAGGAGACCTGGGTTTGATCCCTGGATCAGGAAAATTCCCTGGAGGAGAGCATGGCAACACACTCCACTATTCTTGCCTGGAGAATCTCATGGACAGAGAAGCCTGACGGGCTTTAGTCCATGGACTCGCACAGAGCCAGACACGACTGAGCGACTAAGCAGCAGTATGTGCTTGAAAATACCTACCCAACTCTCCCCCAACCCCCAAACCCTACCCCTGGCACCAAAAAATGTCAAGAGGAAATAGATGAAACGGGATTGACAAAATGTTAACACTGTTAAAGCTGGATGATAGGTAGTTTTACCTGGAGATCCACAAAACTATTTGCTTCATTGTTGTTTAGTCGCTCAGTCGTGTCCAACTCTTTGCCACCCCATGGACTCTAGCCAACCAGGCTCCTCTGTCCATGGAATTTTCCAGGCAAGAATACTGGAGTGGATTGCCAATTCCTTCCCCAGGGGATCTTCCCAACCCAGGGATCAAATGTGCATCGGCAGGCAGATTCTTTACCACTGAGCCACCAGGGAAGTCCACTATTTGCTTTACTTTCATCTACTTGAAAACGTCCTTAGTAAAATAGTTTTTTGCTTCCTTTTTTTTAATTTATTTTATTTATTTTTGACTGCACTGGGTCTTTTTTGCTGCATGCAAACGTCCTCTAGTTGAAGCCAGTGGGGGCTGTTCTTCACTGCAATGTGCAGTCTTCTCATTACGGTGGGTTCTCTTGTTGTGGAGCACCAGCTCTAGGGCATGGGCTCCGTATTCGGGGCACCTGGGCTTTGTTGCTCCACACCATGTGGCATCTTCTGAGACCAGGGATTGAGCCCGTGTCCCCTGCATTGGCAGGTGGATTCTTAACCACTAGCCCAGCAGGGAAGTCCTGCTTGTCTGTTTTTTAAGTCTGCCTGCTATGGAAAGAAGGGGCACTTTTATCACCATATGCCCTTTGGATACGTTCAAACTGGAAGCAATAACCTTACTTCTTGGGTCAACTGACTTAAAAATGTGGCATCTCCCTGTCTCTTCTTAGTGACCTTCAGCACTTAAGGCAAGGAGCAGGTCACCTAGGGCCACAGTAGATGAGAACAGGGAGGCCAGAAGAGAAGAGAGCTATGGTTTTAATTAGAGGGTTTATCAGAGCTTGATTTTTCTGTCTTTATGTATCAAACTAAATGAAGTCTTCTACTGCCTCTGACCTTGATCCATAGTGAAGCTCAGCATCTGTATAATTTAAATCACTCCTACCACTTCTTAAATAGTAAAATGTGAGAGCTGAAAGAAACTTGAGAAAACACCCAAGTGAACCATCTTATTCTGTACCTAGAGGACGTATTATAAGAAGATTATGGGTCAGTGAGTGAGAAAGTGAAATATTACTCATTGAAGTTGGTTTCATTTCTCCCTTGCTACCCTGAGAGAATAAATAAGGCAATAAGATGAATACACAGTCTTTATTTTCTCTAAAATTGAGGCAAAGGCAACTCTTTAGAAAAAGAAACCATCTACATGATTGAAAATGGGAAGGTCCAAACTTATACAATGTTTTATGTCAATTATATCTCAGTAGAGCTGAAAAAAATTGTTTTTAATTGAAAAAAAAAAAAAAACTACTGGAAAGAGAAAACAGTCTCCTGTGTCTTTACACTGGAGCCTTTACACTACAGCTCCAGGATGCTCAGAGGAAGGAAATAAAGTCAGCCAAGGTTGAGCCAAGATCCTCCGGAGTTGGTCCAGACTCCAGACTAGCATTACAAAAAAGAGATCAGTCAATAGTCTTTGAGCCTATAGATCCTAGAAAGATGTAACACTGATGTTCATCACCTCAGCTGAGTGTGCTAACTGGCATTTCTGGTCTTGGTGAGGAAACTGATCCAGTTTCCCAGGTTCTTCTGCCATTCTCATGCCCAGCCTGGCATCTGCCCCGTTCTACTGGCCCAAGAGGGTGGCCGACTCTGTAAGTCTTGGAGAAGAGTGCTCAGTAGCTGTGACCGTTTTATGCCATGAGCCAGCGTCATGAGAGGGTTGGGTGTGCAAAGATTTCTAGAAGGGTCGGGAGTATCAGAGCAGGCCAGGGTTCACTACAGCAGCCTGCCAGGACAAGCCTGCAGGGCAGGCCTTCTCCTTGGTCCCCGTCTCTCATGGTGTGAACTCAGCTTGATACAACCATGCCTCTTCCACCAGATCTACTCCCACTGGATTCCCAGAAGCTCACAGCTGACGTTCCACAGGCGCTCAGCCGTTTTGTTATTCCGGGCCCTGGGCGACACCCAGGTCTTCTTACAGTCACTGGAGGGCAGAGAAAGAGAGTGAATATCCAACAGTGAAAATGGACAGTCCAGAAAAGTTCACGTCCTCCTCCTCGGAATAGATTTCTAACTGTATAAAGTATATTAGATAAAAAATAACTATACTAAAATGCAATTTTTAAATATTTGGGGGTTTGTATTGACTTTTTAAAAATTTTAATTTTCTTGGTGTTGAGTTGATTTACAGTGTTGTGTTTGGTTCAGGAGTGTGGCAAAGTGATTTAGTTAGACATGTACATATCTTCATTCTTTTTTAGGTTCTTCTCTCATAAAGGTTATCACGGAATACTGAGTAGCTTTCCCTGTGCTATATAATTGGTCCTTGTTGGTTATCTATCTTATATATAGTATAAAATATTTTAAAAACAAAGGTATAGCATAGTAACATGTTCATGTCATTTTGCAGTGGTTGCAGAGACCACAGAATGTCCCTTCTGCTCACCAATCCTTTGAAATCTGGTGGTGATTGGACCCCAGGCTAGCTCATCTAGTAGACAACAAAATGTCTATTCTTACATTCCATCAGTTAATGCCAATCTCACCATCTTCACACTGGGAAGCAGTGGCTTTGCCCTGGAGCTTTGTGCTATGTGCTATTTAAAAATTCATGAGGGAAGTCAGCCAAAAGCTTCAAGAAAAAGAAAAAGGCTCTACAAAGCTTACCTGGAAATGTGGCACATAGGTTTCAAACAGAGCCATGAAACCAACTCTTGTTGTTGTTATTGAAACCAGTTCTTGCAATGTTTCAAAGCTGTTATTTAGTCACTAGGTCATGTCTGACTCTGTTGAGACCCCATGAACTGTAGCCTGCCAGGCTCCATGGGATTTTCCAGGCCAGAATACTGGAGTGGGTTGCCATTTCCTTCTCCAGGGAATCTTCCTGGCCTGGGGATTGAACCTACGTTTCCTGCATTTGCAGGCAGGTTCTTTACCACTGAGCCACCAGGGAAGCCTATATATCAAATCTAAGCTTCCATTAAAAAGTAAAAGCACTTGGTTTACTGGCCCAACCTGAACCTGGATTCCCGCATCAGGCACACAGCTGCTACACACCTGAAGTACTTGCCGCTCAGAGGCTCCAGGCCCTCAGCCAGCGCGCAGTGCAGGCTGGTCTGGGCCCCCTCCCATGTTGTCTTGAGGAAGGGGGAGAAGAGCCGCCAAAGCAGGCACAGCAGGAAGGAGTGTCGGACCAACTCGGAGCGGACGATGCCTGGGTGCACCGCATAGGTGGTGACTCCCGTGCCTAGTGCAAGGAGGGCACAGTTAGACCAGAGACACACTCCCAGGCCAGGAAAACAGCTCACCTCCTGCACCAACATGCACAAGCGACAAGAAGGGCCTTGGGAACACCACTTCTAGCCAGGTGGTGGTGGTGGTTTAGTTGCTAAGTCGCCAGGTAGAAGCTCACAAGTAATTCATTGATGTTATCCAGAAAGATCTATAACTGTCTCAGCCTTCTATGCACCAGATGGAATACTTGGTTAAAGGTCCTTCTATTTCAGTGCCATCTTTTCTTTTTAAGATTCTTTTATGTGGACCGTTTTTTAAAGTCTTTTGTTTAATTTGTTACAATATTGATTCTGTTTTATGTTTTGATGTTCGGGCCATGAGGCCTATGCAATCTTAGCTCCCAACCAGCAATCAGATCCATACCGCCTGCACTGGAAGGTAAAGTCCCTGGACCACCAGGAAAGTCCCTGTTTCAGTGTTATCTTAATCTTTGGCTTAAATGGTATCTTTGGAATTTCTATTGGAGAGTCTCAGGGGTAACAATTCTGTTAGAAGGTAGGAAGCTAGGACCTTGTTGTAAACTGCATTTGCCAGGCAAGCACATTTGACGAAGTATATAGGTTGAGGGGTGTTGATGGATATGATGGGGGCTACTGACAGGCCCCTAAGACACCCCTGCTACCTCTACTGTCTTCAGTATTTATTATATTCAAGGGGTGCGCTACGTGTTTTACATGTTATCTCATTTGACTCTCAAAGAGGTTCATGAGGTAAGCAATGCTAAGAAGCCCACTTATAGCTAAGGAAACTGAGTTCTCATCAGACAGGTTAAGGAAATTGGCCAAGGTCCCACCTAGCAGGTTGCAGAGCTAAGGTCTGAACCCCAATGTAGAGCAAAGAGCATGGACTTCCAAGCAGCCTGGATTTGAATCCTGTCTCATTTAGGAATAATATATCCTGCTTGGGCAAGTTTCTTAAGATATCTGTGCTCATTTCTCCCTTTGTAGGGAAGGGAAAAATAATAGCATTTACCTCATAGGAATATTGTATTAAATGAGTAAAGACATCAATAGTACATGGCACACACAAACTCTCAGTTATTTTTGTCATTATTAATATTTTTTAACTTTTTATTTTATATTGGAGTATAGCTGATTAACAATGTTGTGATAGTTTCAGATGGATAGCAAAGGGACTCAGCCATACATAATCATGTATCCATTCTCCCCCAAGCTCCCCTCCTACCCAGGCCACCACATGATGTTGAACAGAGTTACCCTATTCTTCTACTTTCTGCATTCTGATAGTAAACACCATTTCCCCCAAACTCTGGCTTATTCACTAGAGCAAATGGTCCTCTAGATTCAAAGATATTAAAGTCAACAGCTCAACAAAAACTCCAGGGTAGCACAGAATCATAGGATTAAGAGTGGCCTCACCTCCCCTTACAGCTGAGGGGATGAAGTCAAGGGAGATTAAAGGGACATGTTTGCATATACACGTGGCTCTACATATGGCAGAGCAAGAACTCAGACTCGAGTATCTGAAACCCTGACTCCAGGCAGCGAGTGGCTGCTCTGTAGCTCAGCTCACCATGTGAACCTCAGCAGAAGGCCCAGCGAAGGAAGCAACCTGATTTAAATCTCAGTCCCCACCTTCCAGTCCTTGTCCTTCACTTGCTGTATAATCTTGGGCCGGCCACTTCTCTAAATCTCAGTGTGGACCCATAAAACAGTAAAAACAATACCTATTCTGCCTGTTGCAAGAGGTTGTCATAAAAAAATCAGATGAGGGCTTTCCTGGTGGCTCAGTGGTAGAGAATCTGCCTGCCAATGCAGGAAACATGGGTTTGATCCCTGATCCAGCAGGATCCTTTATGCTGTGAAGCAACTAGGCTTGTGCGCCACAACTATTGATCCTGTTCTCTAGAGCCCAGGAGCCGCAACTACGGAGCCCATATGCCCCAACTAGTGAAGCCTGCGTGCGCTAGAACCCATGCTCTGCAACAAAAGAAGCCCCCGCAATGAGAAGCCTGCGCACTGCAACTAGAGAGTAGCCCCTACTCTCCGCAACTAGAGAAAAGCCTCACAGCAATGAAGACCCAGCAGAGTCAAAAATAAATAAAATTATTTTTAATATCAGATGAGATTATAAATGTGAAATCCTGGGTTGACCAAAAAGTCCATTCAGGTTTTTCTGTAAGATGTTATGGAAAAACCCAGATGAGCTTTTTGGCCAATGCAATAAGATGTAACAAAACACATAAGGTTTATAGGTTTTCCTGACCGCTGTTCAATTTCAACAGTCCTTCCCAAGGGCAAGGACTCTGTTTTATAACCTCATTCATTTTTCGCTCTGTTGGTAACCTCATTTTCCTTAGCGCACAGAGCCGCCACTGAAATGTGCATGCTTGACATTCTGACTTCAGAAGTTTCTGTCAACCTCAAAACTGGGCTGAGCCCATGCTTTTCCTGTCTTAACTCTGGCACTTTCTCTAGACTCACCTTTGAGCCTCTTGGCCAACTCACGAGTGAAGAGCACATTGGCCAGCTTGCTGTGGCAATAAGCGAAACTCCGGTTGTAGTACTTCTCACCCTGGAGATCATGGAAGCGAATCTTGCCAGCATGGTGGGCCACTGACGACAGGTTCACCACCCGTGCAGGAGTGGACTCCTTCAGCCGCCCCAGGAGCAAGTGGGTGAGAAGGAAGTGACCTGTGAGGAGAGCCAGTGTGGAGAGGGGTGGAATGTAAGAGTGGACTGGCAGCCTGGGCTTGGGTGTGAGAGCTGGTGTATGACAGGATTTTAGCACTAGCTCACTATCATCTGGGCGTGAACACATTGATACAATGAGCAACTTAGCACTACTGTCAGTCAGTCTGAATTAGTGGAGTCCTCAAGGCAAGGGCCAGAGCTGGACTGTAGGTAAGGCAATACAGATGTAATCTGTAGTTATTTGTACTTTTGCCCTTGCCCCAGTCAGGGGCAACTGCGAGCTTTGGACATCTCCCCTCTAGCTATGATCACACAGCTGTGGCCATGGACAGAAGGAAGGATGAAATATTCAGGGAAAATAACACGTGCTTATGATCAGAGAACATGCTCCATGATACCCTCATGAAAGCCATCGCCCTGAACTCTGAACTATAACCTCTCTCATACCTCAAGTCTCGAAGGTCTGCCTCCTCCATGGACCAACCCTTGCTTTACTTGTTACAGTAACTGACCCCTTGCAGCCAAAGATCCCTGCACCCCTACATCTGGCCCTGCCTGGCAAGTCTTCATTACCATGGTTCCCTTCAAGAATGACATTCTTCTTCCTGGTATCTCCTAATTTGGGGGGTTCTTAATGGTGTGAGTAAGAGGAGCTCACTTTTTTGTACTGGTTAGGAGAGAGATAATGAAGGAAAACCCACAATGCCTTGCTTTTCAGTCACTCAAAGATACTCACCCAGGTGGTTGACTGCCAAGTGGGTTTCAAAACCATCAGCTGTTTTGGAATACGGGCACAACATCACTCCTGCATTGTTGATCAGAATATGAAGCTGCTTTTCCTCTAAAGAGCACAGCCAAGGAGACCATGTGGTTAGCTGCCTATCCCACTTCTGAGTGTTTGTTCCTTGCCTTTGGGCCTATCTCAGTGATATTCAGTAACCGCTGTCACTGGGTTTCTAATTTTGGTTGCTGTTGTCTTCCTGGACGCCATTCATCCATTCATTCAGCAAATGTGTATCAGTACTGACTCGGGGCTGGGCTAGGCACTAGGCACACAGTGGTAAATAAGACAGACACGGTCCCTGTCCTTCATAGATTTCATAGTCCTTGATGGCAGATGGTCGTTTTCCAAGATACAGAAGAATATTAGCAGCAACACAACTTCTTCTACTGCCTGTGGCCACAGAAGGCTGATTTTCAGAATCAAAGAAGAGCGTGGCATCAGGGCCACACCTTGATGCCAAGGAGCAAGCCCAGACAGGGAGCTGACATCTCCAACATCCCCACTGCTGAGGCAAGAGAATGATAAGGATCCTGCCCAACCTGTCCACCCACTGTCCCTCTGCCAGTTCCCTGCCCTGCTAGTTCATGCAGCAGAACCTGCCCAGTGGGATCCCTAATGGTTCTGATTTTACAGTCAGAGATGGTCCAGGGTGGAGCAGCCACTCCCACACCCAGCTTCCTGCCTTTCTAGCCACCTACTGGGGCCTCACCTGCCAGGAAGCCTTCAGCAAAGGCTCGGATGGATTTGGTATCAGATAGGTCCAGTTTCCGTACCAGCACCTGGGAGTTCTTTGTATCAGCTCGGATTTCACTGGCAGCAGACTCCCCCTTCAGTACATCTCGACAGGCAATGTATACTCGGGCTCCTAGGGCCAAAACAAACAGAGGACTACATGTTCAGAGCCTGAGCTGAAGAAGAGTCTAGTAAGTGAGTTTGGCACTGGTGGGCAGAGCACTCCCCCTCACCATTCTTAAAACAATGAGTGGCTATATTGCCACTTCTGGATTCTCCTTGCTATCAGATTCAGACCAGCCTGGGAACCCTGACTTTTACAACCCTGGTTTTATTTTTACCATAGCTAAGGATCTCCTTTTAGAATAACCAACCTGACCAATATTATACGCAGGCATCACTGTTTTCCTTACTTTATATAATAAGGAAGGGGCAGGCAGGAAGGAAGTTTCAGGCCATAGAGTAAGTTGGTGTCCCAGCTGGACTTGAACCCCAGGATCCTTGAGTTCCTGGCCCAGGAGGAAAGATAAGGGAATGTGAGCAGAGCTCCTGGCAAGAAAGGCAGGAGGTCCTGCCCTGTGGAGACGAAGGGAAAGACTTGCCTCTGCGAGCAAGCTCTCTGGCCGTCTCCTTGCCGATGCCTGTGTTGGCGCCAGTGATCACCACCACCTTCCCAGAAAGCTGCACATCTGTTCTACAAACCCCGCCAGCGAAGAACTTCCTATAGGCAAAGGAAACAAAACATTTACGCACCATCTTTTCTAACCCCAGAAGGAGATTCATAAAACTCACCCGCCCTCAAAGAGGGATTTCTTTGCATTGCTGTCAGGAGACCTAAAGCAGCTAATCTTCAGGGGACAGCATTGTCCCAGTGAGCAAGGCAGTCTCCTGCTTATCAGCTCAGGTGGGGAGGTCATGTGCCCGGAAGCTACAAATGATCATCAGAGCAAATAAAATCAATTCGCTTGAGCCAGAGCCAATGGAGACCTTCCTTGTTAGATAACAAAGATATCTTGTAGAGGTTCTCAGAGGTCAGATTCCTCCTCTAACCTGCGCCACAAACATGAGATGGGTGGGCATTCATGGAATCACTGGTCCTGAGCCCTCGGTCTTCAATAAGCATCAGTGGTGAGTAACTGATGAACAGCACCTCCAGGGGTCCCAAATGTAAACATGGCTCTTGGGTTGCCTTGCCAGTTTTAAGAGAGCCAGAATATTCTGCCATCTTATTAGAGATTTCATTCTAGCAGTCAGTGCACAGAGAGGAAAACCTCCGTTGCTCAGACCTCTGTGCGAAGAGCATCCTTTTACATAGAGTTGACCTGACAAGTTCCCCAAAATAGGACAGGAGGGAACAGACCTGACATGACCCAAACATCGTCCAGCTGCCAAGCACTAAGCCAGGCACTTTCCAAGGGAATTTAATTCAGTCATTCTGTTAGTATCCCCATATTACAATGGAGAAAGCTGAGGCTTGAAGTTCACTAGCTAACAGTGGCAAAACTGGAATCTGAACCCAGGTTTCTCTGCCAGGACCTAGAGCAATACTTTGTCCTTGATATGTCCCTTTAACCTTCTTGACTATCTGCAATTTAAAAATTCTCTACTCAGAACACACATTTCTCTGACATCTCCAGAAATCTTACAGCAAAATAGCCATCCCCAAACATTACTTGTCAGCTGTTTCAAAGTGGAGAGAGTTTGTTTCCTTCCCAAGATGCCTGGTACTTAACAATGAGTCCCTTGACAAGGACCACCCATGGTAATGCAACAAGCCCACCTTGACTGGGGATACTGAAGAAAGGGAGGTCGTCAGAGGAACCAAGGGAGTAGAATGAAAGAGCAAGGGCTCCCCCATAAGATGGCTTTCAAGCTACTTAATAGAGTCATCCATTCAGCCTCTCACTAGCTTCAGAATTCAAACCCGCCTCTCCTCTCCCAGCCCAGGTGCTTCCTTCTCATCTTCCACCATGGTTTTCATAACCACCTCCTTCCTTCGTGCTTTTTCTGCCTTCACGTTCTCTCCCTTGGCCTCCATCCCTTTCTCTTCCTTCAGCTGCTGAGAACTCATCTCCTTACAAGCTCCAAGGCTCCCAACTCAGGGCCTTGTAAACTATTCAATGAATTACTGAATTAAGACAAACCTGATGGATGGAGCTGTCACATACAGGAAAGAAAGGAAGGAGGTGAGCAGTCCCAACACAACCAGCATCTTTTCAACTTCTTTAGTTGCTGCTGCTTCAGCAAGAGCAACTTCTACTCCAACTCTGGCTCAGGCTCCTCCTGGTCTGGCTCCAACTCTTGGCTGCTTCTTGCTGCTTCTCTCTCCTCCAGCTCCTCTCGCTCCTGGGTGCTCAGCAACAGCCTGGCTCTGAGCGTAGCCCAGAATCCTATTTAAATCCGAGAGCTGTCAGAGCACAGCCTGCTGGGAGATGTAGTCCTTGGGGAGGAGGACAGAGAAAAGAGCAGAGCCTCACATTGGCAAAGAGAATGAGGGCAGATGGAGAACAGCCCCCTAACTTCCCCACCCTCAATCATTTCTCTTATCTGGGGGGTGTATTCTCTCAACCACCCCCCGCCCCACACCTGCAAAATAGAATATTTTTAACTTTAGCAATAGACCCCATGATGCTTGAAATACAGTGTGATTAAAATAGACAAGAAAGAAACCCCCAGGAGAACGATGAAAGAATTCAGGAGAGTGGTTTCCCTTGATGGGAAAGGGGTAGAGATTGGGGCGGAGCATGTTAGGATCTTCTGGTCAGGGGTGCTGTTCTGTTCTTGGAGGGGGCTGCTGTTACACAGGTGTGCTCACTTTGTGAAAACTCACTGAGTCATGCACTTGATCTGTGCACTTGGTGGGTTTTTAAATTTTTTTATTTATTTTTTGCTGTACTTGAGTCTTCACTGGGGTGCATGGGCTTCTCATTGCTGTGGCTTTTCTTGTTGCAGAGCACAGGCTCTAGGTCACAGAGGGTTTCAGTAGCTGATGCTCATGAACTCAGCGGTTGTGGCCCATAGGCTTAGTTGCTCCACAGCGTGTGGGATCCTCCTGGACCAGGGATCAAACCGGTGTCCCCTACATTGCAAGGCAGATTCTTAGCCACTGGCCCACCACGGAAGCCCTTGACTGTGTTTCTGTTCTATTTCAGTGAAGTTAACCCACACGTACACATGCCAAAGAAAAGGTACAGTACATCAGTGCATGGTCTCTGGAGTGAACTTTCTGGTTCAAATCTCAGCTGACCTGTTTACCAGAGCAGTGACCTTGGGTAAGTTACTAAACCTCTCTGTTAATTCAGTTTCCTCATTTGCATAATGGGCATGATGAAATATATACCTACCTTTTAAAGTATTTAAATAGAAAATTTGAGACAGAAACTAACACATTTAGTTGTGTGTAGGAGCTGGCTGTTGTCATTAGCTGTATTGATTTCTGTCGCCTTTGCTATTTTACTTGCTTTATTCAAGAGGTTAGTGAAGAAAAGCAAGAGGTAACGAATTCAGGGGATGTTTCAGTGGAATGCTATTAAAGATGAGGGGAAACATAAGAAACAAAGCTAGCAGAAACTCTCAGAGTCCTCTGGAGCTGTGTGAGGGGATGGGAGGGGAACATGAAGGGGGCACAGCCTCTGCTTACTCAGCATTCCTCTCCTGGACAGGACTCCAAGAGTTATGCCCCAGATCCGCTCCCTCCTGCACAGAAAGAGGAGGCTCCTAAAAGACATGAGTGATGAAAAGAGACTTCTGTGGCAGGCAGTTGCTCACTCCCTCACTCAACGATTCATCCATTTACTGAACATACACTCACTGAGCATTTCTCAGAGCCACTCCCGCCCCTTGCAAATCCCAAGAACCGATGAACAGAACAAGGAGTAGTCAGATCACTCCCAAGGCAAATCCTTCTTGACTCCCAGGTTGCCTCTCCCATATATTCCCACTTCTCTTACACTGGCTTTAGTTCACTGCAGCAATGACAGCTGCAAATAGTGCAAAGTCTCTGAAGCCCCTGAGGGGAACTTTCTATTGGTGCTTCTTAATGTCTGTCTCCTTGAGATGGATGTCTGCTGGGCCCACATGGTCCTGTTGATTGGACAGAGTCCTTTTCTTCAATACCTGCTGATATTGGGTCTGCAACGCCATAGATTTTATGTGAAAACAAGATCTATTGGTGTTTTATTTGAGTCCTCCTTACCCCCATGTAATCAGAGCTAGGGTCAACTAGTGAGACAGACACAATGCCATACCATGAGAGGGAAAGTACATCTAGGAACCTCAAATCTGAGTACCTTTGTACTAAAGTCTTGTAGGCTCCCCATCACTACTGAATCAAATTAAAATGCCTTGCCCCTGTGGAGATGATATGCAATTTATCTTAAGTTTGTCTGGGAGGCAGAGAGCCCTAAAGTACAGTATATTGTGGTCTGGAGCAGCACAGATAAGATGTTAGAAGGAAGACAAGACATCTAGAATTATGAAAAGACACAAATAATTGGCTGAAAACATGTTAAATATTGCAATTCAAAGACCATCACCAGGTGATTGATTAACTCTGCTGCTGCTGCTGCTGCTGAGTCGCTTCAGTCGTGTCCGACTCTGTGAGACCCCATAGATGGCAGCCCACCAGGCTCCCCCGTCTACCAAATGTTAAACTATGTTAAAACTATACCAACTTAAATGGTGAAGTTGCTCAGTTGTATCCGACTCTTTGCGACTCCATGGACTGTAGCCTACCAGGCTCCTCTGTCCATGGAATTTTCCAGGCAAGAGTGCTGGAATGGGTTACCATATCCTTTTCCAGGGGATCTTCCTGACCCAGGGATCGAACCAAGGTCTCCCGGATTGCAGGCAGATACTTTACCATCTGAGCCACCAGGGAAGCCCTAAAAATGGTGTGGTATAAGCAGGTAAATGGTCAGACAAACCAACAGAACCAAATGGAAAGCCAAGAAACAGACCCCAATACGTATGGAAATACGATAAAACACCATTTCAAATCGGGGTGGGGTGGGGCAGATGGAGTATTTAATAAAGTATAATACCTAGATATACAGTTGGGAAAAAGTAATCTTGATCCTTATCTTATTCTTTACACAAAAATTCCAAGTAGATCAAAGATATAGTGAAAAACAAAACCATTAAAGTATTAAGAAAAACCACTGAACAAATTTTTAAATGATTTTAAAGTAATTAAAGCTAAGATAGGAAATACATGCATTGCAGATAAGCATTTATTTAGCACATAAAAAACTCTTTAAAATCACTAAGAAAAAAATAAAAACTCAATTAAAATAACAGTTTACAAAAAAATAAATACAGGTGGTTCTTTAACCTCACTCGTAACAAGAGAAAGCAAATTAAAATTGCACTGGGAGCCACTTTTCACTTATCAGTTTGGGAAAGATCAAAAAGATTATAATATGATCCACTGGTTGAGAGTATGAATAAATAATGATGAAATACTACTGAGAGTTGATTGTTACAGAGAGAAGTGTAGAAACATCTAATTAATCAAAACTCTTACCTGTTGACCTAGACATCCCACGTTCTTGTTTTTGTAAGATTGTCATTGCAGCACTGTGTTTAATAGCAGAAGTTTGAAAACCCTTCTAAATGTCCAGCTGTAACAAAGAACAATTTTTTTAACATAGGGACATGGAACAATCTTTGAGAACATAGGGTAAAAAGTCGAGGAGCAGAAGAGTGTTTATAATATGTTACCATTTGTTTAAAAAAGAATATATGGACATATTTATCTGATATACATAGACCATCTCAGAAAAGATAAGAAGTAGTTAACAATGGTTGCTTCTAAGAGGACAGAGGGCAGGAATAGGAGGCTTTTCACTGAATGTACCCTTTTTGCACCTTGTGAACTTATAAGCCATGGCTTATTAAAAATTAAAGTTTTGAGCAAAAAGACCCAGGTCACTTTGAAACAAATTCTTTATTTTTGTTAAAGTAACCATTGCAATATCACAAAACAAGGCTATTTCTCAAAACTGTATGGAGATATTCTTAAACATGTGTTTCTGTATATGCAAAAACAACATTTAAAGTATATTTTGTATTGGAGGATAATTGCTTTACAATATTGTGCTGGTTTCTGCCATATGTCAACATGAATCAGCCATAGGTATACACATGCCCTTTTCCTCTTGAACCTCCTTTCCATCTTCCACCCCATCCCACCCGTTTAGGTTGTTACAGAGCGCTGGATTGAGTTCCCTGTCTCACAACAGAAAATTCCCACCGGCTATCTATTTTACATATGGTAACAACCAGTCCATTCTGAAGGAGATCAGCCCTGGGATTTCTTTGAAAGGAATGATGCTAAAGCTGAAACTCCAGTACTTTGGCCACCTCATGCGAAGAGTTGACTCATTGGATAAGACTTTGATGCTGGGAGGGGCTGGGGGCAGGAGACCAGGGGATGACAGAGGATGAGATGGCTGGATGGCATCACTGCCTCGATGAACGTGAATCTGAGTGAACTCCGGGAGTTGGTGATGGACAGGGAGGCCTGGCGTGCTGCGATTCATGGGGTCGCAAAGAGTCGGACAAGACTGAGCGACTGAACTGAACTGAACTGAACATCCATGTTTCCCGCCTACTCCTCCAGTTTGCCCCACCCTCTCCCTCCCTCCCGCGGTCTGTTCTCAATGTCTGCGTCTTCACTGCTGTCCTGCAAACAGATTCATCAGTACCATGTTTCTAGATCCATACACATGCATTAATATGCAATATTTGTTTTTCTCCTTCTGACTTCACTCTCCACAATAGGCTCTAGGTTCATCCACCTCATTAGGACTGAATCAAATGTGCTCTTTTTTTAAAGCTGAATAATATTCCAGTGTGTATATATACCACAATTTCTGTATCCATTCATCTGTCGATAGACATCTATGTTGCTTCCATGTCCTAGCTATCGTAAAATGTGCTGCAACGAACACTGGGGTAGATGCACCTCTTTGAGTTATGGTTTTCTCGTGGTATTTGCCCAGTAGTGGGATTATTGGGTCACATGGTAGTTCTATTCCTAGTTTTTTAAGGAATCTCCCACTGTTCTCCACAGTGGTTGTAGCAATTTACATTCCCTCCAGCAGTGCAAGAGGGTTTGCTTTTCTCCACATCCTCTCCAGCATTTATTGTTTGTAGATTTTTTTAACGATGGCCATTCTGACTGGTGTGAGGTGATATCTCAATGTAGTTTTGATTTGCGTTTCTCTAGTAGTGAGTGATGTTGAGCACCTTTTCATGTTTGTTGACCATCCATATGTCTTCTTAGGAGAAATGTCTGTTTAGGTCTTCTGCCCATTTATTTTGATTGGGTTGTTGGTTTTTCAGGTATTGAGCTACATGTGCTACTTGTGTATTTTGGAGTTAATCCTTTGTCAGTTGTATCATATGCAATTATTTTCTCCCATTCTGAGGGTTGTCTTTTAATATTGTTGTCTTTTATTATTTCCTTTGCTGTGCAAAAGCTTTTAAGCTTAATTACTTTGGTTTTTATTTCCATTACTCTAGGAGGTGGGTCAAAGAGGATCTTGCTGTGATATATGTCAAAAAGTGTACTGCTTATATTTTCCCCTAAGAGTTTTATAGTTTCTGACCTTATATTAAAATCTTTAATCCATTTTTAGTTTATTTTTGTGTATGGTGTTAGAAAGTGTTTTGGTTTCATTCTTTTACACGTAGCCGTCCAGTTTTCCCAGCACCACTTATTGAAGAGACTGTCTTTTCTCCATTGTATATTCTTGCCTCCTTTGTAAAAAAAAAATAAAGTGCCCATAGGTGTATTGAAACCAACATCTTGACCTACTTCATCACTGGAATCAACACCAAAATCTGACACTTGCTTTTTAAGGACTTTAATCTTAACTGTGATATAAAGAGATGAAAACATCAGGGGAACCAGTGCAGGAACAGACCTAAAATTCAGCTATGAGGAAGCACTCATCATTTGCAACACCTCATCCTGACACCTGCTAAATCACAGATCAGAAGGTAACAGCATCCTTGAAGAGTGTGCTATGGAGAGATCACATAATAGGAAGCTGGAAGGCTGCTTTATGATTTGACTTTTGGTTGCAATTCATATGAAATCATATTGCACTGGCCACCTGGTTACCCCTGCCCTGGTTACTCTTGAAAGGGACTTCTTAACAAATTAGAGCAGGAGGAAGAACTACAAACTTCTTCTTCTCTCTCTCTCTTCACCCAGACTTAAAAATCACAGATTCTGGAAGCTCAGCAGAGAAGTAGAATGTCTCAAATCCAAACTTTCTACCACTAACTGCCTCCACCCCTCCAAAAGGGCTTATACAGCATGGCATAGATATTTCTATTTCTGTCATGAGGAACTTGCTGCCTCCTCTAATATCCCTACCCACAAACTACCAAAATGGTTAGTTTTATTCAATAATGATTATTCCTTTTTTCCAGTTTTCTTTTTTTACTATGTGCGCTGCCAAAGCAAGCACTGATTGTTCCTTTTTCTTGATTTTAAAAGATGAAAAACTTATTATCCTTCTTTAAAAAAAAAGTCTACTGCTAGTATGTAATACGTATTGATTTTTCCCATATGGGTTAGTCACCTACAGCAGGTACTACTGATTTTGGAGCCAAAAGATTCCTGTGAGAGATTGCCCTGTACTTTGGAGGAAGTACTTAGTACTTAGCAGCATCCCTGACCCCTATACATACAAGCCAGTAGCACTAGTTGGCCCTGTGACAACCACAACATCTCCAGTCTTTGCTATCTACTGAAGGGCAAAACTATCCCATTTGAGAACCACTGCTCTCCAAGAGGTAGAGCCTTCAGGATAACAGAATGATACAACTTCAGTATGCGTGGTAATAAAAAGGATTAGAGCACAGTAGCGTTTTGCTTTGTATCCTAGGCCTTTCACTCAGCTGGAGTTTAACCAGATTAACCTATTTATCCATGGTCAGTTATTAGTACCTTTCCAGGAGCTAGAGGTGCTAGCTATCTCCTAACCCTTTCACCTTCTCCCAGCTGAATTCTGCGGGCATCCCAGTTGGTGCTAGTGATAAAGAATCTGCCTGACAGACAATGCAGGGGATGCAAGAGACTCGGGTTCCATCCCTGGATTGGGAAGATCCTCTGAAATAGGAAATGGCAACCCACTCCAATATTCTTGCCTGGAAAATCCCATGGATAGAAGAGCTTGGTGGGCTAGTGTCCACGGTGTCACAAAGAGTGGTACACGACTGAGCATGCACGTATTCTATTCTATTCAAGCTTAATTCTGAATACCTCTGATGACTCTATTAGTCTACTAGGGCTGGGATCTGTGCACTCCTCATGAGGAAACTTTCCAGGGTGATGGGAATATTCTATATCTTGAGAGGGTTTGGATTACATGGATCTATGCATTTGTTGAAACTCAGTGAATACACACTTAAGATTTGTGCATTTCACTATATGTAAATTTTGCATCAAAAGAAAAAAACTGTAGACAAATATTAAGCTCTAGTTTATGATAAACATCTGAAGTTTTTTAAATTTTATTTATTTTTTTGGTGGCACTGGAGCTTTGTTGCTGTGTGCAGGTTTTCTCTAGTTGCAGCAACTCGGGGCTACTCTTCATTGCGGTGCACATGCTTCCTACTGCGGTGTCTTCTCTTGTGGAGCATGGGCTCAAGAGCACATGGGCTCAGTAGTTGTGGCACACGGGCTTAATTGCTCCATGGCATGTGGGATCTTCCCAGATTAGGGATCGAACCCATGTCCCCTGCATTGGCAGGCAGATTCTCATCCATGGTACCACCAGGGAAACCCCCATATGGACTTTTTAAATGGGAAATATGCTTACGTCTGCAATTTGCTTTGAAGTGCATTAATATAATAAGATAGATGATGGATAGAAGGAAGACATTTTATTATTTATTATTATTTTATTGTTTTTTTGTGTGAAAAAACAAACATAATAAATTGTTAATGTATAATCTAGGTGATGGACATGTGGATGTTCACTGTAAAATTCTTTAAGCTTTTATGAATGTTCACATTTGTTCACATTAAAATGTTGAAAACACACACACCTTTTGTCATGGAGAATCGACACGAAACATTTCAGAATAAAAAGTTGGAAAACATTGCCATATTTATGCTTTTTTAAAAATTGAAGTATTAGTTGAACAATTTATAATGTTGTGTTATACTTTTGTCTTTTGTCTTTTTCATATTTTAAAAAAGATTATAATGGTACAATATTGAGAAGTATAAAACAAAATGCAATGATAGGAAAACAATTGCTCTACTATATAGTGATGGGAATTTTCTTCAGCTGAAGAAGTTCTACTATCTTTAAGGTTTAATTTAAATATCATCTCTTCCCTGAAGCATTCACCTGCCCTAATCATCATCTCCTTCTCTTGGTCCCATACGTAGTATTTACCTCTCCCTAAAGGCTTCCCTGGTGGTAAAGAATCTGCCAGCAGTGCATGAGACCCAGGTTCTATCCCTGATTGGGAAGATCCCCTGGAGAAGGGAATGGTTACCCACTCCAGTATTCCTGGCTGGGAAATCCTGTGGACAGAAGAGCCTGGCAGGCTACAGTTCATGGCGTTGCAAAGAGTCAGACATGACCGAGGGACGAAAACACTTTGAAGGGAACCATAGGCTTGTAGCTTAGTTAGGCAAATTCTTGTCTCCGCAACTCAAGGACAGAAACAGGGTCTTCCTTTTTCTTTTTTCCCAGCACCTAGAACCAAGATTTGCATGACGCAGACACCCAGTCAATAGTGGTAACTATGACTGAATTTATAGTAATCTCTTTCTGGTTATGAAATTCTAAAATATTCTAGATTAATTCTTTGCAGCTTTGTGAACATTGTGAAGAGTTTGGTTCTAATAGAAGTGAACTGTGAGTCATCCCTATAGAGAACAATTAAAAAGGGAATGCACTGGGCACTAGAGACTGAAATGCGATGGGATGTAGAAAAGAAGCTAAGAGGGTTTTGCAGTTAAGTCTTGGGGAAATTTTTAAATAAAAGAGGACCCCAAAGCCCAGGCCTTAGATCTGCACTGTGAGACCTCAAGGAGGAAGAGACTCAGCTGTCCAGACTCTCTGCCAACTTGAGTACCCACAGCCACCAGCAGAGTCACAGTCACCCAATACCAGGACAAGGAGAGATAAAGAAAACAAATGCCTCCTAGACCAGAGGTCCCCAACCTTTTTGGCACCAGGGACTGGTATCATGGAAGACAGTTTTTCATGGACTGGGGTGTGTGAGGGCAGGATGGTTTGGGGATGGTTCAAACACATTACATTTATTGTGCACTTTATTTCTATTATTAGTACATCAACTCCACCTCAGATAATCAGGCATTAGATCCTGGAGGTTGGAGATTCCTGACCTAGACTACATAAAAATGCTTGACTATAATCTATTTGGGGTAAACCAAAACCTATAGCACAGAATATAAAGAATACTCACAGTTACTCTAGCTAACGAAATAAAACATCAGAAGTGGACGGCGACGTTGGAGGGCTTGATGTCTACTCAATTTACGGGACTCTTTTAAAGAAAAAGAACATAGTAGTATGAGACCACAGTACCTGAAAGGTTCTTAGGAAGCTGAAGGGCCTGGAGGAGTTTGGAGGAAGCTGAAGGGCGTGGAGGCAGTTGGGGGACAAATGGCTGGAGCTGGACCAACCATGCTGCTAACAGAGGAGCTCAGTGCAGCATGCTCCTCGAGGACCCCCCAGCTGTACACGCCAGGCAGCAGCTGGGGGTGACACTAAACAAGACTGGGCATCCGCATGACAGATGGACAGACACTGGTCGGTTGCTTCCTCTGTACTGACCCACCGTGATGGCAGTGTCATAATGGACTCCACGCAGGAAGTCCCCAAGCGATCAGATTCTTTCTTTGCCAGCGAACCCCATGTGCTAAGCCTGGCCAGGGTACCTGGACACCATATTGTTTCTGCTGAGGTGCAAGGGAAAGCCTGGACCTCCCTAACTCTGAGCGCCATCATGCAAGCCTTTTGGACTTCATTAAACTTGTAACCAGAAAAAAAAGAATATAGTACTATGAGTAAATATTAAGGTCTTCCCTGGTGACTCAGATGGTAAAGCGTCTGCCTGCAGTGCAGGAGACCCACGTTTGATCCCTGGGTTGGGAAGATCCCCTGGAGAAGGAAGTGGCAACCCACTCCAGTACTCTTGCCTGGAAAATTCCATGGACTGAGGAGTCTGGTAGGCTACAGTCCACGGGATCGCAGAGTCGGACACAATTGAATAAATATTAGGTGCAAAAGTGAAAACAAGAAGTCAGTTACAAGAAAAGAATTCAATAACATATTACAAATTTTAATCATTTTTTTAGAGTTTTTAAAATTAATTAATTTTTGGTTGTGTTGCCTGTTTGTTGCTGTGGGTGGGTTTTTTTTAGTTGCCACTAGCAGGGGCTGTTCTTCCTTGCAACTACCCCTGGTTTCTCAATGCAGTGCCTTCTTTGGATGGGGAGGGCTGGGCTCTAGGCGTGGGGGCTTCAGCACTTGTGGGCCATGGGCTTACTTGCCCTGCAGGATGTGGAATCTTCCCAGACCAGTGATCAAACCTGAGTCCCCTGCATTGGCAGGTGGATTCTTTGCCAATGGACCACCAGGGTTGTCCTGGTCTCACACATATTTTGAATGATAAAAACTTCAGTAAATTTCACAGAAATACCAAAGAATAATTTCACTTATAAAATATTCATCTAGATTCCTAGCAAGAACACAGTTTAAAGATGGCATACATTGCGGTTGCCAAGGGGGGAGGATAGGCAGGGGAGGATTGGACTGGGAGTTTGGGATTAGCAGATACAAACGTTTTTATAGGGAATAGATAAGCAACAAGCTTCTGTTGTATAGCACAGAGAACTATATTCAATATCCTGTAACAAACCATAATGGAAAAGAAAAAAAATAAAATTGGCATACATTCTTTCGGTCTCTTAACTATGGAGATGTAGGTCTATGTGCCTCTCCTCCCCTTGAATCTTGGTGGGCTCCACGTGACTGCTGTGTGACTTCTGTGACCAACAGACTACAGAGAAATGTGCCAGTTTCCAAGCCCAGATGAGAAGAGATTTTCTGTCTCTTCAATATCATTCCTCAAGTTCTGTAATTATGGAAGAAGTCAAACAAGCCCGCTGGAAAGCCCATGGAGAGGCCCTGAGACTATGTGGAGAGGGAGAGTGGTACAGCTGAGTTCAGCTTCTTGTTATCCTTCCTGAGATTCAAGACGTGTGAGGAGAAGCCTTCTTGGACCCTCTAGATCAACCCAGACATCATCTGATTTCCTCTTTGGGTAATCGCAGTCAGCTCCACATGGAGAGGCAGAATCACGTAGCTGAACCCTGCCTGAATTTCTGACCCACAATTCGTGAACGTTATAGAATAAGTGCTATTTAATCTTTATGTGTGGGTGGATTGTTACACAACCATAGGTAACTGAACTCTTGCAAGCCTATATTTGCAAATAATTTCCTTAAATAATAGGAAGGAATGTAGCAGAGTGCGGGGTAAGGCCGCCCGGGAGGGCTTCTGCGCGCCGGTTTGGTTTACGTCTGATGGGAAGGGAGGGAGGGAAAGAGGGAAGGCGGGACGATCGACTTTTTAATTCGCCTGCAAACCCCGGCGCCAGCTTTATCTGTACGGCGGCGAGATGTCCGGAGGATCAGCTAGGAGCCTGGGCAAGGGAAGCGCGCCCCCGGGGCCCGTCCCCGAGGGCCTGATCGTGTCTACTGCATGCATGAGGTTCTGCCCATATGCCCAGAGGACTCGCCTGGTCCTGACGGCCAAGGGTATCCGGCATGAAGTCATCAACATAAATCTGAAAAATAAGCCTGAATGGTTCTTCAGGAAGAATCCCTCAGGCCTGGTGCCGGTTCTGGAAACCAGTCAGGGTCAATTGATCTGTGAATCTGCCATCACTTGTGAGTACCTGGATGAAGCATATCCAGAGAAGAAGCTGTTGCTAGGCGACTCCTATGAGAAAGCTTGCCAAAAGATGGTCTTTGAGTCCTTTTCTAAGGTACCACCTTTGATATCGAGGATTCTTAGAACACAAAATGAGGAAGACTGCTCTGGCCTAAAAGAAGAATTGCGTAAAGAAATCACCAAGCTAGAGGAGGTTCTACCTGATAAGAAGACAACCTTCTTTGGTGGCAATTCTCTTTCTATGATTGATTACCTGGCTGGCCCTGGTTTGAACGGCTGGAAGCTCTGGAGTTGAATGAGTGTGTAGACCACACTCCAGCTCTTAAGCTGTGGATGGCAGCCATGAAGAAGGATCCCACAGTATCATCTCTCCTCACTGACGTGAAGACCTTTCAAGGTTTCTTCAACCTCTACTTGCAGAACAGCCCTGAGGCTTGTGACTGTGGTCTCTGATGGGGACAAAAGTCAGCAATGAAGACATAGCTGATACTTTCCTTCACTAATATGAATAATACCATGGTCTTATTAAAAAAAAAAATAGGAAGGAGCAGATAGCCTTACTAATGAAATCTTACTATCTATGCGTTTATCTTTTAAATAAAAGCTTAGAAGAGAAAAAGAAAACAATACGACCTAGATCAGTTCTGGGCTTCCAAGGTGACAGGAGTGGTAAAGAACCTGCCTGCAAATGTAGGTGATCTAAGAGAAGTGGGTTCCATCACTGGGTCAGGAAGATCCTCTGGAGGAGGAAATGGCAACCCACTCCAGTATTCCTGCCTGAGAAATCCCATGGACAGAGGAACCTGGCTGGCTATAGTCTATAGGGCTGCAAAGAGTCAGACACAACTGAAGAGACTTAGCGTGTACACATAGATCAGTTCTACCCTTAACCCAGTTATGTCGACTTCAGACTCTGATCAAGCATGATAATAGAGCATATCAGTTAATATACATGTCTGTTAGGCAACTTCATTGCTAACCATTAATCTGTCCTGGCACCAGTCTACCCAGGAGCATGTTTTTTTCTAACAGCACCCATAAGGTTGGGTGTAGGCATAAAGAAGGGAGGTGTCATTCACTAGATTCAAGGCACATGGAGGAGAGGCCAAGATAGTCAAAGGGAGAGATCTGGCAGGTAGTTGGAAATATAGGTCTGGAGCTCAGAGAAATCTGGGCAGGAGAAATTGTTTTATTGAGCATTACAGTTTGTTTGAAAGTAAAAGAGGAGCATGAAAAAGTTGGCTTAAATCTCAACATTCAGAAAACTAAGATCATGGCATCCGGTCCCATCACTTCATGGCAAATAGATGGGGAAACAGTGGAAACAGTGGCTGACTTTATTTTGGGGGGTCTCCAAAATCACTGCAGATGGTGATTGCAGCCATGAAATTAAAAGATTCTTACTCTTTGGAAGGAAAGTTATGACCAACCTAGACAGCATATTAAAAAGCAGAGACATTACTTTCTCAACAAAGGTCCATCTAGTCAAGGCTATGGTTTTTCCAGTAGTCATGTATGGATGTGAGAGTTGGACTGTGAAGAAAGCTGAGTGCCAAAGAATTGATGCTTTTGAACTATGGTGTGGGAAAAGACTCTTGAGAGTCCCTTGGACTGCAAGGAGATCCAACCAGTCCATCCTAAAGGAGATCAGTCCTGGGTGTTCATTGGAAGGACTGATGTTGAAGCTGAAACTCCAATACTTTGGCCACCTGATGTGAAGAGCTGACTCATTGGAAAAGACCCTGATGCTGGGAGGGATTGAAGGCAGGAGGAGAAGGGGACAACAGAGGATGAGATGGTTGCATGGCATCACCGACTCAATGGACATGAGTTTGATTAAACTCCGAGAGTTGGTGATGGACAGGGAGGCCTGGCGTGCTGCGGTTCATGGGGTCTCAAAGAGTCAGACATGACTGAGCGACTGAACTGAACTGAACAGTTTGTTTGGGGGGACAGCAGCATAAATCCAATTATCTCATTCCCCTTGAAACCCTTCACTGGCTTGATTTCAGGATAAAGTTGTAACTCTGGCTTGGCATACAAGTCCTTCATGATTTGACTGTTGCCCGTGTCTCTGACCTAATCTGCCATCCCTCACCTGTACCCTCCCCTTCTTTGATCTAGACTCCTTCATGCTCTTAGAATACTGTGCGCTCGGTCACCACATGCCCTCAAACCCATGCCTGGTCCACCCCATCTACTGGCCAGCTTGGTCCAACTGCCCCTTCTCCTGGCCTCTTGACTATGCCTTTCCTTCATTAGTTGGAGTTTGGTTTGCCTGCCCTAGGGGTGCTCCACTCCTGTACCCTCAGATGGCCTGTGCTATTTGTACAACAGCCCTTTATCACGCTGCATCCTCACTGACATTTTTCTGGCTGTTGAAAGAACAAGCATACCACACGGCACACAGGGTTGCTGAGTGAACATTCTCAAACATAAACCCGTTGGTCTTCTCCCTGAGCCAAGCCCACAACCCTCTCCCCTCCACAATTCTCACTGGAATTCCCTTTTCATGAATAATAAACACCCTCACATCTTCAGCCTTTGCATCTCTGCTGTGCTTACTCGCTCAATTGTGTCTGACTCTTTGTGACCCCATGGACTTAGTCTGCCAGGCTCCTCTGTCCATGGGGATTCTCCAGGCAAGAACACTGGAGTGGGTTGCCATGCCCTCCTCCAGGGGATCTTCACAACCCAAGGATCGAACCCAGGTTTCCCGCTTTGCAGGAGGTTTCTTTACCAGCTCAGCCACCAGGGAAGCCCAAGAATACTGAAGTGGGTGGCCTATCCCTTCTCCAGGGGAACTTCCCCACCCAGGAATTGAACCAGGGTCTCCTGCATTGCAGGCAGATTCTTTACCAACTGTGCTACCAGGGAAGCCCCTGTATCTCTGATGTACCCCCAATTCCAGGCCTCAATTGAAAACTGGCTTTGTCCTGTGAACACCTCTTTGCCTGCAGTTTCTGAAGTGGAGGCTGTTGCTCCTTCCACTCTCCACATGCCTCAGCTCCCCGGGGCCAGGGTATCACTGTCTTCGCCACAGCCCACTCCCACTTTCAGACATTTCCTCCACCCTGACATGAAGCACCTGCCCCTTTTTTGGCTCATGAGACTCCTCCTCTCTGACCCTGTCCTGTCCTGGATTCACTTCCCTCCATGTCTCTTCTTTCACAGATGACTTTGGTGCCCGGTTCTCAGCCTTCTCATCCTAATACTACCATCATCCAGGTGACTTCGTTATCTTCATAGATGAGCCAGCAGCCCCCTGGACCCTCGGAGCCTTGACCTCCTCTTCACCAGAAACCCTCTCCTCTACCTCGTTCCTGTCCCTCGGTCTGTCAGCACCTGGACCCATCCCTACATTCAGGTTCCCCCTCTCAGCACCTCCCACTCGTCTAGGTCTCGTGGCATGAATCCCAACAGATTTTTAACCCCAGGAAGACCTCCAGATCACTATAAACACCTGCTGTCATCAATTCCGTTCTTATCCAACTGAGATTTCATATCTACCACTTCAATCATCCTCTTGCCAATATCCTCAGCCCCTGACAGTCTTTCTGTGCTAAGAGCCTGAAAACCCCAGCTCTGGATGAACCCATGCTTTGGTCCTCTTCATGCAGCTGCTAGAAAAAAATCACATCACGTTGCATGATGATGCCATTATAAGTGCATAGCTACCCATGTCACCCAAGGCTTCCAAAGAAACTGTCAGTCTTTTTTTTTATTTCCCTAATTGCCAACAACCTCATCTCCACAAAGATTGTTTCACACCTTTACTATCCCTCTTAACTTCTTGTCTCGATTTCAGCGTGTATCCTGACCTCTTAACACACAAACACACACACACATATACATACATATATAGGGACCATCAGAAGAAATAGTCTTCAATATTCTGCTACCAAGTCTAGAAGTCTGTTTGAATTCACGCTCATTGTAGTTTCATTTCCTCCTAAAATGAATTTCTCCCTAGCCCACTGTCTCCTGCTTTCTCGGGGATCTTATTCTATCATTTATCTCCTATCTGCTCTTGCTCTTTCCTCTGTGCTCTTTAAAAATACTCCTACCAGGGAATTCCCTGGCGGCCCAGTGTTTAGGACCCTGTGCTCTCACTACTGAGGGCCCAGGTTTGATGGAGGAACTAATCTTACAAACCATGCAGGGTGGCCAAAAATAAACAAGTAAATAAAAATGCTCCTACTATCCCACCTCCTCTTCCTTATACTAAATTCTTTCTCTTTCCCAGTTTGAAAAGTTGGCTATACTTTCTAACCTTCTGCTCACCCCACAGCCACCTCCAATCAGGCTCCCCCCACCACCACTTCTCTGAAGCTGTTCTCCCCAAAGTCGCCAATGACTGACACAACCCTGAATCTAGTGGGCAAGTCTCAACTCTTATGCTGCCTGACTTCTCAGTAGTATAGCATACTTGATCACTACCTACTTCTATTGTTCACAGTTTTTTTGAGGTATAATTTATATGCACATGTTAAAAGTATATAGTTTGATGCGTTTTGGCATAAACATATGCTTATCATACAGTCTATCACCACCATCAAGACAATGAACACATCCATCACCTCCCAAAGTTTCCTTATTCCCCTTGGTAAAACCTTCCATCCCTCTTCTCTTCCTCCCCTCTGCCCCCTTTGCCAGGAAGCCACTGGTCTGCTTTCCATCATCACAATCTATAATCTACAGTTTTGCTTTTTTAAGAATTTTATATAAATGGAATCATTTTGGTCTGGCTTCTTTTACTCAACATAGTTACTTAGGGATTCATTCAGGCTGTTGAGTGCATTGAGAAAGCTATTCTTTATTATTGTTGAGTAATATTTACTGTGTGGATATATTACAATGTTGATGGATATTTGGATTGTTTCCCATCTTTTTATTATAACACAGAAAGGTTCTGTGATCATTCACATGCAAGTCTTTGTAGGAATAAACTTCTGTTTATCTTGGGAGATAACCTAAGAACCATATGGTAGATGTAGGTTTAACTTCCATTTAACTTTCTGAGAAATTAAAAAACTGTTTTCCAAGTAGTCATACCATTTTGCATTTTCAGAAGATGTGTATGAGGGTTCTAGTTGCTCTACATTTTCATCAATACTTGACATGGTCAGTCTTTATTATTTTAGCCATTATTGTAGGTATATAGTGGCATTTTATTGTGGTTTTAATTTGTATTTTTCTAAGGACTAATGATTTGAGCATTTAAAGAATGTACTCATTTATATCTATATATCTTTTTGTTAGAGTATCTAATCAAATCACTTGACCATTTAAAAAACTGGGTTGCTTTCTTAATCTTGAGTTTGGGGAGTTTTAAAAATATATATTCTGACTACAAGTCCTTTATCAGACATGTGATATGTAAATATTTTCTCCCAGTCTTTATTTTTCAAAGAACAGAAGTTAACAATTTTGACAAAGCCTAACTTATCAATTTGTTAGTCTATGGATTATGCTTTTGGTATTGTACCCATTTCTTTAAATGTCTTTATAATGCATTCTATTACATTACATCCCCTGGATTCCCGCTGGTGTTTGCGAGTGTGCTCAGTCGTATCTGACTCTTGCGACTCCATGGACTGTAGCCTTCCAGACTCCTCTACCCATGGCATTATCCCCGCAAGAATACTGGAGTGGGTTGCCATTTCCTCCTCCAGAGGATCTTCCTGACCCAGGGATCAAACCCACAGCTCCTCTGGCTCCTGTGTTGACATATGGATTCTTTACCACTGAGCCACCAGGGAAACCCCTATTTCTGGTGTCAGTTATCAACTTATTGCCTCTCAGATCCAATTCATCTTCTTTGCCTACTCTGTGAGAGTGAAAATAAACCCTTTAAATATCCTCTTCTTTGGCATGCGGCAGGATGTTAAGCTTTAGCAATAGATGGCACTGGAGAGGCACTAAAACAGGAAAGGGGCTGGTGCGCTAGCTCTGTAGACCTCCGTAGCATGCTTGGCTCCTGCAGTGCCAGACTCCTGTGATCCACACAGCTTCTCCAGTGCCTGGCTCCACCATCATTCAGTTGCTCACAACCTCCCCCAGCAACCTTCCCATCAGGGGGTTTTGTAGCAGAGTGCCTCCACTGAGACATCTCTCTGTGGCACAGCTTACCCCAGCACAGTGGATTTCCATCAAATTCCACTAATGCAGCAGAAAGTGACTTCTTTGCCAGTCAGTGTGCTATACGCTCTAACAGGGTCGGGGCTCCAGTCTGGAAGTGGAAGGGGTCTTTCCCTTGGGAGTTCTCTGCCCCAGGTAGAAGCTACTATATGTTGTATTGTGTTGTATTGTTTATATTATACCTGCTGTTAAAGCACAAGCCAGAATGAAGATTGCTGGGAGAAATAGCAATAACCTCAGATACACAGATGACACCACCCTGTGGTAGAAAGCTAAGAGGAACTAAAGAGCTTTCTTGATGAAAGTGAAAGAGGAGAGTGAAAAAGCTAGCTTAAAACTCAACATTCAAAAAACAAAGAACATGGCATCCGGTCCCATCACTTCATGACAAATAGATGAGGGAAATAATGGAAACAGTGACAGATTTTATTTTCTTGGGCTCCAAAATCTGCAGATGGTGACTGCAACCATTAACTTAAAAGACGCTTGCTGCTTGGAAGAAAAGCTATGACAAACCTAGACAGCGTATTAAAAAGCAGAGATATTACTTTGCCGACAAAGGTCCATCTAGGGAAAGCTATGGTTTTCCAATAGTCATGTGTGGATGTGAGAGTTGGACCACAAAGAAGGCTGAACGTCAAAGAATTCACGCTTCTGAGCTGTGGTGTTGGAGAAGACTCAAGAGGCTGTTCGACTGTAAGGAGATGAAATCAGTCCATCCTAAAGGAAATCAGTCCTGAATATTAACTGGAAGGACTGATGCTGAAGCTGAAGCTCCATTACTTTGGCCACCTGATGTGAAGAGCTGACTCACTGGAAAAGACCCTGATGCTGGGGAAGATTGAAGGCAGGAGGAGAAGGGGATGACAGAGGAAGAGATGGTTTGCTGGCGTCACCAACTCAAGGGACATGAGTTTGTGCAAGCTCTGGGAGATGGTGAAGGACAGGGAAGCCTGGCGTGCTGCAGTCCATGGGGTCACAAAGAGTAGGAAACCTGACTGAGTGACTGAACAATGACAACCTGCTATTACAATTTTAAATATTGGTCGTATTTTTTAGCTGTTTTTTTCATCTTCTTTAGAGTTCTCTTTACTCCTTACTAGCCCATGGGTTGGCAAACTGTCCCACAGGCCAAATATAGCCCACTGCAAAATAAAGTTTTATTGGAACACAGTCATGCTCATTTATTTACATATTGCCTACAACTGTTTTCATGCTACAGTAGCAGAGTTAAGTAGCTACAGAAGAGATGGCCCCCAAAGCCTAAAATATTTTTCTTTACAATAAAAGTTTAACCACCCCTGTACAAGTCAGTTCATTATTCCAGGCCCTCATTATGTTTAATTGTTCCTCATATTAAACGTTCCCTGTTCAAATTTACTGTGTGACTTTCCTAATCTGCTCAGACTCAATCTAACATATCTCCAGCCTCTCCGTCCCCCTTTCACAGACCACTTCCAGGCTTAGCTGTCCTATAATGTGAGTGCTCCTCAAGGCCCTCCTCTCCACTTTCTCTAACTTCATTTCCAAACTTACCTGCTTGCCTATCTTCAGTCACCAGGTCTGTGGAATCAACTAAAGAAACCTTGGTTTTTAATCTAGGTTCTATGAATGAAACTGCATGCAAATTTTGTGTGGATGCACAAATGTGCATATGTGTAAGTTCTCCAGCCTCATCTTTTGGCACAGTGGCTCAGTAGTAAAGGGCACAGACCCTGGATACAACCTGCTAAAGTCTGAAGCCCAGCGCTGACACTATGGCCTGGGCTAACATATTTAACCTTGCTGTTGTTTCAGTTTCCTTATCTATAAAAGAGGAAAATTGTAGTATTAATACCTACCTCAGAGAGTTGTTATGAGAGGTAAAGTAGTTAATAGATATAGAGCTCTTCCCTGGTGGCTCAGACGGTAAAGAATCCACCTGCAATGCAAGAGATCCAGGTTGGATCCCTGGGTCGGGAAGATCCCCTGGAGAAGCCTGGATTGTTCCCTGGAGAATTCCATGGACAGAGAAGCCCGGTAGACTACAGTCCATGGGGTCGTAGAGTCGGACACCGCTGAAGCAACTTGGCACATGTGGCACAAAACAAGCACTGGCTCTTATCGCCGTTTCTGGCCCTGCTCCTAGCCTCTGTGGCCTAAATAGACCAATGTTTTCCTTCGTTCTAGTGGCCCGTTTCAACTTTGTGTGCTCACGCAAGTCCTCTGCTTAGAGAATTCTTGCCTATATGTTGCTTGCCCACTAACTTCTGACCTTCTTCAGGCTTCAGCTCAAAGGGGTTAAGTTGTTTCCTCAAAGAACTCTTCCTGATTTCCAGATCAGAAGGGGTCTCCTGCTATAACCTCCCGAAACTTTCTCTATTTCCCCTTGTAACCCTCACCACAATTTATTCATAGTAATCACTTGTTGCAGAGGTAATTTCTCCCTGGCTCCTTCCTGGACCTCAGCACAGTGCTTAATACATTGCAGGAATACCATAAAGTGAAAGTGTTAGTTGCTCAGCCGTGTCCAACTCTTTGCGACCCCAGGGACTGCAGTCTGCTATGCTCCTCTGTCCATGGAATTCTCCAGGCAAGAATACTGGAGTTGGTTGCCATTTCCT